>NW_025111199.1:605000-1210000 GCF_015476425.1 Leptopilina heterotoma
TTTTAATTAAGAAAGATTTCGACTATATCAGCAATTAGTGACATCTATTAAACGTTGATTGAACTCTTTGGTTAAGAGTCAGATGTTATTCTTAAGATAATTATTCTGAGTCCTCACAGATGCACAGTGCAGTCGTTCACGCAGCTTATTTTTTCAGATCAAAAAATTATATTCAAAAAATATAATTATTTACCGACAACCATATCGGAATAATTATCTTAAGAATAACACCTGACTCTAAACCAGAGAGTTCAATCGACGTCTAATAGATGTCACTAATTGCTGATATAGTCGAAATCTTCCTTAATGATAATTATTAACGTTAAAATCATTTTTTACAACGCAGACATGAATTACTTAAATAATTAAAAATTTGTCTAAAAAAAATATTTTAAAAAAGACCAATGTTATCTATTTGTTGATTAAAACTGTTTTGAAATCAATAAGTAAATTTTTTAAGTTTTTGAAAGAATGTACATATGATATAAACATTTTAAGTTTTAAATGCTGGAAATGTTTATAAATGCAAAAGAAAATAGATTATTGGTTATATAATTATTAATAACAATGATAACTGTTAACTTTAAAATCATTTTTTACAAAATAGACATACATTACTTAAATATAAACATAAATTTGTCAACAACAAAAACAATTTTTTTAAAAGAAAGACCAAAGTTATCTATTTGTTAATTTAAATTGTTTTTTTTAACAATTTAAATAAACTGTATTATGAATTATTATTTGTCAGGTGGTCTGACTAGACTAATTTAAATTGATTTCGATCTTGTGCAATGGAAAAATAAAAAATAAACAGTATTTGTTACAAAAGTATTGTAAATTGTTAACTTTGAGTAACAAAAAAATAAATAAACAATTAAAAATTGGTTTAAAGGGATCTCTTAGAAATTTTATCCCCTTTCATTTAAGACCAAGAACATCAAAATCCAATAAAATTTGTAGGCTCTAGACAATTTTGAAGAGCAAAGTGTAAAAAATCCCACTGTGAGGCGTCCCGGGTAAGAGATACTGCACTAGCACTGAAACGTGGTCGCGCTTCCACAAAAATTGAAATATCTCGAAAACTATTAAAGTCTTCATCGTTTTCTTTTTTTTAAATGAAAGGTAAAATTATAAAGGTACCGTCCCATGACGGCGTGAAAGCGTCGGCGTAAAGCAGAAATCGTGCGATAGAAAGAGATGAACAGATATCACGTTCTCACTCTCTCACATGGTTTACGCTTCACGCCGACGCTTTCACGACATCATGGGACGGTACCTTAAGGAATATTTTATTATATATCGAAAAATACTCAAAAATCGGTCCCGTGCTTAATAAATCGATTCAAAAATTTTTTTTTTACTTTTTTTTTAAAAAACAAAAATTTTTTTTTTCTTTTGAAAAATTCTAAAAGGACAGGATTTTAAGTGTAACATATTTAAATTTCATTAAAATCCGTTAAATTGTTTCGGAAATATTCACATTTAAAAAAAATCTTTAAAAAAATTCAAAATGGCGTAACTTTTACAATTTTGAAAATTTTTAAAAATCCTTTGGTACACTTATTTTTGTTATCAAATATAACCATTTCACCAAATTACAGAATAATCCGAAGACCCCATGCAAATTGTTATTTTTCTGACGGAGTCTTACCCAAGAGTAAGAGAGTCAGAAAACTCAAATTAAATTTTTTTTCCCTTACTCTCATTGCGCCTGCCTGCGCAGGCAGGCAGTAGAGGTGAGAGAGTACCTTTACGATTTTGAGACCGCAATACTTTGGCGCCCTCTTCGAATCGTAAATAACAGTTAAAAACGAAACAATTGTTTCTTTTTGTAGTTTTAATACTGTATATTTTGAGCATTATCAAATCTATTCTTGAAAAGTCTGAAAAATTCTCTTCAAGATGATAAAAAAAGTAAAAAAAATTACTACACGAGTTTCTCAACAAAAAAAGCAAGTGAAATATGGAAAAATAATTTAATAACTCGGGAATTAAATTTAAAACAACTCTTCTAAATTCAAATCTAAGTTAATAATAATAGTAACGCAAGCTTTTCAAAAGTATTACAAAATTTTCAAAATTACACAGATAAATTTTTATTTTTAAACATTAAGCTTTATTTTTCGAAGTTAATTATTCAAAGAAATTTTAAGCTTTAACTATACCTTTTTAAAATAATTCATTTAAAATTTTTTTCAGTAACAGTAATGCAGGCATTACTTTTATGACAGTCTCAACTCTATAAATTATAGAGAGCTTTTACTCAAGCAGATAAAGACAAAACATGTGATATTTATGTCGTTCAACGGCGTAGCGCCGGCGTAACGTATGTACAGTAACGCGAGGCACCGCTTAATTTGTTTTTAATTTTCTTATAAGCTTATTGCCAGCCCACTATAAAAGTTACATGATTTTTTCGGGAAAAATGGCAACTTTCCAACAAAAATAATTTTTTTTTTAAAATACCTATTAGGGCCAAAATTAAAAAATAAACCTTAATTAAAAAAAAGAGGTTAAACTTTTTTTGTAAAATTTTTAGAAAGTACATGAAAAATGCATTAAATTTATTAGACACAATAAAATTGATAAAGATTTATAAATGTTATATGGGTTTGAAAATGGCTGTGTTACTTAAAATGTCAAAACTTTAACCCCTACTACTTTGTACAACTTTTTTTAAAGAGGTAATATTTTACAAATTTATTACTTTCATATTCATATAGGACAACAATTTCCCATAGAATCAAGCCAATCTCAAGACTTTCAATTTTTGACTGCGACGTTTGAGAAATATATCGCCTTATAAGTCCCGTGCGTTGGGGACAACATAGGTCTTGGTTTGGCACAACCGAAGCTTTCAAAAGAGAAAGAATTTATCTCTAACCTATAATACATCCAAAGTACTATAATACTATAGCACTATAATACTCTTGTGTCCCAATTGAAGAGACCCCTACTTGTTCATTTCCAGAATATACAACATTAATAGGCAGTACTGATTACAGTTTATTACGTGCGAACTAGTGCAATTTACGGGCAAGCGTAAGTCACTTTAATTTTGATTTCGGGGTGCGACCGTCTGTACCAAAAACATAAGTCCGAATGCTCATTATGCCAAATACATAATTAAGAAATGACTAGATACGCGAATACTCAATGAACTAAATTATACATTGAATGAAATTCAAAAGTCGGGAATAATCATATGATATATGGCGGTTTTCACGTCAAATGTCCATCCAAAAAAATGTGTTGATGAATCAATCCCCAAATTTTTTTATGAGTTGTCCTATAAGTAGGAAGAGGTTCGGTTGTGGGCATAGTTTCGTTTTTGACTCATAATTTGTGTCCTTGTAGATATTAAGCAAACATATGTATATGTATTTAAAGCTAGGAACCTTAGCTAACTACTGATGAAGAAACTAAATTGATTCCATTGACTAGAAAAATTTTATTAAAAATTCAATAAAGTGGGCATTTTTCTAACAAAGAAAATTTGGGTTCGGTTATGGGCACTCTTGAAAAATCAAATAAAAATGCAAAACAATTAACTAAGTAACCATTCATTAACTACGTAAGGATGATTTTATCTAATTTTGACATTACTTCCTCCCCATGTAAGGACATATAAGATTTCTAACACTGAACCTCAGCAGCATAGTCACTAGCTACGAACGACGCATTAAAATCAAAGTCTTGTCATATTAATTTCCGTGCTAAACTACGAAACTTTTAAAATTCATAAAACACAATTAAATGTTGTAAGAAATTACTTATGATTATATTGACTACAATATTTCACGATTTGTCAAGAATAAGAGTGGTGTCTACAACCGAATCAATTTAGGTGCCCACAACCAAACTTTACCATCATTTTGAAACATCATGAGAAAAAATTTGCTTGTGAACATGGTTGTGATATTTGGTATTGGAGCACAAAATATAACATATTTACTGTGTAAATACGCATTGAACTTATCATTTTAATTAATTCACTTCGATTTGTTGAATATTTAACAATGTTTAAAAATACATTTTTGTTATATTCAACGTGTCGAAAAATTAATTTATATATGAGTCATTTCACGTCAGAAATATCACGATTTGCAAAGGGTCTGCCGATTTTCGCAAAACTTCGTGGGATTATAGTTCTATATAAGAGACTTCTTTCCCATAAATTAAAAAAAAAAATTCAAAATTGTTGAAGATACGCCATTTTGAATTTTAATATTAATTTTACCTATAAAATTTTAAATATCTCGGAATATTGTTTATGGATTTTTATGAAATTTACACACTTTTCAGGTAAAAGTATGTACTTTAAAATTCAAATAAAGTTTTAAAAAAAATTAATTTTTAAATAAAAAAATTGAAAAAAATTTTTTTAAACAATTTTTTGTTTATTTACTCCTCTCTGAGAAAAATGTTATTAACATATTTGGATTCCTCATGAATTCACCTTTAATTTCATAAAAAAAATTGATGGAGACTCAAGTGGTTCCGGAGATATTGAAGTTTTTGTAAAAAATAGGCCTAGTTGCAGCGGCAATGCACAGCTACGGTAACGTACTACGCTACTTGTGCAGTATGGTGCTATGACGCGACGACGCTTTTTTTACAAAAACTTTAATATCTCCGGAACCAGTTGAGTCTCCATCATTTTTTTTATGAAATTAAAGATGAGTTCATAAGGAATCTAAATATGTTAATAACATTTTTCTCAGAGAGGAGTAAATAAACAAAAAATTGTTTAACAAAATTTTTTTCAATTTTTTTATTTAAAAATTATTTTTTTTTATTAACTTTATTTGCATTTTAAAGTACATACGTTTACCTGAAAAATGTGTAAATTTCATAAAAATCCATAAACAATATTCCGAGATATTCAAAATTTTACAAAAGTAATATTAAAATTCAAAATGGCGTATCTTCAACAATTTTGAATTTTTTTTGAAAAAATTTGGGGGAAAGAAGTCTCTTATATATAACTATAATCCCACGAAGTTTTGCGAAAATCGGCAGACCCTTTGCAAATCGTAATATTTCTGACGTGAAATGCCTCATATAGTAAAAAGCACAGTTGTCTAATCACTTTTGTATTCTCATCGATAACTACGTTTTGTCATAACACACACGTGACATTTGTCAGATTAGAAAAATCTTATTTCTGTCAAAAGTTCTGCGGGGGTGTCGACAACCGAACCTTTTCCCCTAAGTACTTTAACAGACAAATATTTTTAAACTTTATAAAAAATTATGAGAAGTAGAGGGGGTAGAAGTTTTGAGTTTTGATGTGACACGCACTACTTCGTTTATTTATTGTATTTAAACGAGACGATGAAAAATAATTGTCGAATATGGTATCTTTAGGTTCTTTAATAAGCTTTCGATTGCCGTAGTCCATTTTAGAAAAAATTTTTGATTTTGACCAAAATTTTTGAAAACTAAGAATAAAATTTAATTTGTTCATCTTCGGGCTCGTTTTTCTTTTTTTATTTTATTTTTATTGGAAAGCTGAGGTTTTTTTCCAAAAAACTGTTAATTTTCAGAAAACCAATTTTTTTTTTGTTTTCGAGAAATTAAATATTGAATACAGCGCGTCACGTTAGCGCGCGGACGCTCCGCGCTGCGCCGCTGTACTGCAAGGTGCATAACGTACTTCAGATTACTGGCGATGGATGTGTAAAGATTATGAAAGTTATAAAAGGTAGTTTGAACTTCATTGGGTCGGTGAATTTTTCTCATTCTCATATGTTTCGATAGCGTATGATGGTATAATAAAAACCTGTAAATAGTTATTCAAGGTCAAAATTATTTGTAGCGTTTTAGTAAATAGCTAAGTTACTCGCGATTGGGTGAACCGATTTTAATAAAAATTGGAGGAGAAATTAACTAAAGAAATGTACTTTAGATAAATGATCAAAATTCGAATTAAAAAATATAATTTGTTTAAATAAATTAACTTTTTAATTTTTGGGGTTAAAAAAATTTGTTCTCCATCTTTTTTTTGATTTTTTTTAATAATCAAATAGAGAATACTTTTATGATTTTATTTGAACAATAAAAAAGTAGAATTTTCTATTACTTTAGAAAATATAATATTTTACAAAATGTTTTGAAAAGTTAAAGAGATTTGAAGCAAAACGAATGAATAAACTAAACTCGACAACATTAACCAAAAAAATTACATAGGGTGAAGGAACCAGTTGTCGAGTCGACACCAGTTTTCGAGTCTTGGTGACTATTTATGTCTATAAATAGTAAATTATATTAAATACGTAAAATAAAATAATATAACAATATTCCCAATTAATATAGTTATTCATAAAAAAATGTTTTATTTTGTAATGTTAAATTGTTTTTCTTAAAAAAAATAATTTTATATGCATTACTCACGAAATCAGAGGAATGACACCATTTGCTATTTTCATTCGTAATGTGACTTGTGTTATTTAACTTCTAAGTACAGTTTATTTTTTAATATTTAAAAAACTTTTTTAATACCATTAAATTCTGAAGAAAACAAAGAGTATCTAACTGTTGATAATTACTTTATATGACTATTTATTAGTTTAAATAAAATTAATACTCGGTAACTGGTACTGAATTTTGATTGCTCTCCAATTGTCGATTTGTTGACTCGAGAAATGGGTTTGGCATATTTTATTATTTGACACCATTTTTCGATTGTCAATTAAAAACGTAAGCATAAATATTATCTGTCATTTTCGTAGGTTAATATATGGTTAGGTTTTTGTAAACATCTATTAATTAATTTAATTTTCTAAATACTTGAATTTGGATAAAAAAATTTGTATTGAAGAATTAAATTCATGGAAATTTTGTAAAATTATATTTAGAGTAATTAAATTTGTTATATATACAGTTTTTTTTTAAATTTCTATTATGTGACAAAAAAAACGACAACTGGGTCAAGAAATCGAGCAATTGGTATCTGAGCCTCGACAAATGGTATTTTACAAACAATTTCTTTTATATTAATTATTTAATATATAATTTATTTTTTTAACGAAATTTTATCAAGTATACTAGCTTAGATACTCCTCTTACTTAAATTATATTTTTTAATTTACATGGATGGTTTTGATTGTGATTAAAAAATGTGTAAATGTTGAACCTCACTATTTCCTCGACAAATGGTTCCATCACCCTATTAACAATCATACATATAATACGTAAAAGCATGAAATCAACACGAATTCATTTGTTTTGCTTCAAATCTCTTTAACTTTTCAAAAATTTTTGTAACTAAAAATATTATATTTTCTAAAGTGATAAAGAATCCTACTTTTTTATTGTGCAAATAAAATCTTAAAAATATTGTCTATTTGATTATTAAAAAGAAATAAAAAAAAGATGGAGAACAAATTTTTTTAACCCTTAAAATTAAAAAGTTAATTTATTTAAACAAATTATATTTTTTAATTAAAATTTTCATCATTTATCTAAAGTACAATTCCTCAGGTAATCTCTCCTTTAATTTTTATTAAAATCGGTTGATCCGATTGCGAGTATTTAGCTATTTACTAAAACGCTACAAATAATTCTGACCTTGCATAACTTTGACAAATAGTCGATTTTCGGAAAACTATTTACAGGTTTTTATTATACCATGACACGCTATCGAAACATATAAGAATGAGAAAAATTCACCGACCCAATGAAAAATAGGGGCCCAATTCAGGAATTCTTACCCTTTTTGTGAAAAATCAGAAACAGTCAGTAATTCAGTTTATGATTTTCCTACGCCAAATAAAAAACAAAAATTAGAAAACTGCAATAATAAATATTGCAAAGCAGGGATACAAACAAAATGCAAAATAAAAAAATAAAAAAATAAAAAAAAAGAATAATAATGAAGGCATTATACTATTTTAATGGCAGTCTCAACCCTGTAAAATGCAGAGAGAAGTTCAAACAACCTTTTATAACTTTTATAATCTTTACACACCCATCGCTAGTAATCTGAAGTTCGTTATGCACCGTACAGTACAGCGGCGCAGCGCGGAGCGTCCGCGCGCTAACGTGACGCGCTGTATTCAATATTTAATTTCTCGAAAACAAAAAAAATGGTTTTCTAAAAATTAACAGTTTTTTGGGAAAAAACCTCAGCTTTCCAATAAAAATAAAAGAAAAAAAGAAAAACGAGCACGAAGATGAAAAAAATAAAATTTTATCCTTAATTTTTAAAAATTTTGGTCAAAATCAAAAAATTTTCTAAAATGGACTACGGCAATCGAAAGCTTATGAAAAAACCTAAAGATACCATATTCGAAAATTATTTTTCATCGTTTCGTTTAAATACAATAAATAAACGAAGTAGTGCGTGTCACATCAAAACTTCTACCCACTCCACTTCTCATAATTTTTTATAAAATTCAAAAATATTTGGCTGATAAATTACTTACTTATAGGACAACTCATAAAAAAATTTAGGGATTGATTCATCAACACTTTTTTTTGGATGGACATTTGACGTGAAAACCGCCATATTCTGCATAATGAAAAATATTAGTTTACATTAATTCTTTTTCTCAAAAATTTAAAATTATTCTAATACTTATGTTTGGAATTTCCACTTTACCTACATTTAATTAATTTGAATTCTAATTTAGTAGAACATTTAATTGTCCGATTTATAATTCGGCAGAATGTCAATGCGATCGATTTTATATTTGCAAGAAATTCAATTTGACCGAATGTCAATTTATAAGAAACACTTTTTCCTAGAATCTTAATTTATCAGAATTGTAATTTTATAGAATATTAATATTGCCAAATCTAATTTTGGTAGAAATCTTCTTTATAACAATGATCTCATGTTAGAATCCTCAAAGTTCCTAATTTCATTTTTTCCTAAAATGGATGTAACGTAAATATTTGGCACGAATTTTAAAATTTTGATTTCTGATTGGTCAATTTTAAAATTCGCTCCAAATATTTGCGTTACATCCATTTTAGGAAAAAATGAAATTAGGAACTTTGAGGATTCGAACATAAGATCATTGTTATAAAGAAGATTTCTACCAAAATTAGATTTGGCAATATTAATATTCTATAAAATTACAATTCTGATAAATTAAGATTCTACGAAAAAGTGTTTCTTATAAATTGACATTCGGTCAAATTGAATTTCTTTGCAAATATAAAATCGATCGCATTGACATTCTGCCAAATTAAAAATCGGACAATTAAATATTCTACTAAATTAGAATTCAAATTAATAAAATGTAGGTAAAGTGAAAATTTCAAACATAAGTATTAGAATAATTTTAAATTTTTGAGAAAAAGAATTAGTGTAAACTAATATTTTTCATTATGCAGAATATATCATATGATTATTCCCGACTTTTGAATTTCATTCAATATATAATTTAGTTTATTGAGTATTCGCGTATGTAGTCATTTCTAAATTATGTATTCGGCACAATGAGCATTCGGACTTATGTTTTTGGTACAGACGGTCGCACCCCTTGATTTCGTGTTTTAATTATTCGTTTTTGTTACGAACTGTACCTTGAGAACTGTGCATCCACGTTAATGAGTAGTATAGCTAGGTCGGTTCTAGATAAAATCGGTAATGTAGATTCCTACTTACCGACCGCGAGGGTAAGTTACCGACCGTTGGTGGGGTATATGTTGGTAATTTACCGACCGTTGGTGGGGTATATGTGGGTAATTTACCGGCCGTTGGTGAGGTACCTGATTTGCATATATTTAAATTAGTTAACCCTTTTAATTGACGTTAGTGGGGTATCTAATTTGCATATATTTAAATTAGTTAACCCTTTTAATTGACATTAGTGGAGTAGTTGATTTGCATATATTTAAATCAGTTAACCCTTTAAATTGACGTTAGTAGAGTACTTGATTTGCATATATTCAAATTAGTTAACCCTTTTAATTTGCATATATTTAAATATATGGCAAAGTTACTGAGCGTTGGTAGGGTACCTGATTTGCATATATTTAAATTAGTTAACCCTTTTAATTTGCATACGTTTTCTATTGTTTACTATTTAACTTTCATTGTTAACCCTTTTAGTTTATGCAAATTCCACCCACTATCCACCCTTTTGGACGTAGAATATGCAAATACCACCCCCTCCCACCACCCACTCACCTATGTAACATACATTGCTCTTAGTTGACCCCCCTTTCCCACCCACTTTTTTCCCTTTATATATATTTCCAATATTACCACCCACCACCACCCACTTAGTATAAACCAGAAATTTCAAAAATCGTATAGAGAAGCGCGAGGGATTAAGCGTTCGCGAGATACCGCGCAGGCGTTGTGGGTAGTGAGAGTGGGTGGTGGTGGGTGGTGTGGTAAGGCCCAGTGCGCAGCAAAAGTGCGCGTACGGTTACCGCGTTGAGTGAGTGAAAGTTTTATGCGTCAGACCTGTCTACCTGACTCTTGCAGCATACTTCACTGGTACTACAGCACCATGGGGATGAATGTATTGTTCAAAAATATGTAAGCAAGTTTCAACTTGTCTTTTTCTAAGATAACAATAATATTTTTTGAATATCTTTAAGCATGTTTCAACCTGCATCTTGAATAGAATAAAGACATTGTCTAAGAAACCCTCAGACAGGTTTTAACATGCCTGTAAATTTTGCAGCTACCTGTGAACCCTATCATAAAAATAGATATTTCAACCTTCATCTGGAATAGAATAAAGACATTGTCTAAGAAACCTTCAGACAGGTTTTAACTTGCCTGTAGATAATAACAAAGACATTCCTTAATGAACCTTTTAGTGACGTCATTTTCATGCGAGTTTGAACCTGTCTTCTAAATGACTCTTCTTTTGAGGTAGTTGCGTGCGCAGTCGTTAAAGTGGGGGTAAAAGAGTGGGAGTTGAAGAAGAGTGGGGTTTAAGGGATATAATGTAGGTTGGAATCAACGATTCGACACTTCTGTTAAAATTTCCAGCAGCAGCAGCTTTAGCAGTATCAGCAACATA
The DNA here is from genome assembly GCF_015476425.1 of Leptopilina heterotoma. NCBI lineage: Eukaryota > Metazoa > Arthropoda > Insecta > Hymenoptera > Figitidae > Leptopilina > Leptopilina heterotoma. The sequence continues at coordinate 615,998 of NW_025111199.1, forward strand.
AGCAGTACTAGCAGCTTTAACAACTACATCATCATCTACTCATTTGGTACGTAAATTTCACTTCCTTGATTGAAACATTTTGTATTCAAAATTAGTTTTTTTAAATTTAATATTAAAAATCCATCTTCTTTCTTTTCTTACAGATATTAAAACAATGGACTTCCAAAAAGTTAACGCCACTGGTCGCATAGATAGATTTCTGCCAACGAAGCCGCTTTCTGAGTTCACTGTGAATGAGTTATACAACGTAACTAAAATAAACAAGGTGCAGACCAAATATGGTTCTAGGATTGTAGTAGACCTGGATGCTACATTTACCACTTTTCTGTCGGCAAGGTTCGCAAAACTATTTGAAGCTGACCCTACCTCCTTCACAATGATGGAAGAAGCCATACAGTCGGAGAAGTTGCGATTAAAATATATTGGTGGAAAATTTAATGTTATTGAATTTGAATAAGAATAAATATTATAATATTATACTGTAAAAAATATGTAAATATTTAAATGCTTATAATAATAAAAAAATTACTTTTAAATTGCTTCTTTTATTATTCTACCTTCACATTTTAAACAATTTTTAAATTAATAGAATTTTGTATAACATTGTATAAGTAAATTTTTATTAAAGTTAAAGGAAAAAAAATTCAAGTATATAATATTAAAGGAGTAGGTATATCAAGAAAGAAAGACAACATTTTTTTTAAAATTATAAAATTCATTTATTTATATATATATATATGTAGAAATTCAAACTTATTACAATAGTTGTTCATAATTTTCATAAAATGATTTCAAATTAGTATTCACATCATCCACTTCATCGATACCATTTGAGAAGTTTCTCAGTTCACTTGTTACATTCAAAAAACAATTTCGAAGCTTAAATATATTGTTTACTGCACAATTTTCAGTTTGTGTAATATGATGTGTACATGTGGGTGGTAAAAATTCAGTTTTAATATTCTTAAACGCTGAACAGTCAATTTCTTCTAAATTGTATACATTCATTATATACTTTTCTAACCACTGTTTTTTTCACAACATTTAACATAGATAGTTTTTGCTCCTCGTAATGCATCTTGTAAAATGGTTCGCACTTCATCATAACACACATCTCCAACCATCCAAGGGATTGAATGATAGTTATGTGTTAACCACAGGTTTTCACTTTAATAACATCCAGGTAGTGAATTCCAAGCACAAAGTGGTTCAAAAAGGTAAACTCTTGGTTGAGCATCTGCCTCCAGAGGAACTATAGCTAACTCTTTGAAAATAAACTCATTGCAGGGTATTTTAAAACATTGAACGTCTACTATGAACTCCATTTTTGAATAGAAATGTGTTTCTACTTCAGGGATGTGTCTTATATACCTCTCCACTTCACCCCCCACCACTTTGTTTCCCTCTCCACTCCTTATAACTTTTTAGTAATCCAACTGATTGGTTTATACTGAACTATACGATCATGTATAACGATACAATATGCAGTTGTATCATCAGGTATATTTTCTCTGGCTTAAAATTCTAAACGTACATCGACTGCAGACTGCTTCAAAATCTCATTTTGTTTTGAACAATCAATAACAATTAAAGGTGCATTTGATTTAAAAATATCAATCGCTAAAGTAGGTTCAGCATCTTTTCCATAATAAGAAGATTGAAAATTAGCATACATTTCATATAATATAGATTACTGATTTTGATCAAAATTTATATTTAAATTTCTCTAAGGGTAAGATTGTGAGTTCAAAAAGAGTTTTACAATCGTAATATTACAATGATCAAAGTAACAGGATGTTTCTTTGAGTTGATTCTTTCTTCCAGTTTGAAATCCAACAATTACATAACGTGGTTTCTCTAATTGAGATGAAGATTTAAGTTGCCACATAACTCTTTTTCTAGCTGGAAGTAAAGGATACTTATACATTTCCCACGATTGAAAACTCATAGAAATTAATGGATCCTTTTCAATAAATTTTAATAATTTTATTTTATTGCTATCAGATGGTAAAATATATGGTACTAACCATTCAATTTTATTAATCGGCTGTTTCTATTTCAATTCATGCAGGGCGAATAGGTTGAAAATTCTAAATCAAGTTTAATATGATTTTTCTTGTTTTTTAGGACAAATAAAGAGATACGTATTTTTTGGTTTGGCGAAAAAAAATTTTTTCGCAGAGTTATGAGTATTTAAAAATTTTAAGGCACATAGTGATTTTAGAGCTAAACAGCTGAAAAATTATTTTTAAATCTTTCTAGTTTTTACAAAAGTCAATATTTTTCAATTCTGTTTCTTGATTTTAGTAGTGTTTTTGATACTCTTTCTTTACAAATTTGAAAATTTGAAAATTTTTAAAAATTAACAAAATGGCGGCCATTTTTTAAAAAATCAAAAAAGTCAATTTTCTCAAAAACATCATTTTTTAATTTTCTGCAAATTTTTGTATGGTTTCTAGATGAAAAAAGAAACTTTTTCCAAAAGGTCTCATGTTCGATAAAACTTTTTAAAAGTCGCTATAATTTTTTTTTAGAAAATAAAAAAACTCATTATTTTGAGTAATGTGTCGACATATATATTTTTCATGTATACAAGGGTGTTCATCTTTTTTAATAGTGCTTTTGATACTTTTTCTCTTCAAAATTGCAAATTTCAAAAATTAACAAAATGGCGGCCGTTTTTCAAAAAATATAAGATCTCAATTTTCTCCAAAACATTATTTTTTATTTTTTAAAAAATGGCCGCCATTTTGTTAATTTTCAAAATTTTTCAAATTTTCAAGTTTGTAAAGAAAGAGTATCAAAAACACTACTAAAATCAAGAAACGGAATTGAAAAATATTGATTTTTGTAAAAACTAGAAAGATTTAAAAATAATTTTTTAAGCTGTTTAGCTCTAAAATCACTATGTGCCTTAAAATTTTCAAATACTCATAACTCTGCGAAAAATTTTTTTTTCGCCAAACCAAAAAATACGTATCTCTTTATTTGTCCTAAAAAACAAGAAAAATAATATTTAACTTGATTTAGAATTTTCAAACTATTCGGCCTGCATGAATTGAAATAGAAACAGCCAATTGTAATTTTAAATTCTTCATTATTGTTAAGATTTCCTGTTGAAATAACAGCATTTAAATCACTTCGCGATCTTATCAAAATGAGTTCTTGTTTAGCATTCATAACAATTTTCTTATAATCTTCAGCAAAACCGAAAAGCATACTTAGTGGTATTGTCACGTTAAAATAACCATTTTCTAAAGTCATTTTTAAATCCAAAGCAGAATATTCAAAAACACCTCCATTTCCAGCACAGATAAGTTGAGAAGGTGATAATCAAACAAAATTTTTAATGGTTGAAGTATGACCGACATATTTGCATCGATCAATCTCAATTCCATTTAATTCATAACGAATTTCATCAAATAAATATGCTACAGCATTGTTGATTAGTCTAAGATTATGTGTTAAAGTTACTCCATCATTCTTCGTCAATTGTCCAAATATATTTAAGGAACTACTACTCGGTAAAATAGTGAAATCTTGATTTTAAACTACAATTCGAATTTCATCACTATTGTTGAAAGATGACGTTGCATATGGTTGATGACTATGAATCTCATAATTTGCTATGGATTCATCAAATGTCACTGGAACTGGAATGTTAAGAATTTCCTCCATCTTTCTTCTTATAACAACGACACAAAGTAAATAGATAGAATTTTTCAACTCCCTTCTTCTTCTTTCTTTTCTTTACTTTTCATGTCTGATTTTCAAACCAAGTTGCTTCAGAAATAGTTGATTCTGAGGTGTTAACACATTGTGAGTTATATTTACACTGATCTTCTTTGCACATGTTGATTGATTTTTATAGCTACCACCAAATTTTCTTTTTTTATGATTGTAAATAATTCCCATTACACTGATTTTATATGTAAACGAATTGTTATTGTCTCTCCTCTAAAATTAGCTATATCACCATTCTGATCCACTAATCGAAGTTGAATATTATGTATTGTCTTCACGGTGACTGAAAGGTAAATGACGTTTGCTGGAATCTCTATAATCTTATATCCTGGAGGATATCTACTTTCATACTGAAATATACAAATTATTACACAGTCTTATATAGACTGAATTTGTTCTTCACATTAAGTTGATTACATAGAAATTTAAGACACAAGTGACATCATATATATACGTATCAAAATCTTGATATCTTTTATGATTATATTTTATACAGCTACCAACACCTAGGTAAACAATAAGATCTAATGGTGGTGAAAGATTACCAAAGATGTCAAAGTATTCGGTTTCATTGTTTACCTTTTTATACGCAACCCAATGAGTTCCAGGACCTTCTTTATTATCAAGATTTATTATTGCTGATTCATATTGAAATGGTCCTTCTATGGGTAATTCATCACTCATAAAGACTCCTCTAAAATATGGTATTTTTAAACTTTTAGAATATTTTAGAAGATCATAATCACTTAGTGCACGGTGAGGTAGCTTCAATATTAGTTTTTTGACATTTTTTTCTTATTATTTAATCCTTTGCCTTTATAAGGTTGCATATAAAGGCCAAGTCCATGTTGATATGGTTTCATGTATAAACCTTTTCCTAAAGCAATGGATTCCATGGTATGATTATGTCGTTAAACTTCTGAAAGTTCTTTCTTAGCAACATTAGCTTCATTTACAGCTTTCACTATACCGCTAATTCCACCACTAAGTGCCCCTAAAGCACTCAGTCCATCAAAAATTGGAATAAGAGGTAAAATACCACCAACTTTTGAGGGTATAGGAAGAATTCGAGGTGATAGAATCTTAGATTTACCGCCATACTGTTTTATAGCCTTTCTTGCACCAATCATAGCAGTTCTAATTGTAGCTAAAGAGTTGCTATTAGATTTCATAAACTTTTTAGCAGGATTAACAATCTTCTTTAAAGTAACATGTTTTTTAGAAGCAACCTTCTTCCTCTCTTCTTTGATTTCTTTGTCCTAATCTTTTTATATTTCTTATTAACTTTTATCCCCATCCCAAATTTAGACTTGGCTTTCATTATATTAGTTACAGCTAATGCAACTGCTTTTTCACTTAATTTAGCGTCTTTAGAAACAACCCGTTCCCACGCTTTCTCAGCAAGTATTTTTATAGCCACGTCTTTATCTTTTGAATAAGCTATATCATGATCTTTACAAGCTGCATCTAAAGGGTTTATACCAGAATCACCACGTGCAAGACGTTTTGCCAACTTCGTACCAGGTGCACAATATTGATAACCTGGAAAATGAAACTCGAATGGTAATTTATTGATTATAGTATTGAGAAAACCTTGACCACGACAAGAAATTTTTTTATTATTCTTTTTCACTTTATCATGAGTAATCATTCCTTACTCGACTGTGGTTCACAACTAACTGATTGGATACAGCTATATAAACGCTATATTTATACCTATACCATTAGTCGATTTCAAGATGCGGCTTAATGTACAAGATGTTCAACTCCTAATAGTGAATGTTGATAACCTTCTTCCAAACAAGGATGATGGTGTAAAACGTCATGGATGTCTATTTTCAAACAGCATTCGTGCAGCTTTTTGTGGACCATCAAATTGTGAAAAGACAAATGCTTTTTTGTCTTTAATCATACATCCGAATGGTTTAAGCTTTGAAAATATATATTTATATTCAAAGTCTTTACAACAACCAAAATATCAATTTTTAGAAAAAGTTCTCAGTAAAGTTGATGGCATTGAATACTTTCCATTTAGAGAACATGAAGAAGTGTTTTCACTTAAAGACGCTAAACCAAATTCAGTATTTATTTTCGATGATATTGCTTGCGAGAAGCAAGACAATGTAAGAGCATTTTTTTGTATGGGTAGACATGTCAACGTTGACATTTTTTATCTATGTCGGACATATGCCCACATTCCCAAACATCTTGTTAGAGATAATATTAACTTACTAGTACTTTTTAAACAAGATGAGAGAAACCTTAAGCATGTTTATAATGATCATGTTAATACAGATATGACTTACAATCAATTTCGCGATTTATGCTCAACATGTTGGAATTCTGATAGATATGGGTTTGTTGTTAAAGACAAAGACTGAAATTAAAATGAAGGAAAATATAGAAAAGGTTTCGATTGCTTTATTCAGTTATAAGTATTTATTGGTTTACAACTTTCATTAGTATAATTTTAGGCATCAATATATAAACATGTTTCGGAAAGAACGAGAAACGCTTCATAAAATAGCAAAAGCAAGTGATCCTACGCAAGAACCATCGTATACTTAAAAGTGGTAGAGAGACTGCAGAAAATATATTGAAAGAAACTTTTCAACCATTAGTTACTCCATTGGAGAAATTGGTGAATAGAAATTATAATCCAATCAAGAGTGAAAATGTATCAAAAATAAAAAAGGAAGAAGAAGAAGTCTTTGAAACAACATTCAAACTGCTGTTAGTGATGATGAACCATTTAATATACCTGCATATAATAACTATACATTTGATGATCCTATATCTGAAGTAGAAGATTTACAAAATATAAAAAGTAGAAATATAATTGATGAGTTATCAAATCAAGAGTATCAAGATGTTATACATGAGCAAAACGATATGTTAAATGATAATTCAACAGCTCAAGAGTCTTATGAGCAGAATAATATACAACAACAACAAGATTCCGATAAATTAATAAATAAATTCATAACATTATTGAATAAAAATAGAAAACAATATTTGGATATGGTTTACGGAGTGCGGAAAGTTAAAGATAGAGGTTTCATGATAGGTAATACAGAAATTAATTTTGATGGTTCTCTCATAGACTTAGGTGGAAAGAAAAAATATACTAAAACAGATAGATTACTAGAACTTTTATTTAGAGAAAAACCTAATGAAGATTCTATAAGTTCAGATGATTTAGCCAACTATAAAGAAATATTACAAGCTACTAATGCACGTAGAAAGAATTATAGTCCAAATAAACCTATTCGTACAAACAATAGTTTTAAATACACAAATGTTATTGCAAAGCTTTATCAGAAAACTGGAGAATCTTTACAGAAAAAGAATTTATTACCGCAATCTATGTTAGTGAAAAAAGAATCATATTCAGACTACATCTACTGGGATGATCCAAATGAACTTGTTGATCGATTACGATTACTTATAGCATCACGAGAAGCTGGAAATCCAAGTCATAACAATGAAATTATGAGTATTATTAAAGAATTACGTGAAAGTAAAATTATATATTAAGTGTGTATATATAAACTTTGAATCAGTATTGTGTTGAGTATTGATGTATTCATATATACCTTAAAATGAATGACAAAAAGTAAACAGTTGTTACAGATTTACATAGACGAGCTAGAAGAAATTATTCACGTCGTAAAGTACAAATGCGTGGTGTAGATGAAAAATGGCAAGAAGATTTGGTTGAAATGATATCATATTCGAAAGTTAACAAAGGATTCAAATATATGCTTACTGTTATAGATATATTTTCCAAGTATGCATGGGCAGTACCTGTTAAAAATAAATCTGGGAAAGATGTTTCTACTGCTATGAAATCTATACTCAAAGATAGAGGTATACCTAAAAATTTACATACTGATAGAGGCAAAGAATTTTATAATTCAATATTCGAGAATTTAATGAAATCATATAAAATTAAATTGTATTCAACATATAGTAATTTAAAGGCTTCAATAATTAAAAAATTTAACCGAACACTTAAAAATATGATGTGGCCGCAGTTCAATTTAAGAGGAAATTATAAATGGGAAGATATATTACCATTTCTAATTTCAAAGTATAACAACCAGAATCAACGAACTATTGGCATGAAACCCAAGGATGTCAGGAAACAAGATGAAAAAGAATCATTGAAACGCATCTCAAAACAGAGGAAAATTTTAGCTAAAAGAGCAAAATTCTAAGTTGGCGATAGAGTTCGAATAAGCAAGAATAAACATGTTTTTAAAAAAGGATATACACCAAACTGGACAACTGAAATATTTACCATCTCTTAAGTTAAATCAACAAAACCAGTAACATATAAGTTGAAAGATTATCAGGATCAACCCATCGAAGGTGGTTTCTACGAAGAAGAAATTTCTAAAGTGAAATATCCAGATATATATCTCATAGAAAAAGTTCTCAAGAATCGTCGTGATGAAGTCTTTGTAAAATGGTTAGGTTTTGATAATTCACATAATAGTTGGATAAAAAAATCAGACATGAATTAGTTTATTAACTTTTCTAAAAGTTAAAGTTAACTTTTCTAAACGTTAAAGTTAACTTTTCTAAAAGTTAAAGTTAATTTGACTGGTATCATAGTGTTCTTTTAATACAAAGATTATACTTTTTACTACAATCTTTATATTAAGAACACTATGATACCAGTCAAATTGAAGTTAACTTTTGGAAAAGTTAAGGTTAACTTTTTAAAAAGTTAAAGTTAACTTTTTCTTATTTAAATATTTTTTATATTGAAATGAATGTATACTTACTACGGACCGTGACTTAGTAGGTTACAACTTGATTTTGAAGGGTGACAAATGTATTGTCTAAAAATTTGTAAGCAAGTTTCAACTTGACTTTTTCCAAGATAACAATAGTATTGTTTGAAAATCTTAAAGCATGTTTCAACCTGAATCTTTAATAGAATGAAGATATTGTCTAAAAAACCTTTAGACAGGTTTTAACCTGACTGTATATGAGAACAAAGACATTTTTTAAGAAACTTTCAAACAGGTTTTAACTTGATTTGAAGATAGAAAAAAAGTTAGAAATGGTTTAAGAATTTATTTTTACTTGTGTGAGTTATAAAATCGGTATTACTATTTAAATTTAATTTAACATTAAGTTAATATAATATCGAATAATATGTAAGCTAATTGTACAAGGTTTTATTAAATAAAGTAGACATAAAATTGGTAACAAATTTTTGGTTTATTAATAATCTTCATATTTCACCCATCCAATCTTTTACAATATATATATATTTAATACTATAATACTATAATATAAATCAATATAATATCTAATATATAAATACGTAGAATATATGAAACAATAAATATTTAAACTTCTAACATCACAACATCATTATTATCACAATCATTTTCATCGTTTTTGATTTTATAATGTCCCCAAGCAAGAGTGTCTGTACTGTTTTCTAATAAATATCTTTTATCGTCATAAGGACTTAATACTATTTTTGTCTGTTTTAGTGCATATGCATTGTGGAGTTTTGATTGTATAGAATATTGTACTCTAGTTTGTATTTTAATGTTCTTTAGACAGTACATGTAATCATCGAAAGAAATAGATTTTTTCACTACTACCGTCTTGACACCTTTTGCTTTTTTCATAAAATCTTCTTCCTCCACACGAATACTATACATTTTACTTCGTAAGCCAACAAATTCTGTTATTATTCGTCCATTACACTCATCTTTCATGAGTCCTAAGACTTTTTTGTTAGCTTGCGGAATTCCATATATATTATTAGCAGAATAATCAGATGTATCAAATTTACAAATATCTGCCTTAATATCATAGTAGATATCTGTACATTTAATTTTATAAATAAGACTGTCAGTATCAGTGTAGAGCAATTTACAATTTTTACCATACTTGTTTCTCATATATTTATAATGAAAATCATACATCAATGTTTTAAATATGTCCAAAACGCTAAGTCCAATATAGATGGGCTTATTCATAAGCACTTCAGTTTTGTTAAGCTCCACAGCAACCAAGTTTTCATTGAAAATAGTTCGTGTGTGGAAGTTTGGTTTTGAAGTAAGAGCCAATTTGAATCTTTTTCTTCAACATCTTCACAAAGGCAAAGCGTTACTTGTTTTAAATTTTCATTATACAAAACATCTAAATGAGTTGTAGGAAAAATTTCTTTTGTACTAGCAATGAAGGTTTTTATATAAAAAACTGTAGTATTATCAGGTAGAACTTGCTTACACTTAGCCTGAAAAACTATATAAACTTTCAATTGGAGATTGGAGATAGGACACGAGATAGGAGTTTGTTTTTGGCGGCAAAATTTTGCTGAATGCCCCGTTTGTTTACAAATAGAACAATTTTGAATTTTGAAGCATAGACGTGCTTCATGACCAAAACGATTACAAATTTGACAAACGGTTTGTGAATTTTTATTCTTCAAGTAACACTGTTCTTTCGTGTTATTTATTTTACCGCATATTTCACACACCTTTGAGATCTGAATAGAGCAATCAGAAGCGATGAGGCCCTCTTCTTTACATAATTGACATGTGTATATCCCGTTTTTGGATAATTTTGGTTTCCAAATTGTTACTATTGTTGTTATTTTCACCAGAGTCGAAAAAATTTAATGGAATTTTATAAGGAGTAGAATGGAAAAAATTTTGATTAGTTGAGGTAGAAGGAGTTGCAAAATTTTGTACGGTCGTATCGTCATGTACGTCAGAATTATTTTTTAGTAATTCTAAGTTAGTAAATGAAGAAGATTTGTGTAAATTACTTGATTCGTTTTGTTTACTAATTTTAGTCTGTTGATGAGGCGATCGAACAATTTTTTTAGATGTAATAAAAGGATTAAAGGCTTCTACTTCATACAATAATTCTATATCGTCTTTAGCTTTTGCTCCAGTAATTCGACTCATAGAGGACTAAAGGACTATACTTTTAATGGACCATCTCTTAATGCTTGTTCTACCTGATCTTTAAAAACTGAATAAGCATCATCTAAGAACTCATTGATATCTAAATGTGAAATTTTAATAATACTTCCATCTTGAAGTCTATTGTTAAAAGCCCTGTCAGTAACTACCCATTTAATTTTTTCATTTGAGTTATCTATTCCAGCTCCATGTTTGTTAGTTTGTGCAATTTCTATAATATTATCTAACTGGTATTCATAAAATTTAAGTTGTTTTAGCAAACTATTAATTCTTTTATTATTATAGGACCCTGAATTATGTAACGTTTAGCGAACTTTGATAATAAAGCAAAGCGTGCCTTACACTTTTTATGCCACTCAGAAGCTATTTTCAAACGAGCACTGACTTCTTTAGATACAATAGATCTCAAATCAACATGGACAACGTCAATGAAAGTTTGTGAGACCTCACAAATTTCATCAACGCTGTCTTGAGATAATAATACTCTTTCCTCTACTCTTTCATCTACTCTTTCGACTACTCTTGCGTATGGCTTGACTACTATACGATTGTTAGATTTTCGCTGAGCCATGATAACTTAATAAAAAATTATATACTGAAATAAAGAAGCAGAAGCTGAAACAAAGAAGCAAAAAAAAATGTTGTCCACTGCTAAGTCTACTTCTACCGTGACGTTAATGCGAGAAGGAAAGAGAACCTTGTAGGCGCTGATCTGCAAATTATTGTAAAGAAACCTTCCTTGTTATAAATGATAATCTGAAACATAATAATAATAAATTCCGTGTTAATAATTTAAAATACTTGATAATGTAATACATACATAGTTTAAAATACTTACATAAAAAAGTGAGTTGATGAAACCCTTACACAAACGTCTTCCACTGAATCTGTTTCGAATATTGAATCTGTAAAGAAAATTTTATGTATAAAATGGTTGCTGTTTATATTTAATATTATGAAAGTATTATTGAAACCTACATCAAAATGAACTCCTTTTCCCTTGTTTCTCAAACACACACAGCAATCTGTAATTAAAATATACAGAATCCTTTTCGAATGCCTGGTTAAACCTCTACTCGTATAAGCTATCACTCTAGGTCTGTTGAATGCTATTACTGCATTCAGTGGTTCAATGACCGGTAATTCTCTACTGCTGGTTTACTATGAGCTGTAATTCTGTAATTCTGGTGCTGGAGGTGGTGTTGGAGCTGGAGATGTTATTGAAGCTAGATCCTGAAACAGAGTGACGGTCCCCTGTTCTGGGACTACCTGAGGTACAGTAGGTTTCAATTATGCCTTCTTAGTTTGAACGTGTCGCACTCATATGTTCCCATGGGAACATATGAGTGCGACACGTTTATACTAGGAAGGCATTTTTGAAACCTACTGTACCTTCCTCCCTACCACAAGTTATATTCCCACCACTGTCACTTATCCCACTAATATTTTTTCTACTGTTATACTGGCGTCCTCTACGTAAAATATTGAAGATATAATAAAGTATTCAGAAGATAAAGTAGAACTCTAATGGTAATATCTATAGTTTATAACGGGTGTCTTACTATTGTTGTTAATATTTGAGGAATTATTATTAATTTTATTACTCTAAATGAGGTTATTTTATTTTATTATTTTATTTTTATTTACTTCCGAATCAACAAACTAAATAAAAACACACGTTACTTTGTTGTTTAAATTATTTGCCCGAACGCCAGAGATATTTTATGGAAAAATATTCAAACCTAATATTTAAATTAATGTTATGCTAGCTCAATCTTTTCAAGGAGAGCGCGGGGTAAGAGAAATCACCAGTTAATGTTTAAATCTTGATATAATAATAATAAATTACAGGTCCAGACGGGACCTGTTCAAAAGTTACACAAATGATATGTCGTGAAACAAAGAAAATTGACAAATGTTAAATTTTTAATCGATTGTTCATCAGGAGACAACACTTTTAATTATTTAGAGACTCACCGGAGATACGCCGACGTCCCCTCATGGTCCCACGGCTCATCTCGACCAGGAAAAAAGCACAATTAACGTTATTTTTATTAATTTTTATGAGAAAACGGTCTACTGCGACCTGTCAATATACGACGCCAAAATGAGAATGAATTAAATGGCCGACGGGGACGCCGAAGTCGACGCGCATCTCCACTTCGTGGTGAGTCTCACGCGCACTTGTTACATAGATTTTCCGATGGTAATCGATGCGCGCCAGTCAGTATTTAGGTAAATTACCGACTGTCGAGATGAGTTCATAAAAGTTCGTTTAGTTTCCGCGAGGGGCACTGCGCGACGACGTCCGGTTAGCAAGATGGCTGCAGCTGATTAAAATTAAATATTTTTTTTATTACAGCTGATGTCCTCGGCGATGGACTTCCTCTTTCTGTCACTTCGTATGACCGGTATTTATTTCCAGTAATAAATACAAGTAAACAAATTACTTGTCGGACTAATACGAAGTAATCTCTCGGCAGTAATCCCGATGTTTGGTAATTCCGAAACTCGCAATGACATAATATGATAAATCGAGTATCAACTTCTATTGTTTAATTATCATTGTGTTGACCAGCGATCTGACTGTTCGCTATTTTACAGGTTTGATACAATGCATTTAACAAAAGTGGATTAATAAGAGAATATTTCTCGGAAGGAGAAAATAATGGTCGATTCTCAATTTGACGTGTATAAGAAAAAGGTTAAAAGTCAATTAATAACAAGAATTATTAATTTGTACGCGGCAAATAAAATGCCGCGCTACAAGTTATACCTTTGAAAGATAATATTTTAACCCTTTTTTTAACCTTTTTAACATATTTTTTAACACTTTTTAACCCTTTTTTAACATTTGCAACATATTTTTAACCCTTTTTACTTTTTTTCAATTATTTTTGTTATTTATTTATTAAAACACGTTTTATATATTTTTAAATTTTCATTCTTTATTTATTAACACATGCTTTACATACATTTTATTTATAAAACATAGGAAAACAGATAGTTATAAAAATTTTATATTTGAATTTTTTAAAATTCAAAATTCAAAATATAAATTTAGTTATATTTACATTTTTATTTGTTACAAAAGAAACTTTTTTTTTTAATCACACCTACTTTTCTTCATATTTACATATTTATTTTTACAAAAAATTTCTTTTTTTAATCCCATCTACTTTTTTTAACCTTACGTGGTATATACCACCTACTTTTTTTTAACTCTAGGTGTCATTTTTTAAGCTTCCGGATCATCTTTAGTGTGTCTTCTCTAAACCCTCAGGTCAATTGTTTTTAATTCGGATATTCTTTTCAAGCTATTTTTCCTGGGATCTTTATTATTTCTTTTCTAAACCTCCGGATCAATTGTTTTTAAGCTGCATATTCTTTTAAGGGTATTTTTCCTAGGATCCTTAAACATTTTAAAAACTACAACACCTCCAGGTTTGAATATAATCTTCTGTAAATAAACAATATTTGTAATATTAAAATAAAACATATATTAACTTTTTAAATTTGATTTCAAAATATTAAATAAAAATACATACCATTTTATAATATTAATTGATTCTTATTTTTTATTATAAAAATAATAGTCTTCACTATCTCTTTATTATGAAAATAATATTTTTCAATATATTTTACACTAGAACTACTATTTTCACTACGAGAATACTTTTAACGAAAAGAACAGTTTTCACGAAGAGAACAGTTTTCACAATGATAGGTAGACTCAAAGTATATCCGGAAAAATTTCCAAAAATTTACCCCCACCCCAACCACCCACCAACATATTTAAAGTTTGTAAAAAAAAATGTTGAAAGTTTCACCTATTTTTATGATAGGGTTCACAGGTAGCTGTAAAATTAAAAAGAACAGTTTTTAATGAAGATCACAGTTTTCACAATGATACGTAGACTTAAAGTATATCCGAAAGAATTTCCAAAAATTTACTTCCCCCAACATATTTAAAGATTGTAAAAAAATTAGAAAGTTTCAACTATTTTTATGATAGGGTTCACAGGTAGCTGCAAAATTCATAAGTATCTTTAAATCTGTCTGAAGGTTTCTTAGACAATGTCTTTATTCTATTCAAGATGCAGGTTGAAACATCTATTTTTATGATAGGGTTCACAGGTAGCTGCAAAATTCATAAGTATCTTTAAATCTGTCTGAAGGTTTCTTAGACAATGTCTTTATTCTATTCAAGATGCAGGTTGAAACATCTATTTTTATGATAGGGTTCACAGGTAGCTGCAAAATGTTTGTTCCTGTAGCTTCAAATTTTGCATTTTCAAGGTGCGACGCCACTTGAACTTACCTGTAGGAAAATTAGCTTGTCAGAATATAATAAATGAGGTATCATTGGAAAGGTTATTAAATTACCTTTCGATCCATAGGTCACAGAATAAAATTCAACAAAAATTGAGAGAGTTACAGTCGATTAAAGATGAAATTTCATGACAATTTTGATGATTTTTAGACATTTGAGTAACTTCTACTATTTTTTTCTACATCAAACAGGAAAGAATGTTTAGGTTTTAATTTTTTTATTGATAGACTATATCATTACACAAATTTTGAGCCCTTGTGGACCTCGATTGGATTAAAAATGACAATTCTACACTAAATTTAGTGAACGAAACTACATTCTTCATTTTTAGTATCCCTTAAACATTTGCAGCAAAAATTAAAGTAATAAAATCTAGTTAAGCTCTAAAGTTACTAAAATCACTAATAAAGGATTTCTGAAATCGTAGATTTCGAATCCAATGTTAGTTTTCTAAATTTCAAAATAGCGGATCCAATATGGCGGACAAGTTTTTAAAAATCGATTAAATTCGTCTTAAATTCGTTACTCGGGGGTTTTCGGGGTCGCTGATTACGAATCTGATGTCAGATTTCAAAAATTAAAAATGGCGGATCCAATAGGTGCGAATTCGATGGAACCTGTGTAATTTAAATATATACAAATCAGGTACCCTACCAACGCTCAGTATCTTTGCAATATATTTAAATCTATGCAAATTAAAAGGGTTAACTAATTTGAATATATGCAAATCAAGTACTCCACTAACGCTAATTAAAAGGGTTAACTAATTTAAATATATGCAAATCAAGTACTCCACTAACGTCAATTAAAAGGGTTAACTAATTTAAATATATGCAAACTAGATACCCCACTAACGTCAATTAAAAGGGTTAACTAATTTAAATATATGCAAATCAGGTACCCAACCAACGGCCGGTAAATTACCCACATATACCCCACCAGCGGTCAGTAAATTACCCACATATACCTCACCAACGGTCGGTAAGTAGGAATCTACATTACTGATTTTATCCAGAACCGGCCTAGCTATACTACTTTAATGCCTCATTAAAAATATTTTGTAATATAAATAATTAAAGTAAATTTAATGAAAAATAAATTACTCAAATGTAAATAAATTTAAATTTTATATTAAAAGAAATTGATTGAAAAGGGTCAGCATTTCCCTAACAAAAAAATAAAAACTGTATTATATTTCTTAAACGTCTCCGAGAAGTAAACCGTTGAAAAAAAAATTGAGCCTCAATTAGAAAGAAAGTTATTTAATAAAAACTGCAGCTGTGTAGTGTTTTACATGACATTATAAACATGGGCCGCGCACAGTGGGATTTTTTACAGTTTACTGTTTAAAATTGTCTAGAGCCTTCAAATATTATTAGATTTTGATGTTCTTAGTCTTAATCTAAAGGAGACAAAATTTCTAAGAAATCCCTCAAAACCGATTTTTGATTTACTAATTGTTTAAATTTTTTTGTTACTCCATGTTAACAATTAACAGTATTATTAATAACAAACTTAATTATTAACTTTAAAATAATTTTTTACCATAAGACTGAATCCTTTTCAAATCAGGCAAGTCGACTAACATTAACAATAAGTTATAGATTTACCTGTCGTTAAAATATATTATTCTACATAAAAAATAAGAGTCACGTATTTTTTATTTTTCAAAAACGATTAATTTAACGAAGTTATGCACATTTGAACTTTGAGTGGTAAAACTCGAATGAACAGTGAAAAAAATTGTTTTGCTTATCATTCTTTTTCTTTTGAGTATAATTTAGTTTTCTTTCTTGGGTCTTGTAAATGGTCTTGTCCTTTTCCAAATTCCGTTTGAAATTTGTAAAAATATTAAAAATTATCAAAATAGGGGATGATTTTCTGAAAATAAATAAGATCATTTTTCTCAAAAACACCACATTTTTTTATTATCAAATTTTTACCACAAATTTTTAAAACAATAATGAACAATTCCTATGAATTTCATGCGGGCTAAACCATTCTGGCATTCAGAAGAATTTTTTTTTTAAATATTTATTTTCACAAATTTTTAAATTGTTGACGTGCATTTTTAAGAACAAATTAATTGTTATAACATTTTATTTATTCTCGAGAGTTTACGTCAATAATGTTATAATTTATTTATTTATTTACTAGCAAATGAATTTTTATATAATTTAACAGGAAAATCGTTAATTATAATTAATAATAAACACGAATATTTTAAAAACTTAAAAGAAATTCTTCTTAAAATTAAATCATTTTTAATATTTTCAGTAAAAGTTATTAAGAAAAGCTTCATTACTTCCAATAAAATTTAAAATAAATTCTTCAAAACTATTCAATTATTTTAAAAAATTTTAATAAAAATCTTGTCACTGGTGCCACTACCCTACTGAAAATCATTGAATTCTTATGTGAAGTATTTATCAAAAAATTTAAAAATTATTTAATTTTATGAAGAATTGAATTATTTTCAATAATTGTAATAAAATTCTTTAGTCACTTTATAAATAAATAATACAAATTTTCGTACAAAATTAAATTATTTTTATATATTTAAATAATAAATTCTTATAAGGATTTCATTTATTTTCAATAAAATTTTAATTGATTTCTTTGACATTTTAATAATTTTTAGTGTGAAAATTCTCCGAGAAAATTCAATTATTTTTAAAAAGAATTGAATTTTTCACTGGAGTTTAATTATTCATAAAACTTTTAATAAATTCCAATTTAAGAATTTAATTTTTTAAAAAAGTAGGGGAGTGTAAGATATGGTGGCGGACACTTTGTTTTTTGCGTCTCTTTCTCTCAAGAAACAATATTTTTCAAAATTTCAAAAGCAGGCAGTTGCTGACATCTATTAAGCATATTTATATCAGAAGCGGTTGTTAAAATTTAAATGCAGTGAAATTTTACAGCTCTTGGCGCAAAACAGTGATTTTTTTTATTTTTGAAAGTTGTAAGGTATGGTGGCCGATTTGGTGTATTCAATTTAAATATTATAGAGATGTTAAAATCATTTTGTAAAACTACTGGAAATGATGAAAAATAACAAAAAGAGAAAAAACTGATGATTTTACATTATAGAAAAAAGGGTTTCACTTCAGTTATGGTTACAATTTGGACATGCGAAGTAGCTGGTGACTGTTTTAACGCAACTAGAATAGAAGAAGACCGCAAGTGTCACATATTTGAGAATTGTTGCGGTGGAGTTCAAGAGGCATTAGTACACAAAAAATGCAAAGACAATTGAAACTCGTGCAAAAAAATGATCCGCCACTGTACGTTACAAAAATTACGCCATCATACCTTACAAGCTATTCATGGAACTATGATGGTGTTACTTTCATACTTCGCGAATTCAGAAAAATGTAAAATACAAAAAACTGTTGTCCAAGGTCTAAACAATACGTTCCATATATTATTTATTTACCTGACTTAATTCTTAAAAAATCTTCACTCTGGCACTGTTAACGCACATATCCAATAAAACTTTATAGTTTTTTTTCACTAATTTTTTATTTAAAATCGCTTAGAGTACGAAGCACGCAATTGCTCATTAATACTACTGCATATAAAATGTCATCATGATAAAAGACATCGACCATAGTGATAAGGCGTTTCAGATGTGACGTTACGTGCCAGATTTGACAAGTCCGCCCCATACCTTACACGCCACGATACCTTACATTCCCCTAATGAAATTTTAACAGGAATTTAATTATTTTAAATACAATTTTTATTTATTCTTTTCAAAAATTCACTAATTTTTTTAAATTTTGCAAAAAATCAATTATTTGTAGAAATAATAAATGCTTTTGCAGGAATTCAATTATTTAAAAAAGTTTTAATGTTATTTAAGAATTTAATTATTTTCAGAAATAATTCTTGTAAAGTATTTATAAAAAAAATTGAAAATAATGGAATTCATTTTAAAAATTTTATCAACATTTTTTCAATAATTGAATTCTTTCGAGAAAATGTAATATTTCCAAAAAAATTCTCCTGAATGCCAGAATGGTTTAGCCTGCTGGAAATTCATAGGAATTGTTCATCATTATTTTAAGAATTTGTGATAAAAATTTGATAATAAAAAATGGTGGTGCTTAAGAGAAAATTAATATTATTTATTTTCAGAAAATCATCCCCTATTTTGATAATTTTTTATATTTTTACAAATTTCAAACGGAATTTGAAAAAGGACAAAACCATTTAGAAGACCCAAGAAAGAAAATTAAATTATACTCAAAAGAAAAAGAATGACAAGCAAAAACATTTTTTTCACTGTTCATTCGAGTTTTACCACTCAAAGTTCAAATGTGCATAACTTCGTTAAATTAAGCTTTTTTGAAAAATAAAAAAATTAGTTACTCTTATCTTTCATGTAGAATAATATATTTTAACGACAGATAAATCTATTACTTGAAGTTAGACGACTTGCCTGATTTGAAATGGATTCAGTCCAAAATGAACATAAATTACTTAAATAAACATAAATTTTTCGGCAAAAATCAATTTTTTATAAAGAAGAATAAAAGTTATCTATTTGTTAATTATCATAGTTTGTATGATTTTTTCCAAAAATATTGTTAATTAACTTTTAACAAAAAAATACAAACAAACAGAAATTCAAAAATCGCTTTCGAGGGATTTCCTAGGAATTTTATCCCATTCAGTTTAAGACCAAGAACATCAAAATCAAATAAAATTTGTAGGCTCTAGACAATTTAAATCTTTACATTTGTGTAAAATATAATAGTAACATTAAACTTAAGGTATTTGTCGCGTAAATTCGTTTTCGTCAGTTTTTTTTAAATTTCACATAATTATTCTTTTGATATTTATCTACAAAATAAGGCCTATTAAAATAAAATTGACCGTCTGTAAGTCTCAAAAAATGAAATCAAAGTTTCGATTTTTAACATGTACGGTATAGGAAAACCATATGAAAACCACATATTTTTAATTTTTGCACTTATACTAATCGTCAGATTTTTTAGAAAAACTAAAGTTTTATTTATTGAACCAAAATGAACTTTTATAAAAAAAATGAAAATTTTTCACCGTCTCGTTTAAAAGATATTTAACATCAAACTTGAAAAACTATTTTAACATTTATTGTAAGTGACAGGTGAATTCGTAAACGTGGCAATAGCGCTTGTTAAATACTACAGCTTGTCTGCTACTTTTGGCGCGAAATTTTAAAGACGGCCATACGCCAAACTTGCGACGTTGCCACGATCGTTTTTCATGCGAGAGGTTATGAATATACTTTGAGAACATCTGTGTGTCAAACTGTACGTCCGCAAAAGTTTTTTGGAAACTCGCATTCATAATCGTTTCATAAGTACAGTCAACGGATACCAACTTTTGAGAGTGACCAGTCGCGCGACAAATACCTTAATAATAATAATACTAATCATAACTAATTCTTTGTTATAATATTAATACTAATTGAAACTGTTCTTTGTTATTATCGAGTTTTTTCTGTCTTTGAAGCCTCATAATTGAAGATTTATTATGTTTAAGGGGCAAATTTTCTCGAGTGTACCAAAGTCAAAATTGCAAGTTGTTGGATCGGGCTAATATTTTCACAGTATTTAGTAATATGTATGACTAATAAACCACCAAGTAATATAAGATTTTATATAAAATTGTAGAGAGGCAAAGGGGGTTGAAGATTTTGGATAAGTATGAACATTAATTTTTCTAAAAAATTGTAGCTTCTAAACAATAAAGTAAAAAAAAAATTTACCTATATGTTTTTGGTATAAAATTTTTTTTGATTTTTTAGGAAGGACCCTCTTTTCTTTTTTTTGTACCAAAAGAAAGCTTAAGATGTGTACTTTCAATATCTAAAACGAAAAAAATGACCCTTTTTTCGAATTATTAATTAATTAATTAATTAATAAAAATTGAAATATTTTACAACAAAATAAAGTTAACGCAATTCTGCAGTTACTACTGTTAAACATTACAAAATCCGAATCCAACAAGTCCAATATGAAGTATTTTGGATAAATTGACGTTTTATAAATAATTATTAATAAAAATTAATTAACAAATGAATATCATTTATAAAAATAAAGATAAAGTGTTAGTTTTTTTTAAACAATTGTTTATACAATTCTATTTTTAAAAAAGTGTATTCCAGTTATTTACATCGATTGTTTAAATCCGATGAAGTTTTAAAAAAAGTATCCGCCATATTGAATTCGTTTAAATTTTTATAATTTTTAACCTGAATAATGTATATGCTCCGAAATTTTTATTTTTTGAAAACTACTACCATATTCGTAATTAGAGACCCCAAGAACCCCTCCTAATCAGTTTCAAGTGAATCCGATGAAGTTTTAGAAAAAGTATCCGCCATATTGAATTCGCCATTTTGTATTTTTGAAAACTACTATCATATTCGTAATTAGAGACCCCAAGAACCCCCGAGTAACCAGTTTTAAGCGAATCCGATGAAGTTTCGAAAAAGTGTCCGCCATATGGGATTCGCAATTTTGAATTTTTAAAAACTATTATCATATTCGTAATCAGCGACCCCAAAAACCCCCCAAGTAACCAGTTTCAAGCAAATCTGTAAGGTTTTTAAAAAAATGTGCACTTGCTGTATATTATTTATTAAAAAGTCAACTTTGAACGCCATTTTTGATCCGCCATTTTGTTTTTTTTTAATTTTTATTTCACAACATTTTAGGTTAGACATTTTTGACGCGATATTTTAACCTTTGAGACGTATTCCTTCGCCATAAATAATAAAAAAAATTTTATTTTCAAAAAAAAATCTTTAAAAAATTGTGTTTTTATAAATAACTGTATGTAATTTGTTTATTTATAAATTTTCAATATATTTTATTGCAGCGTTCGAAAGAGCGGTTCCTAAGCTTTAAGAAATGTCTATTGCAAAATTTATAGCAATCCGTTTTCATACTAAAAATTTTTCCCAAAGTTCGGATAAAATTTTTGTACATTTAGTCCTTAAAGGGTTAAGGTACCACTACACTTTAAAAGGTTCTTAAAAACCAAATTTCTAAGATTTTTTTCTTAGCTATTTTATTATAAATATGTAAAAAAAACTTTTTGTACAATAATACACCAGAAAAAAAGATAATATGAACAGTAATATAATGAGCATTAAAGATAAAAATATATTGAGATCATATTATATGTGACACGGGCAGTTTAAAGGGACCTACGGTCCGAAAAAATCGATTTTCATTTTTTTATTGATTCTTATAGTAAATAGGCCGCTGTTTCTAACGCATTAATCGCAGCTTTCTAGCTGCATTAGTTTTTTCGGGGGTTTTCGGGGTCGTTGATTACGAATCCGTTGTTAGTTTTTAAAAATTCAAAATGGCGGATCAAATATGGCGGATGACTTATTTAAAAATTGATCGGATTCGCTTGAAAATCGTTACTCGGGGGTTTTCGGGGTCGCTGATTACGAATCCGTTGTTAGTTTTTAAAAATTCAAAATGGCGGATCCAATATGGCGGATGACTTTTTTAAAAATTGAGCGTATTCGCTTGAAAATCGTTACTCGGGAGGTTTTCAGGGTCGCTGATTACGAATCCGTTGTTAGTTTTAAAGAATTCAAAATGGGGGATCAAATATGTCGGATGACTTTTTTAAAAATTTATCGGATTCGCTTGAAAATCGTTACTCGGAGGTTTTTAGCGTCGATGATTACGAATATGATGATAGTTTTTAAAAATTCAAAATGGCGGATCCAATATGACGAATGACTTTTTTAAAAATTGATCGGATTCATTTGAAATTCCTTACTCGGGGGTTTTTGGGGTTGCTGATTACGAATTCGATGTTAGTTTTTAAAAATTCAAAATGGCGGATCCAATATTGCAAACGAGTTATTTACAAATTATAGGGATTTGCTTTTCAGAATTTTTAAATGTATGGTTTCAATACAAATATGTATATGGTCTTTTAAATGAGCAAACAGAATATTCATAACTTTATTTATTTTACAAATTTACTTTAATAAAGAACACAATAAATTAAAAGACGTGAGACAAAGAAAAACACGATAAAGAACTTAAGATTAAGCATTTAAAAGATTATAAACTTAAAAAATTCACAAATTTAGAATGTTTAAAAACTTTGTTCTTTAAAATTAATTCTGCTTCTTTAATATTTTTTTCGTGGATTTAATTTTTGTATCTGATATATCAGTTTTTCTTTGCTTTGCCACGGTAACCAAACTCTTTTCTTTTATTTACGCGCAGTAAACATAAGCTAATACTTCAGTTCTGACACTAATGACAAAATGTTAACTTTGTTCCACCACCGATGGTGTTTGTTACATAATAAATTAATAAATGCATCCTTTAAAGCTACTGCATTAAGAAAAATGCTTGGAATAAAATAACTACAAGAACAAAATAACTATGACATTGGTAAGAACAATTAAACACATCATTAATACAAATAAATACTAGTTTACATAGAGATCCAAAAACCCATCTGTTTCCTAATCATCGACCCCAAAGTACCCTTAAAGTATAAATTAATATGAGAATCCAAACATTTTTTTAAACTACGTTCACTATATTGAATCCGACATTTTGAAATTCGGAAAAAGAACATCGGATTCTTAATCAGTGACCTCGTTTTCGGTGTCAACGAAATTTTTTAGTTTTACACGAATTCGAACAAATTTTAAATTTTGTCCTCCATATTGGAACCGACATTTTGAATTTTTAAAAACGAACATCGGATTTATAATCAGCGACCCCAAGATCCCCCGAGTAACGATTTTCAAGAAAATCCGATCAATTTTTAAAAAAGTCATCCGCCATATTGGATCCGCCATTTTGAATTTTTAAAAACTAACATCGGATTCGTAACCAGCGACCCCAAAACCCCCGAGTAACGATTTTCAAGCGTATCCGATCAATTTTTAAAAAAGTCATTCGCCATATTGGATCCGCCATTTTGAATTTTTAAAAACTAACACCGGATTCGCAATCAGCGACCCCAATAACCCCCGAGTAACGAGTTTCAATTCATTAAAACGTTCACAAGTATCAAAATCAACTTGCTAAACTTCAAAGTCGTTTTTCTCGAAATCTTTTTTTCGGATCGTAGGTCCGTGTCACATATGATGTACTTTTAGCTTTAAATTAATGTAAAATACTTGAAAAAATCTCTTTTTCAAAAGTTTGTCAGTATTTTTGATAGCTGTTATCTGTCAAAATAACATTCTGTTCTAGGGTTTGATCTTTGTAATGTAAAAAATATTTCTATTTCAGAAAGTAAAGGTAACATTTCTTAAAAATTAACATTTTCTTTGTTTGACAGTTTTCTTTACAGCTGTCAACTGTCAGAAAAATTAACATAGTCATATTAGCATAGCACATAGTCAAAACTGATTTCATTGAAAACTTTGACAGTCTAATTTTCCACTTTTGTAAATAAAGTGTAAAAATGTTAATTTTTGTAGGAGAAATGGCTGTTACAAAAGTGCGATTATTGTGTTTGGTTTGTTTACCTTTTGGTTTGTTTACATTTCACAACTTTGACATAGCCTTAAATTAATGTAAAATACTTGAAAAAAAATTAAATACTCATTGTCTAAAGTTTGACAGCTGTCATCTAACAAAAGTTAGAATATAAAATTTGAAGAAATGTACTAAACCTATGTTATACCCCATTTAAACTTTAACCCTCTACAGGCACATTTTTTAAATTTAAATATATTTTTAATGTCAGATAAATAAAAAAATATTGCTTCTTTTCATTTTTTAACAAAAGAAAAAAAGTTTTGTTTTTCTCTCTACTTTCGAAAAATCATAACAAAAACTGTTTTTTCAATTTTTATTGAAAAAATAAAAATCAACTGTTTTTTCAATTGTTATTGAAAAAATAAAAAAAACTGTTTTTTCAATTTTTATTGAAAAAATAAAAAAATATAAACAAATTAAATTTTTTTAACTTTGGGTATAATAAATTTTGTTTGCCTTTTTTAAAAAACATACCTGGAAATGATAAGTAGGTTTTGCAAAAAGTTTCAGAGTGGGCCTGACAAGTTTGATGAGTTTAAACAAATAATTAAGCTGCCTGTGCAGATCGCTTGCACGCGGCACACTAGAATTTTTTTTACAATTTACTGTTCAAAATTGTCTAGAGCCTACAAATTTTATCGGATTTTGATGTTCTTAGTCTTAAATTAAAGGGGATAAAATTCTTAAGACATCCCTAGAAGCTGACTTTGAAATTTTCATTGTTTATGTTTTTTTGTTCTTCCAAGTTAAAAAATTAGAATATTTTTAGATAAAATCATGTTTACTTTTTTTCCATTGCACGAGATCAAAATCAGCTTCTAGGGATGTCTTAAGAATTTTATCCTCTTTAATTTAAGACTAAGAAAATTAAAATCCGATAAAATTTGTAGGCTCTAGACAATTTTGAACAGTAAATTGTAAAAAAAATCCCAGTGTGCCGCGTGCGAGCGACCTGCAGGGGCAGCTTAATTATTTATTTAAACCCATCAAACTTATTAGGCCCACTATGAAACTTTTTGCAAAACCTTCTTAGCATTTCCAGGTAGGTTTTTTAAAAAAACAAAAAAAAAGTTTCATACCCAAAGTTAAAAAAATTTAATTTGTTTATAAAATTTTTTGTTATGATTATTTATAAGTAGACAGAAAAACAAATTTTTTTTTCTTGTCAAAAAATGAAAAGAAGCGATATTTTTTTAGTTACCTGACATTAAAAATATATCTACATTTAAAAACGAAAATTTTGAAAATTCATAACTCAAAAATTTGGTCTCCAAAAAAAACAAGTATCTGTTTTTTTAATATAGAATAGAAAAAAAATTTATACCATCTTTTTTCTGTGTGATTGTTTATACCAATGCTCGTGACTGTGAGAGAAAACTATGGGGCTCTTATGTGGAGCCCCCAAACTACCAGAAACCACTGAGAGTTTTCTGTTTGAATCATATCTATAACTGTTCAAAATTGTCTAGAGCCTACAAATTTTATTGGATTTTGATGTTCTTGGTCTTACATGATAGGGGATAAAATTTCTAAGAAATCCCTTGAAAACGATTTTTGAATTTTTAATTGTTTATTTTGTTTTTGTCACTCATAGTTAAGAACAGGGACCGTCACGGAATCAAAACAAAATTAAAAAATACTTTTGTTTTGATTCGGATATGGGTATCAGAATCAAAATTCCACTCTATTTAGTTTTGATTCCAATATCAAAATCAAAATTCAACTCTATTTCGTTTTGGTTCCAATATCAAAATCAAAATTCAACTCTATTTCGTTTTAGTTCCAATATCAAAATCAAAATTGAACTCTATTTCGTTTTGGTTTCAATATCAAAATCAAAATTCCATTCTATTTCGTTTTGGTTCCAATATCAAAATCAAAATTCCATTCTATTTAGTTTTGATTCCAATATCAAAATCAAAATTCTTTTTTGTTTTAATTTTGATAAAATACTACTGCGCGTGTATAAGTCTCATTGAACCTAAATTTTGTTGCAAATGTCAAATATATCAGAAGATAATATCGTTTTTACATACGAAATCTGAAATAGAATTCGAATCGACTTCTGTTTCTATAAGAAAACCGAATTGCAGTATTATAATATCAGAATCAAAATAGGAAGTAAATTTTGTTTCGTTAACGTATCAGAATCAATATAGGAAGTAAATTTTGTTTCGTTACATTATCGGAATCAAAATAGGAAGTGAATTTTGTTTCGTTACAGTATCGAAATCAAAATAGAAAGTGAATTTTGTTTCGTTACAGTATCGAAATCAAAATAGAAAGTGAATTTTGTTTCGTTACAGTATCAGAATCGAAACAGGAAGTAAATTTTGTTTCGTTACCGAATCTAAATCAAAATACATTAATAATTTTGTTTTGTTTTGGAATATCGTAACGAAATCAAAATTTGATTTCCGTGACGGTCCCTGGTTAAGAATTTATAATATTTTTGTAAAAATTCCTGTTTATTATTTTCTTTTTCTATTGCACAAGATCGAAATCAATTTAAATTAGTCTAGTATGGCCACCTGACAAATAATAATGCATAATACAATTTATTTACACTACCGTCCACGAGTATCAGGACGATTACATGCGACTCTATAAAAAAATATGCCATCACTTTTTTAATCATACCTCGTAAATAAAAGGAGATACAAAAAAATCTTATATACGGTTAGAAAGCTGATTAAATTTTGCGTAAAATAAGCCGTCATTGAAGTAATTTCGTTAACTATTTTTTGAGTTGTAGAGTGAGAAAGAAATAAAAAAAATTATCAAATTTTTTCATTTTTGTCTCTTGACTTTAACTTTTTTAAAAATATAAAAAAATTTAGATAAAAGTTTTTTAAAAACACAGATATCTTCGTTAGAATTTCAGTTTTAAAATAAGCCTTCGAAAATTAAAAAAGATTAATCCGTCTTGGATATATCATTAAAAAAGTCAAGCCGTGTTTGGACCGATTAGTGCATTGAAATTCAACTTTGACAACTCGTTTCTGGCTTCGCGCGGCTGCGAATGAGAGATAAAGCAGGGACGAATTCATGAGGGGGAACGATGATCTTTCGAGTTTCTTTATATTACTCGTGAAACATCATTATTTATTATTCCCCAGCATGAATCCGTCACTTTTTTCTCTCCCATTCGCAGCCACGCGAAGCTAGAATCGAGTCGTCACAGTTAAATTCCAATGCACCAATTGTCGAAACTCGCCTTCACGTTTTTAATGATATATCGAAGACGGATTAACCTTTTTTAATTTTCGAAAGCTTGTTTTAAAGCTGAAATTCTAACGAAGATTTCTGCCTTTTTAGAAAAATTTTATGTTAATTTTTCTAGATTTTTGAAAAAGTTGAAGTCAAGAGACAAAAATAAAATAAATTTAATAATTTTATTTATTTCTTTCTCACTCTACAACTCAAAAAATAGCTAACGAAATGACTTCAAAGGCGGATTATTTTACGCAAAATTAAATCAGCTTTCTAACCGTATTTAAGGTTTTTTGTATTTCATTTTATTTACGAGGTATGATTGAAAAAGTGATGGCATGTTTTTTCATACAGTCGCTTGTAATCGTCCTAGTACTCGTGGACGGTAGTGTAAATTGTTAAAAAACAATTTTAATTAACAAATATATAATTTGGTCTTTTTTAAACAAAATTGTTATTTAAAAAAAATTTATGTTTATTTAAATAATTAACAAGGGCGTAAATGACACTGATTTTATATTTTAAACAGTGTTTTGATTGAACGTTTATATAGCGACCGGACCAAATAGGTTTTCTATACCAATTTGTTACAATTTTGTTTTCTTGAATAGTTAAAGATAAATCTAAAAAATTTATAGAATCATTCTTCATATTTTCCAAAGTGAAGCTTAAATTCTTTTCCTTTGAGTTAAATCTAAAAAAAATCCGAAACTTTGTCTTTAGGTATACAGATGAGAGTGTCATCTATATATCTAAAATAGAAAAGAACTTTATAGGTATGTTGTATTATTTAAAATATCATTCTCCAAATCTTCCATAACCGGATTAGCACATACTGAACTAATGGGCGAAACCAACTTTATATAATTTATCTAGATTCATTTCAAAAATTTTAAAGAATATTGTAGGCAAAACAGATTCACATCTGAAAGATAGTTGGACTTTTAAGGAGAAAATAGATAAGATTGTCATACCAGATAATTTTACTATAATTTCATTGGACGTTGTATCAATGTACATACTAATATATCTTGGACTCTCATTCTTGACTGTGTTAAAAAACGATGGAATGAGATACAACCTTTCACCACTCTAAATTTAGAAGATTTCCTAAAAGCTCTAACATTATGCCTCGAAAACTCATACTGCCAATTTAAAAATAAATTTTTTAAACAAACTTTCGAC
Organism: Leptopilina heterotoma; assembly: GCF_015476425.1. Taxonomy (NCBI): domain Eukaryota; kingdom Metazoa; phylum Arthropoda; class Insecta; order Hymenoptera; family Figitidae; genus Leptopilina; species Leptopilina heterotoma. Next base: position 644,974 of record NW_025111199.1, read on the forward strand.
TTACCAATGGGTTTGCCCATTAGTTTAGTATGTGCTAATCTGGTTATGGAAGATTTGGAGAATGATATTTTAAATAATGTAACATATAAAGTTCTTTTCTATTTTAGATATATAGATGACACTCTCATCTGTATACCTAAAAACAAAGTTTCGGATTTTTTTAGATTTAACTCAAAGGAAAAGAATTTAAGCTTCACTTTGGAAAATATGAAGAATGATTCTATAAATTTTTTAGATTTATCTTTAACTATTCAAGAAAACAAAATTGTAACAAATTGGTATAGAAAACCTATTTGGTCCGGTCGCTATATAAACTTTTAATCAAAACACTGTTTAAAATATAAAATCAGTGTCATTTACGCCCTTGTTGACGGCGCAATAAAATGATCAAATTCAAAATTTTATTTAAAAAATTTAAACATTGTAAAAAATATATTAACAAATAATGGATATCCTAAATACTTAATAGATAAGAAAATTAATTAAAGATATAATAAAATCATAAACAATAATGTAAATAAATCAAATAAACAAATTAATGAAATTAATAACAAAACAATAATATCTTTACCATATATGAGGCATTCCATGTCAAGTGATCCAGGTGTCTTACGGTGTAATGCTTATTTCGATAATTTTTTACTCTTAAACTATTAAGCATAAAAATTTGGCAAGGTACATTTTGGAAAGGTTTTTTCATGCTCTTTCGATTGAAAATAAGCATTTAAAAAAAATTTTTTTTGACCCAAAAAAATCAAAATTAAAAATAAATTTTAATTTTTTGGAAAAAAGGTCCCATTTTTTTTTTTTTTTTTTTAAACGAAAGCTGAGGTTTTTTCCTAGAAGGACATATAAATGAAAAAGTGGGACAAGAATGTTTAAACATTGAAAAACAGAGGTTTCTACTCTCTAAACCCGGTTTTTAGCTCTGTTTACGAGAAAATTCATTTTTTTAATGTTTAAACATTCTTGTCCCACTTTTTCATTTATATGTCCTTTTAGGAAAAAACCTCAGCTTTCGTTTAAAAAAAAAAAAAAAAAATGGGACCTTTTTTCCAAAAAATTAAAATTTATTTTTAATTTTGATTTTTTTGGGTCAAAAAAAAATTTTTTTTTAAATGCTTATTTTCAATCGAAAGAGCATGAAAAAACCTTTCCAAAATGTACCTTGACAAATTTTTATGTTTAATAGTTTAAGAGTAAAAAATTATCGAAATAAGCATTGTACTGAAAAACCCAAAAATTTAACCCCCTCCCCCTCGGAAAATATTGGACTAGGTAAAAAAATATTTTCACGAAAAATTACTATCTATTAGTACTACAAAAGCCCCAAGTTTTGCTACGATTGCAGAAAAATTTTTCTCCACCTGGATCACTTGACATAGAATGCCTCATATATAGAAAAATTAGAAAACATCTTTTATAATATTTTTAAAAAATTTAATATTTTAATTGTCTTTTCCATGGACAATACTTTACAAAAACAATTTTCAATGTTGGTTAAAGATAAAACATTAAAAGAAAATCAAATAAATACTATCTATCAGGTTCCATGTTTCCATTGTAATAGTGTTTACATTGGAGAATCTCGTAGGTATTTGAAAAGAAGAATGTACGAACATGCCCGATCAACAAGAGCAGAAAATGACACAGGCAATACAGCCTTATCTTTACATGCAAAAGACTTAAAACACAATTTTGATTTTAACAAAGTTAAAATTTTAGAGACGGAACAAAATGAAAATAAAAGACGTTTAATACAATTAATTTATATCATAAAAAATAAAAATTCAATAAATTTTAAAAGTGATATTCAAAATATAAGTAAAATTTATCAAGGTTTTCTTAATAATTTAACTTAAAATTAATTAATTATAAATTAAATTCAAATTCAGAAACATGTCAATCTTTGAAACACAATTTTTTTGTAAATACACTGAGAAAACGATTTATTTGATTCAAAAAAATTTTGTTTAAATTAAACATAAAATATCTTTGCTATACAGTCAAACAAATTTAAGTTTAATTCAAACATATTTTTTGGTTTATTTATAGAAATAATATATTCAATTCAAACATAATTTATGGTTGATTTTAAATTATTTATAATCAACATTTAAGTTTGGATCAAACATAAAATTTTAAACATATTTTTTCTTAAACCAAAACAGAAAATATATTTGAATCAAACACAATTATTCAAACAAATATTATTTTTGAATCAAAGCAGTAGATGTCTACTCGTGGTTTGAAGCAATTGCAATCTTAAATAGCTTAAAATTTAGCATTTTTTACGTAGAATCGAATGCCGATGTGCTATTTTTGGCATTTTGCTTCCTCATGAGGAAGCTTTGCATTGGTAACGATTTTCAATTTTTCAAAAGAAGGTTATATGGACTCATTTTCATCTAAAACATATGTATATTTAATTATGAGCAAATGTCCAGATGTATGTGTGTGTGTATGTATGTGTGTATGTGTGTGTGTATGTAACAAAAATTGTGTACAAATTATCTCAGACAAATTTTGATGGATTGTCCTAAAATTTTGCAGGTTTATTGCAGTCATTAATACCTAAAATCTGACACAAGGATTTTCGAAAATATCTACAAAAATTTTTTTTATACAATTTTTTTAAAATTTAGAAAAAAATTTTTTTTGTATTTTTTGAAATAATTTTTTTATTTGTTAATATTTTCATTAGTTTTTCTCAAAATTACATTCCTGACAAGAAAACGAATCGATTGATGTATACAAAGTATATATTTTATCAAAATTTATCAAATTAATAAATATTTTTCTTTTTAAAAAAAATTCAAATTTTGTATTTTTTTCATAATTTATTTAATATTAATATTAATATTTTGAAATGATTATTCTATCATAAAAAAGAAGCAATTGGAAAATGAAAGTGTAAATTTCACCAAATATTTATATAGCAACTTATAAATTATAAATGATTTATAAAATTTTATTTTTAACAAATCTTCTGGACGAACCCTTTTGTACATAGTTTTTCAAAAGTTTGCAAAACCGCAATTTTTATACATTGAGGAAGCTAAATGGTCATGAAATGAACAACATGTTTAAAATGGCGACCACCACAGCCAAATATATGACATAAATTAAAAAAAAAATGTTAATCTTCAAAAACTCTTAACATTTTGTGATGTAAATTATGAGACGCATGCTTATTCCCGAAATCTTTTTTGACCAAATAGTTATTTGATATAAAACTACTTAACTTAAAATTCACATAATATGCACATTATTTGACATAAATTTTATTGCACACAAAAACCATTTAACATAAATATAATTTGTCATAGAATTCATTAAACAGAAATATTATGTAACGTAAAACTCAGATAACTTAATTCCCATTTGACATAAAAATTATGTAACATAAATTTCTATTGACATAAAAATCATTTAACATAAATTTCTTTTGACATAAAATTCATTTAACGTTAATTTTATTTGTTATAAAATTCATTTGACATCAATTTCATTTGGCATAAATGTCATTTAACGTAATTCTCATTTGACATAAATATCATTAGGCATAAAATTAGCTTGACATAAATTTCATTTGACGTGAATATCATTTAACATAATTATTATTTAACGTAAAATTAAATTTATATAAATTTCATTTAGCATAAATTCCATTTAACATAATTCTTATTTGGCATAAAATTTACTTGACATAAATTTCATTTGGTATAAATCCCATTTAACATAATTTTCATTTGACATAAAGTTCATTTGACATAAAAGACATTTAACACAATTCTCATTTGTCATAAAAGTCATTCAACAAAATTCTCATTTGACATAAAAATCATTTTACACAAATTACATTTTTCATAACAATATCGGCGCGAATTTTAAAAGTAACCAATTAGATATTATCCACAACATTGTGATTCGCTAATTTTGAAATTCGCGCCTATATTTCCATGTCAAATGATCTTTATGTAAAATAAAATCTATGACAACTGAATTTTATGTCAAATGAGAATTATGTGTAATGAGTTATCCGTCAAATGAAATTTATATGAAGTGAACTTTATGTCAAATGAAAATTATGTTAAATGGGATTTATACCAAATGAAATTTATGTCAAGTAAATTTTATGCTAAATGAGAATTATGTCAAGTAAATTTTATGCCAAATGAGAATTATGTTAAATAGAATTTATGCTAAATGAAATTTATATAAATTTAATTTTACGTTAAATAATAATTATGTTAAATTATATTCACGTCAAATGAAATTTGTGTCAAGCTAATTTTATGTCTAATGATATTTATGTCAAATGAGAATTACGTTAAATGACATTTATGCCAAATGAAATTGATGTTAAATGAATTTTATAACAAATAAAATTTACGTTAAATGAATTTTATGTCATAAGAAATTTATGTTAAATGATTTTTATGTCAATAGAAATTTATGTTACATAATTTTTATGTCAAATGGGAATTGAGTTATGTGAGTTTTATGTAACATAATATTTCTGTTTAATGAATTCTATGACAAATGATATTTATTAGAGTTGTGCAAAAACCTCGATCGAGTATTTCAAGCTTTTCGTTTTTCTAGCAGAGCTGAGCAGAATCAATCCGAACTTGTACCAAATTCCATCCAACACGTGCAGTATTAAACCTAAAATAATTTTGAGCACTTGAATTTTTCGAGCACTCAAATATTTTTGAGTAACTAAAACTCAAGCCTGGCTCGAGCTCGACCATGCTATTCGAGCTTTTTGCACACCTCTAATATTTATGTTAAATGGTTTTTATGTACAATGAAATTTATGTCAAATAAAGTGCATATTATGTAAATTTTAAGTTAAGTAGTTTTATATCAAATAACTATTTGGTCAAAAAAGATTTCAGGAATAAGCATGCGTCTCTTAAATTATTTACAACTGCTAATTTTCAAATTTCTGTATTCCCTGAATACAAATTTGGAGTAATTTGTGATCTGAATCCCAAAATTCAAAATGGCAGATCTAAAATGGCGGACTAATTTTTCAAATTCTATAAATTCAATTAAATTAGGCTAAATGTTGTTACTCAGGGGTTTTTGGGGTCGCTGATTACGAATCCAAGGTCAGTATTTAACAATTTAAAATGGCGGATCCAATATGGCGGAAGATTTTTTTTCAAATTGTTGAAATCAGCTGAATATTGTTACTCGGGTGGTTTTCACGGTCGCTGAATACAAATCCAAAGTCAGAATGCAAAAATTCAAAATGGTGGATTCAACATGGTGGAATATATTTTTTTAATTGATTAAATCAGCCGAATATTCTTACTCGGGGGGTTTTCACGGTCCCTGAATACGAATCCAAGGTCAGAATGTAAACATTCAAATTGCGGGTTCAATATGGCGAAATATTTTTTTTTAAATTGATTAAAGCAGCCGAATATTCTTATTCGGGGGTTTTTTTGGGTCGCTGAATACGAATCCAAAGATAGAATGCAAAAATTCATAAAGAGGGTCCAAAATGACTGACAAATGAATTAATAATGGATAATGAATATTAATAATGAATATTTTGTTACTAGCAATTTTTCTTTCAAACTTTCTAAACCTGTATAGATTAAATCACAATTATTACCTATCATTATAGTATTATTAAATGTAATGATAATGTAATATTATCCTAATATTATTAAGAAAAGTACATAAAAACATTTGTACTTTATATAATAATGTAATATGACTTTAATGTTACTAACAAATTACGGTAGGATTCTAGGTAATTAATACAATTAGGCGATGATTTTAATGACTGTAATTTTACGTGATACTAATAAAAGAATACTCTTTTCAAACAAATTAAGGTAATTTTTAAGAATAGTTTCATTAATAAAGATGGTTTAATTTACTGCACTTACATAATTAAGAGAATGATCGTTTATACATGGACTGTAGAATTTGGCTTTAAAATAAAAAATGATATTCATTTATATTATAATCATAATCAGTGAAACGTCAGGAAATGTTTTACAAGCCTTATACACGGTTTTAGAAAATTTTTTTAAGTTCTTACCTTTATGTCGTCTTAAGTTATACTTGTCTAACTTTGTTTATAATAATCTTGACTTAAAAATCCATTGTTGAAAGAGATTAAGAAATGTCTTAAGGAGAAGTGATCAAATTTTTTTTATTTACTAATTTACTTCGCAAAGTAAGTAATAGTTAAAGAGTTGTAAGAAGCGTCAAGAATTTTAGACGCAACTACGCTTGCGCTGCAAACGTTCTCTTAATGGTAGAATAAAGCGCGACTGTTTAAAACGCTATACATATATTGTAATTATAATACATCTTAAAGAATACATTTCAAATCATTTTTTTCTATCAATATATTATTATATATTTGAGAAATTATTAATAATCATTATTAATTTCGAAAATTTTAAATCATATTTTTATTTAATTATTATTATTAATTTTTAAAATTTTATATAATATTGTATTGGAAGAAAAAAAAAATATTTGTTTTCTTAATATTTTAATAGTTATAATATATACCGTAAAGCTTTTTTAATAGACGCGCTTTATTCTACCATTAATAGATGGTTTGCAGCGCAAGCGCAGTTACGTTTAGTGACGGTCGTTGGCATCTCAGTATCAGGATGTGTGCAATTCTCACGTGACAGTTTGAGCCAATCAGCGAACTATTTGACCCCACTATTTAACATCCTCCCTCCACATCGATCCACAGAGCACCAAGAGAGGAATCGACTATTTACTACATTTCTAACTGCCTACGCTTTCTATCGTGTAGATATCACCATACTCAAGACTACTTGTTCATACAGTCAGATATAATCCAATCAAATCATATATTTCCGATTTACTCCTAGGTTTTATGAATCCTACTTAGTTCCTTTTCAATTTGTTTTCTTTTTTTCTTATCTTCATTCCTTTTTTCGTCTTCCCTTTTTTTATTTTTGTTCTAAAATCTCAACAATTTTCGGAAACTCTTAAGAGGCAAAAATTCTGAAATAAATATTAATCTGTCCTTTTTAGGACTTTTTTTCTCTTTCAATGATGGACACTTAAGATAGGATTATTGTAAAAAAGATAGGTGTATTAATCCTTTAAATTTAGAAGGACATAGAGGTAAGAGTTTGAGGAAATTTTCTAAAACCTTAATAAACAAATTTCCAACATTTTCTGACGATTCGCTGATATGTTGTAAATGCAGAAGACTATCGAATTCCGATTTTAACGACGAATCTGTCAGTTCCAGTAAAAATTGTGATTCAATTAATTCTATGAGTACAGAAAACTCAAGTAACGATAATAATGAACCTACCGTTCAAAATTCAACCAATTTTTCTGCAGAAAATGATTTATTAGACATTTTGGAAGGTTTGAAAAAAAAATTTCAATCACTTCCATTATATGATCCCGATAGAATTGCGATATTAACGGTTTTACCATCAAATTGGACAATTGAACGAATTTATATGGAATTTAATAAGAGTACTTAATCTGTTAGAACAGCAAAAGATTTGATAAAATTGTACGGCTCTCTTTCGAGACCTACACTGAAAGTTGGAAATGCAGTGCCAGAAGCACATATAAATAAGGTACTAGATTTTTATGAAAACGACGACAATGCAATAGTAGAATACTTCCTGGAATGAAAAATAAAAAATCAATAGTGGTTAATGGGAGAAAAATTCTAAAACAAAAGAGATTAATATTATTCAATTTAGGAGTATTGCACACAAAATTTCGACAAGAAAATAAAGACATTAAGGATGGCATGACAAAAGGGGTCAAGCAACAATTTCATGTTTTTACAGGAATCGAAAATAACACATTTAAAAAATTTTCTGATCATTAAAGAAAGATCTAAAAAAACAGTTTAGAGATATTATTTCGCTTTACCAGTAGAAATACAATTTATGAAGATAAACCTACATATTAGAGAGAAAAATAAGTAAAAGTGGACCATTTTGGGGTTACGTCAAATGTGCATATTTTCTTATAAAATTAATTGTTAAAAAAATATACAGTTTAAAGAAAAACTAAAAAATTAGTTTTTTAATATTGAATTAACGAATTGAATGCAAAAAAGTTTGCTTAAAAAAAACTATTTGTTTTCAAGAAAATTGTTAATTAAATGTTAACTTTTGAAAGTAAACAGTACATAAATTTTCAAAAGCAAACTACAAACAGGAATATTTAAAAATTAACAGAAGGATAATATTTAAATTATTGAAAATTAGGTAAAGAATAAAACTATTTCTAAATAGACAAAAAAAATTCAGCGAAATTTAATATATATTAAATTATATCAAAAAGAAAGCAATATTTTTAACCATATTAACCTATTCATAATGATATTCATTTCTTTTGTTTTTAACCGAATTGCATTGCAAGTAAAAATTTAGGCTATTTTTCATTCTTATTTTTTTTAAAAACGAGTTTAAAAAACAATTTACAAAAAAATACTTTTACAGAACTGTGCAAATGAATTTACTTGATTTTTTTATGAAAAAATCTCAATTTCGAAAAATTGTTGCTTGACCCCTTTTGTCATGCCACCCTTCACATAAAGATCGGGATATCAAAATTTTACGAATTACGACCAGGTAATTGTATTTTAGCTGGAGAAGGCGGTAGTCATGTTGTATGCGTGTGTGTTTTGCACCAAAATTGTAAGCTTATGCTTAATGCAATAAACTTACCAAAATTAACCGAAGATGCCAAATTCCCTTTTCAAACATACCATGACTGCCTGCATTTTCTGCTTTGTGAAGAACCAAAAGATATTTGTCATTATAATAATTGTAAATCATGTGCTGGAACAGAAAAATTGAAAACTTATCTGCTTGATCTTTTACAAGGTTGTGACGTTCCTGAAATTAAGTACAGCTTATGGTGCACAACTGATAGAGCAACTATGCAGACGAAATCATCGAGCAGAGAAGATTTTCTTATAGAACTTGGTAGTAATTTAGAGAAGCTAAAACCGCACAATTTCATAGATAAAAAACAAACGGCATATTTCAACGAACTGAAAAGTACACTGAAAGATGGAGAATTTTTCGTTTTATACGATTTTTCTAAAAATTATGCCTTTCTTGTGCAAGATGCAGCTCAAGCATTCCACTACAACAATAATCAAACTACTGTATACACAGTAGTTTATTATTATTGTAAAGATGGAGAATTATGCCACGAAAATGTTATCATTCTTTCAGATTGCTTAAGTCATGATTCAGTTGCTGTCTACATCTCCAATTCTTCCATAACTGAACATATTAAAAAATCTTATCAAGTAAACAAAATTTTCTATGTCTCTGATAGAGATAATCAGCATTTTAAAAATAAATATAACATGATCGATCTTATGAAGCATCATACAGATTTTGGAATAAAAGCTGAGTGGCACTTTCATGTAACTGCCTATGGAAAAGGCCCTCATGATGGAATAGGAGCTGCTTTGAAAATTCAAGCACGAAGAGCAAGTCTCCAAGCATCATCGCTCAACAGTATTTTAACACCTCACCAGCTTTATGATTGGGCAAGGAATAATATTAAAAACATCATTTTTTTTATTACGATGCTAAACATCACGAAACAATTAAAAAGCGATTAAATTCACGTTTCAAAAATGCACCAGCAGTTCCACAAATCCAAAAAAACACGCTTTTGTTCCTGTGTCAGATACAGAACTCGAAATAAGAGCATATTCCAGTGCTAAAGAGTGCGTCAGCTTTAAATATTAATTTAATATCAATTTCAATCAGTCCTTTTTAGGACTCTTCTTTCACAAAGAGAAGTAAAATAAGTCTCAATCAGTCCTTTTTAGGACCCTTCTTTCACAAAGAGAAGTAAAATAATTTTCAATCAGTCCTTTTTAGGACTCTTCTTTCACAAAGAGAAGTAAAATAAGTCTCAATCAGTCCTTTTTAGGACTCTTCTTTCACAAAGAGAAGTCAAATAATTTTCAATCAGTCCTTTTTAGGACTCTTCTTTCAGAAAGAGAAGTAAAATAAGTTTCAATCAGTCCATTTTAGTACTTTTCTTTGATTCTGTCTTTGGATTCGTATTAATCGACCGTGAAAACCTCCCGAGTAACAATATTCAGCTGATTTCAACAATTTAAAAGAAAATCTTCAGCGATATTAGATCCGCTATTTTAAATCTTTAAATTTTGACCTTGGATTCGTATTCAGCGACCCCTAAAACCTGCGAGTAACAATATTCAGCTGATTTCAACAATTTAAAAAAAATCTTCCGCCATATTGGATCCGCCATTTTGAATTTTTAAATTTTGACCTTGGATTCGTATTTAGCGACCCCAAAAACCCCTGAGTAACAATATTCAGCTGATTTCAACAATTTAAAAGAAAATCTTCTGCCATATTGGATCCGTCATTTTGAATTTTCAAATTCTGACCTTGGATTCGTATTCAGCGACTCCAAAAACCCCCGAGTAACAACATTCAGCCTAGTTTAATTGAATTTATAGAATTTAAAAAATTAGTCCGCCATTTTGGATCTGCCATTTTAAATTTTGGGGTTCAGATCACAAATTACTCCAAATTTGAATTCAGGGAATACAGAAATTTGAAAATTAGCAGTTGTAAATAATTTACATCACAAAATGTTAGAGTTTTTGAAGATTAACATTTTTTTTAAATTTATGTCATATATTTGGCTCTGGTGGTCGCCATTTTGAAAATGCCAAAAATAGCCCATCGGCAATCGATTCTACGTAAAAAATGCTAAATTTTGAGCTATTTAAGATTGCAATTGCTTTAAACCACGAGTGGACACAGTCATTTGCTTTTTCGTATGGAATTACCCATATATATATATGCAATATATATATGCTATATATGCAATATAGCTATTTAAAAAAGGGTCTAGAGTGTTGATTTTTGGGATTGAGTAAATTTATGATGTTATAAAGTTTACGATTATTTCTATTTAACAAGATTGGAAAACTTGAAAATATTTATTTTAGGGATTAAGATTTTGCCGCTGTTACAAGAAAAACTTTATCGCTCATAAATTTATCCAGTCTCAAGAATTCGCTTCTTCAAATATATTATTGTATATAAAAAAAGGAAAAATTGAAAAGAGAAAAGAAGAGAGAGAAAGAGAAAATAAAATGTGAATACTGAGCTGAAAACATAGGTTCGAATTTACAGGATGTAACACACATATTTAAGTTACAATTTTTGTTCTGCAATTTTAAAAAAATATGGAAGAGTTTAAAATTTCAGTCGATTTCAGTGACTTAAAAAAGCTGGAGCACTGTTTCATGTGTGAACCATTTTTTTAGTTTTAGCCGACATATTAGCGCCCGCCATTTTGAAAATATAATTGGTCGATTCAAGGTTATGTACCTGAGGGTTCATGGACACGATATTTTGAGCTTTTGAAAGTATCTACCTGCTTTTTTCCGGTGAAAATACGTCTGAAATAAAATTTTTTTCAGGAAAAATTGTTTATAACTTTTTAACAATTTGGTATAAACAAATTTTAACAGCAGAATCTGAAAGATGAGTAAATTTTACATTAAAAGTGTTATGGGCCAATTTTTTATATGCATTTAAAAAAACGAGGTCCTCAAAGTCAATTGTAATTTTTCGTCCGTCTAATCCTTAATGGGTTTAAAATATATATTATATTTATATAATATATTTCTTATATATAAAATATACGAAATTTTATTAGAATGTGAAAAAATAAAATATGACAAACTTTGTAGTATTGGTTTATTAGGAAATAGGGTGTTTATGAGGAGCGTGCTGAGAGCGCTGTGTGTATATTTGTAGAAAAATAGTTAGAAATGGTTACACTTATAATTACAACGCCCTCTGCACGGACCTCGAAAACTCCCTAAATTATATGGAAATAGATCAACACTATTCTGGGTTTTTTTGACTTTCATGCTCTAAAAAGGCCAAACGTGGTTGGTTGGGTCAGGAAAATAGAAAAGATAGTCTTAAAATAATTTCCTATATATATATATATATATATATATATATATATATATATATATATATATATATATATATATATAAATGTGTATAATTTTAATAAAGCAATATATCTTTGCAGGAATGATTCATTATGAGTTTAAAAGAAAGAAATATTACTGACTTAGAAACAGATGTCAATATTTCATATATAATACTACCGAAAGATGAACTAGAAAATGATCAGAATAAAAGATTCATTCTTATGAAACAGGATATAAACTTCATTGATCTACAAGATTGTGAAAGATATCTTACTACAAAAAAAAATGTCTACGAGAAAAAGTGCATCTCTAGATCGAAAAAATAAGTATTCTACTTTAACAGGAAGTGAATCTAAATTCGGTGGTAGTTCATTAAAGTCACATGTTTGTCGGAACAGGCACCGTTATCCGACTGTTGACAAAAAAAATAGGTTTTCAACAATATGTGGAGCTGATGTGAGAAGAAGTCTGTCATTTAAAGAATGTCCTTTAGTAAATGGTTTGGATTTTAGTCTTGCACCTTGGCGTGGAATAAAATTCGCTTGTTTAAGGGTGCTGCATTTATACTGCAAAGTTTTTGATCAGTTTGAACTCTTTGAGCTGATAGTAAGGTAATTAATTTATAATCATTCGAGAAAAGACTAATAACATTTATTTTTTCAGTACCTCGTATTCAAATATTAATATAATTTTTTTCATAATAGGGGAGAGTGGGGCAAACTGGACCCCCCTAACGGTTTCTTGACTCTTGTGACTAAACAAATCAACCGATTTCATTTTTCGATGGCTTGTTTGAAAGACCATTTAATTGCGCAACTTTTTCCCAGAGACACCTATACTTTATCTTAACCCTTGGGGTTTCTTATTTTTAATATTGCATTTACATAATCTACAATAATAAAAAACATAAAGAATCATGTAAACAATGGTTGTAGTAATGAAAATCATAATACGGGATTGAATTTTAATTAAATAAATATTTTTTTAAATACAAAAAAAAAATAAAAATGTTTGTCATTATCAGAGAAACAATATTAAAGAGTCCAATTCTCATTGCAAGACAATTATTTTTCATTGTAAGTAAATATTTTAATGAAAGAAACATTTTATTTAAAAATAATTTTTATGAAACTTTAATTTAATGGAAATATCCTATGGCCGGTTTGCCCCACCGAAAACGGTCTGGTTTGCCCCACAGGCTAATTGTGAGAATAAATATTTGTCAAAAAGAAACGCTTTGCAAATTCATCAAAGTTTTTGGTGATAAATATTTCTGAGGTGTGTATCTTCAAAACCTAAGACTTAGATTTGCAAACATTACACGATTTCATCAGAATTTCCTTAAGAAAAAATTCGTAAAAGTGTAGAAAAAAACTAAAAAAAAACTTTTGCTCCCTTCGTCGCACAAACGCAAGCTAAAACTGTCAGATTGAAAAAATAAGGTGTACTAAACATGGTTGTTTTAAATTTGTAAACAACACTTTTTCCAATTTCGCCATTTCAGAAATATTGAGAGGGGTCCGGTTTACCCCACTCTCCCCTACTCTACCTACTGGTTACAGGGACGTCTAATAGACGTCCCTTTTGTCCACGAACATCCGGAAAAAATGATAGTAATGTCTTTGAGACATCATCATGAGAACTATGAGATGTCTACAAGACATTTTATGTCTGCTACAAAAGACGTCGAATAGACGCGCAGCTGAAAAATCCTATACAGGATCCTGAAGGCATCCTTTACATTATACTACATAGGATCCTGCCAGGATCCGTTGAAGGATATTAGAACAAGGATTCCATAAAAGTTCCAGTGCAGGAACAATAGCTATCAATGTTAGTATTTTATCAGTCGCAATCCTAGTAACTTTAATTATTCTCGCTGATTGAAACTCAAAAATAAAATATTTCGATTGTACTTTTCAATAAAGAAACTCTCAGCAAAACTGAAAGAGATCTTTTGAGTTTTTACTTTGGATTGATGTTCCAATGTAGTTTAAAATAAGAAGTATTGGGTTAATTAAAGACGGATCCAAACTTCCGTTTGAATGAATTTAGCGTAATCAATACTTATACCTCCAAAGTACTATTTTATGATGCTAAGTAACATTTGACATACACATACTTTACATTTTAATATGTAAGACTCCTAGATCACTACTGCACATAAAAATGTACTACGCATTAAAAAAACTAATCGAAAACTACTGCGCAGAATACACCGTCCTACAAAATTTAACTTTTCTTTTCACACACAAAAAAATCAAACATTTTCGGAAACTAGGACCAAAAAAATACCCGTGTCTGGACGTTTTGCTGGATCAAGTCGTTTGTGGCTTCTGGGGGTGAAAACAACCCTTAAATGAAAAATGACAAGTTATATTTTAAAAATAGATTAAATTTGTCTAAAACTCGTTACTCGGGGGTTTTTGGGGTCGCTGATCACAAATACGATGTCAGTTTTTCAAAATTCAATATGGCGGATCCAAAATGGCGGCTGTCAAAATAAAAAATTGATCGGATTCTCTTGAAACTTGTTACTTGGGGGTTTTTGGGGTCGCTGATCACGAATCCGATGTCGGTTTTTTAAAACTTTAAATGATGGATCCAATATGGCTGTCAACATTTTTAAAAATAGATTCAATTTCTCTGAAACTTGTTACTCGGGGGGTTTTTGGAATCGCTGATTACGAATCTTAAGTAAGATTTTCAAAATTCAAAATGTAGGTTCGAAATGCTGATTACAGGTCTAGAATGAAACTGGAAGATTTAATTGTGTAATTCTTTTTAGTTTTTTGCCATTTTGAATTTTTTAAATCTGACTTAAAATACGTAATCAACGACCCCAAAAAACTCCTGAGTAACGAGTTTCAGGAAAATTGAATCTATTTTTAAAAAAGTTGTCAGTCATATTAAATCCGCCATTTTAAATTTTGAAAAACTGACATGAGATTTGTAATCAGCGACCTCAAAAACCCCCAAGCAACGAGTTTTAGGCAAATTAAATCATTTTTTTAAGTTGTCCGACATATTGGATCCGTCATTTTGAATTATGAAAAACTGACATCAGATTTGTAATCAGCGACCCCAAAAACCCCCAAGTAACAAGTTTCAAGCGAATACGATCAATTTTTTATTTTGACAGCCGCCATATTGGATCCGCCATTTTGAATTTTGAAAAACTGACATCGGATTCGTGATCAGCGACCCCAAAAACCCTTGAGTAACGAGTCTTAGGATAATTGAATCTATTTTTAAAATATAACTTGTCACTTTTCATTTAAGGGTTGTTTTCACCCCCAGAAGCCACAAACGACTTGATCCAGCAAAACGTCCAGACACGGGTTTTTTTTTTTGGTCCTAGTTTTCGAAAATGTTTGATTTTTTTATGTGTGAAAAATCGTGTCGGACGGTGATATTAAAAAATAAATAAATCATTGATAGCTAATGTTCCTGCTCTGTAACCGTACGGTATCCTTGATCCAATATCCTGCAACGGATTCTATGCAGAATATCTAATAGGATCCCTGAAAGAATCATTCAGGGTTCCTAAAATACGTCTCAAAGACGACTTTTGGGCGTTATTTTCACATCCCTTCAGATTTCCTAAAATAGACATTTCTTTTACAATATTTTCTTACTTGTAATATAATAATGTTGTAAGAAATTTATTTTAAATTTAATTCTAGACTGAATCCATTTCAAATCAGACAGGTCGACTTACTTCAAGTTACAGATTTAGATGTCGCTAAAATATGTTATTGTACATGAAAAATAAAGAGATACGTATTTTTTTATTTTTCAAA
Organism: Leptopilina heterotoma; assembly: GCF_015476425.1. Classification (NCBI taxonomy): domain Eukaryota; kingdom Metazoa; phylum Arthropoda; class Insecta; order Hymenoptera; family Figitidae; genus Leptopilina; species Leptopilina heterotoma. The sequence continues at coordinate 660,793 of NW_025111199.1, forward strand.
AAAGATAAATTCAGAGAAGTTACGCACATTTGAACAGCTAAATCTATAACTTGAAGTTAGTCGACCTGCCTGATTTGAAATGGATTCAGTCTTTATGTTCTTCAAATTATGCAGAAGTACTCGAAAACTTTAAGCTTTAAGAATTTGTGTCTGAAGCACCTTAGACGTTGAAAACAGATATGAACTTCAACGAAGTTTACGATCTTACTAGTCAGTGAAATGAATTTAATTGTTAGGAAAATTTAATTAATTTTTATCCTCAGCATTTTTGAAATTCATGTTGAACTTAGAAAATAACATTTCAATTTATAAAATTTTTCTATTTTTAAAATTAGGACAAGCTCTTTCAACTAAACATCAAGTGATCAGCAGCAGAAATTGAAACAGTGAAAGTCTAAATGATATTTTACATAAATTATTAACGTTGTGAAAATTGTACTTGTCGATGCACATCTATTAGGATAAGTTTATATTTTTCCTTAAGGGGATCCCACATATCGACAATGCAGATCAAAAATGGTTAAAAATCTGCAACGACCGTTTCTTGAAAAATATAAGATATTATGATCTATAAATTTTGGAAAGTCATTTTTTATTATAAATACATAGGATGAGTATTTTATTTGTTGTAATTATTAAAAAAATACATTGTTAGAAAATTAAATATGGGCAGTTTCCAAGAGCCCAAACTGCAACGACCTTTTCTTAAAAACAACAAAACAAAATAATTTTTCCACTTAGCTAATATTTTCCAAGAAACGGTCGTTGCAGATTTTTAACCATTTTATATCTGCAATGTCGATAAGTGGGATCCCCTTAAACGAAAAAATTTGTTATAGAGAAATTTTTGGGCTCTAGTGCTAAAATACATATGGGGCAAAATTCCTCAACTGTCCAGGTCAAAAAATGAATTTTCTCTAAACTTTGCTAAAATGTTACTATTATTAGTAGAAGTGTAAATATAAATTTTTTTTGAATTTGATACAATATTTTTTGAGTTATGGAGTTTCAAAATTTTAATTTTTTTGAAAATATCTTTTTTACAATTTAATATAGGGAGAGTAGGGCAAACCGGCCCGGTGGGTAAACCAGTCAGGGGTCAATATCTCCGAAATAGCGAAATTGGAAAAAGTGTTATTTACAAATTTAAAACAACCATGTTTAGTATACCTTATATTTTTGAGTCAATCTGACAGTTTTAGCTTGCGTTTGAGCGACGAAGGGAGCAAAAGTTTTTTTTAGTTTTTTTCTACACTTTTACGAATTTTTCTTAAGGAAATTCCGAGGAAATCGTGTAATATTTCCAAATATTAGGTCTTGGGTTTTGAAGGTACACACCTCAGGAATATTTACCACCAAAAACTTTGATGAATTTGCAAAGGGTTTTTTTTGACAAACATTTATTTTCAAAATGGGCCTATGGGGCAAACCGGACCGTTTTCGGTGGGGCAAATCGGCCATAAGATATTTCTATTGAATTAAAGTTTCATAAAAATTATTTTTTAATAAAATGTTTCTTTCATTAAAATATTTACTTACAATGAAAAATAATTGTCTTCCAATGAGAATTAAACCCTTTAATATTGTTTCTCTGATAATGACAAACATTTTTATTTTTTTTTTTTAAATATTTATTTAATTAAAATTCAATCTCGTATTATTATTTTCATTACTACAACCTTTGTTTACATGATTTTTTATTATTGTAGATTATGTAAATTTAATATTATAAATAAAAAACCAAATAGTCCAGTTTACCCCAGGGGGTGAGGCAAACCGGCCCGTTTGCAAATTTTTTTAAAGTTAACACAGTAACTAAACAATAAAAGATAAATTATAAGTGTCTCTGGGAAAAAGTTGCGCAATTAAATGATCTTTTAAACAAGACCTCGAAAAATAAAATCGGTTGATTCGTTTAGTCACAAGAGTAAAAAAACCGTTACTATGGCCGCTTTGCCCCACTCTCCCCTATTGATAAGTAAAATTAATCAAATTTAAAGTATGAATAGTGATTTTTAAAGGGATTTTCACGGGATATAAGCTGGTGATGAAAAAAAGTTGTTTTCTTTCAATTTGACCTTGAAATTCAAGGTCAAATTCTTAATTTCAATATATCTCAAAATCGATGTTTTTTAATTTTTTTCTAACCTATCCCAATCGAAAGCTTACCTTCTTTTCTATGAGCTATGTAAAAATCAGAGAGGGACCATGAAAATTCTTGAAGAAATTAATTATAAATCATCATTTTCTATGTAAAATAATGATAAATTATTATTTTGCTCAAAAATTTCCCTGGTCCCACTCTGATTTTTACATGGCTCATAGGAAAAAGGTAAGTTTTCAATTGGGATAGGTTAGAAAAAAATAAAAAAATCAATTTTAATATATATTGAAATTAAGAATTTGACCTTGAATTTCAAGGTCAAATTAAAAGAAAACAACTTTTTTTCATCACCAGCTTATAGCCCGTGAAAACCCCTTTAAAAATCACTATTCATACTTTAAATTTGATTAATTTTACTTATCATTATATTAAATTGAAAAAAGATATTTTCAAAAAAATCAAAATTTTGAAACTCCATAACTCAAAAAATATTTTATCAAATTTAAAAAAAAATTATATTTACACTTCTACTAATGCCTTTTCAACCGTTAATATTAAATTAAATTAATTGTATTAATTTTATTATTAATAAATGTACTAAGGAGGTTGAACAAAAGTAAAAATAAACACAAAGGAAACGGTAACTTAAATCAAACAATCCTTTATTGAATTTAAGTTTTATTAGAATTCACTTTTAATTCTAAATTTTGTGACAAATCTGCTTTATACGACGTCAAGCAAAGAACTGAAAAAATTTCTGCCTCTTCTCTCCCTTTGTTCTCTCCCTCCTCTTTTCTCTTCTTCCTGGTTAAAAGTGTTTTTCCAAAATGTCTAGACTCTGTAATAAAACTGTGGGCGGAGCAAGGAAAAAGGACGATGGTTTTGGGCATCAACTAAGCGAGTGTTAGTTGGCTTAACTTTAACCATTTTGGCTGGCTATTGTTTTCATTAGCGTCTGTTGTTGTAAATGTAGGCGAAGCGAGGCTTCGCCTACAGTTTGTTCCAAAACAAGTGTTCGTTCAAAAATTGGCAACTGCTCGCACAAGTTACAAACGATATATTTTTCATAACAAGGTGCAAAAAAGTGCCCTTTTTAGCTACGCGTTATGAAAAAATAAATTCTCTATCAGATAGGGGTATTCCGAAAAAAAAATTTCAAAATGGCTGACACAAAATGGCGTCAAAAGTGAATTTTTATTTGCAATATCGTAGCCATGTGAACAAAATTGGAAACAATGATAGATTTCTTTAAAATTTGACAGCTAAGTGTTTTTAATGTCCCTGATCACGAAAAAAAAGTCAGAGTTTAAAAATTCAAAATGTCGGATCCAACATGGCGGACAATTTTTTTTGAAAATCTGAGGATTCGCTTGCAATTTGTTACTCGCGGGGTTTTCAGGGTCGCTGATTACGATTCCAAAGTCAGATTTTGAAAACTCAAAATATCGGATCCAATATGGCGGATATAATCGAAATGGTATGTTTTATAACAAACTTTTGAAATAGTATAGTTTAAAACGAATTCTTGAAATGGTACAGTTTTCCACCAAGCCGACGAATGAAATTTGCCCTATTGAATTTTATCCGCCATTTAAAATTTTCAAAATCTGACTTTGGATTCGTAATCAGCGACCCTGAAAACCCCCGAGTAACAATTTTCAGGTAAATCCAATTAGTTTTTAACAATTAAATTTGCCCTATTGAATTTTATCCGCCATATTAGATCCGCCTTTTTAAATTTTCAAAATCTGACTTTGGATTCGTAATCAGCGACCCTGAAAACTCCCGAGTAACAATTTTTAAGTGAATCCAATTAGTTTTTAACAATTAAATTCGCCCTATTGAATTTTATCCGCCATGTTCGATCCGCCATTTTGAATTTTAAACTCTGACTTTGTTTTCGTGATCGGGAACATCAAAAACACTTAGCTGTCGAATTTTATAGAAATCTATTAAGTTTTCCGATTTTGTTTACATGGCTACGATATTGCAATTAAATATTCACTTTAGACGCCATTGTGTGTCCTCCATTTTGAAATTTTTTTTTGGAATACCCCTATGTGACAGGGAATATATTTTTGACGCTTAATTTAGAACTTTAAAATGTGTTCCAATACGAATACCTGTACTAAAATTGGAGAAACTGAAAAAAACCAAAAAATTTCATGTTTTTTAGGGTTCCGTACACCTACGGTGTATCGGCGGAACCCTATTGGTGAGACTCTGTTGTCCGTAGCCAAATCGTGTCCCCCCCTAGCGGCTAAACTATTTGACCTAAAGAGCTCAAATTTGGTCCAGATATGTATTTTCACTCGTAGATTACAGGAAAAATATAGCGAATGTGATTGGACGTGATGGGCATAGCGTTGTCAAGGAAATAACAAGATTTTTGGCCAAAAATGCATAAAAAGTGACCATTCCCCCCCCCCTTAACTTCTAAACTATTCGACATAGAGAACTGAAATTTTGCATGCTGGTGTATTTTTACTCGAATATTACAGGAAAAATATAGAGAACTTGATATGTAATGATGGCCATAGCGTTGTCAAGGAAAAACTAAAAAATTTAAAAAAAAATTTGTTTTCCCTAACTTTTACATTATTTGACCTAATGAGCTGGAAATTGGTATCCTGGTGTATTATTACAGTCTGACGACAAAAAATTTATTTAAGAAACTTTTAAAAAAAAAATTTTTTTTTTAATTTTTTTTTTCAAAAAAAAAAAATTTTAATTTTTTTTAGTTTAAACACGTGGCATTAAATATTTTAAGGAAGATTGAAATTTTAAGAGAATAAATGAGAGATTGTTTTCTGACTTTAATTTCTTAACTAAAAATAAAAAAAATTGGACAAGTGCGAGTTGTTTATTTCAATTCTACTAATTACCGATAAATGTTTCAAGTATTGTTTTAATATTTGTGTACGGAACCCGCCATTGCAGTGCGAGTACAACTCGCACTTGTCCAATTTTTTTAAAACATATGTAATTTGTTTATTTATAAATTTATAAAAAATTTTTCAACGCCATTCGAAAGAGTGGTTTTTGGCCAATAAGAAATTACTATTGCGCAATTTTTTTTGTTGAGTTTTTATGTTAAAATATAGTGTCAAACTTTTGTCCAAAAAATTGTGCATTTGGGCGTTACTGGGTTGACTTAATTCCACCATTCTTTAGCAATTCCATCTAAACATGCTTGAATTACATATTTAATTTCTGAATTTAAAATATCATTAAATGTTATATAATCTTGAAATAAAACGCTGGTTAATCCAAATTTTAACAATTTATTAGTAAAACACTAGCTGGAAAATCTCACTTAATTCTCGCAGAAAATTCGATTATTCAAATTGTTTGATAACGGTCACTCAATCCTATAACTACAGTTCAATATAGTCAACGACAATCAAAGTTATTACACTCTCTCTTTTACAACTTCTTTGCAAACACAAATTAAACTCTCAATTCAAATGAAAAACAAACTCTCAAATTTGAGATTTCACTCCGTCAATCCATATCTCACAGTAAAGAATTTCAAATAACGAAATTAGTCTCTTCTCTCAAAAACGAACAACACTTCTCGTATCTCAACACACAAAATTAGTCTTCTTAACACTACACAAACTCTCTCTTTACTCAATATACAAAGTCAACGACAGACGCGAATTGTTCGTAATAATGAATTTCTCAAAATTTTACTAACGAAATACACGCCGTTCGTTACTCTCTATACTCTCACAATACAATTTTCAAATCATATATGTCTACTCTCTACACCGGCGTTCTACGCACTCACTCACATCGTCGCTTTTCTTGCTTGCCACACGCACGTGGCGAGCTACAACGGAAATAGACTCAAAACACAACTAAATAATTGAAACAAAAAAAAATACACTATAGTCTAAACTCAAAATCCATCAAATTTCAGATAAATAATTTTTTATAATACCATACTTCAAACCAAACGATAACTTAAATTTACATTAATCAAATTTCAATATTTGACGGAAATCTCATTTCTTTTCTTTGCACAGGGGTGGGACTATAACGGGCACTAAGGTGTCCAAACTAATTTCGTGCCAGTGACGAATCACTTTGTCACAAATCCCCTCCCTTGGCCGGTACTACCCCGTAGTACCGCCCAAAATCACACCAAAAAAAAATAAAAATGTACTTAAATGTTCTCTCTTTCCAATAACCAAAAAAAATAATGATAGGATAACGCAAAAAAAAATAATTTAAATCACCACACTCTCACTAAAACTTCGGAAGTCAATAGTTTGAACGACGTCTTGCCTCGAAGAATTCTCTCATAGCCATCATGATTAACTCATCCGGTAAACCGCGTAATGCTTGAGCCAGTTCTCTAGTCTGGTTTACAAATCACTGACCTGCAGTACAGAGCAATTGACTGTAGTTGGCATTAATGGTAACGCTGGTGGTGGTACTGTTGCACTGAATGGAACCCAAGGAACTGTCTGAACTGAAGTGAACCGTCTTATCGCTTCAGGAGTTGGAACTGGCAATGATGTCGTCGGTAAACGCTGGATTTGATCTCAGATCTCATCTGGCGTAGGTTGTGGTGGTTCGAAAACTCCACCAACGGCTCCTTCCAATTGGTCATCTGAACTTTCTCCTTGAAGTTGTTCAATTTCAACTGAAATATTTACTGGCTCATCTATATATTCCCGATCCTCCCGCAATAACTTCAACTCCTTAATAGAATCCTGTCGATCCCTTTTTAATTGTAAATCAACAGTAGTTGATGATGGTCGCTTCCGTCCTTCTTGATCTTCTCTAAGCACGCTGGTTGGTGGAGACGATTTTCTCGCTGTAGAAGTGTCGGCCTCAGCAGGTGTTGCAAACGACCTCTTCTCTTGCACCTTTTTTATCCGAACATCTCTAAACAATTCGTAATTGCGCTTACCGAATCAGCACTATATTTTTCCGAGCAACGAGGGCAGGTTGTAAGCGTTACCCCCCGTCTACCACAATTTCGGCAATAGCCTTTATACGGGTTTGGGCATTTGCTCCGCTGGTGTCCCTTCTGCCAACAACTAATACATGAGTTTGGGGGGGATCAACACGAGGATCGGTGGGAATGGGTTTTAAATCTCCAAACATGACTCCTCTTGTAATAATCGGGAGTTCAACTTTGGCATTTTTTTGTTTTTTACCCACATCCAACATCAAGCTCGCTAGCTCCAAAGGCACATTTGGTTCACGATTAGGAGGTCCTGGTGGAGTGGGAGGTCGCTCAGGTGAAGGCGTTTGCCTTTTGCTGACATAATTTTCAGGAAACAAAACATTGGTGCGAATATCTCGTATGGCTTTAAATTGCTCATCCCGCAATCGTTCTCGTTCCCTCGATGTCGTTGGCCCTTCCCCTCGAAAATACCTCTCCAACTCCTCGACTGCTAATCGACTTTCCCACTCCTGCTCGCTCTCTCCCAATCTTCTAGCCGGCGATAGTGGACGTTGAGCAAGACCTCGACCAGCAACGGCCGCCATGCTGCGATGGTGCCGGAATGATGTTATTGTTGGTCGATGTGGGACATCTTCCCACTGGATTAAGTCCTCGCTGGCTCCCGTTACTACTTCCGGACTGATCTCCTCTTCCCCTGACCGATGACGATCCCCTGGACGACGTTCTGATGAATCGGCTCTAAATCCGGAAAAGCCTCGTCCTCGGAATCTCGCTGGAGTTTCTTTATCCGATCCCGACATTATCTGAAATACACCCATCAATAAACAAAAACTCAAACGCTGGAGACAAGAAATTTAAAAAAAATCAATATTTTACAAATTCATAATTTAATTTAACGCTAGTAACGCTGGAAAAAGAAAAATAAATTAATGTCACCTGACAAAAAAAATCAATTATAACAAAAATTAAATAAAATACTCGATCAATGTAGAATTCAATCCTTGTTAACATTTCGGGTTGGAATGTAGCGTTTTAGTTCTGAGACGTGCACCTTGGGAATTCGCCTATTATCATTTGTGCCTAACACATAGACGGTAGGAGATAATATTTGAACAATTTCGAAAGGACCTTCGAATTTTAGAGCCAGTTTCGTTGCAAATTTACGAATACCGCTGGACAATTTGTGAGTCCTCCAAAGCACCAAGTCTCCAACATTAAATGAAACATTTTTCCTTCCTCGATTGTAATACGCTGCTTGTTTGGTTTTCTCTTGATTGACAACTCTTGCAACCATATCTCGAAGTCCATCTAATCGTTTCATACGATCAGTCCACAACGCTGGATCAATTCTCACAACTGTAGTTGGATTTTCTACAACTCGCCGAAGACTCTTGACTGGCTTTGGATGGCGACCATAATTGAGAAACGCTGGTGATACCTTTGTTGACGCTTGTGTGGCGGTATTCATAGCATGTCTCAATTCATGCAAGTGTAAATCCCAATTCCGATGATCCGAGTCGATAAAAGTTGAGATCATTGTTGTCAACGTTCGGTTTGACCTCTCCACCGGGTTCGCTTGAGGGTGGTACGGTGGTGTGGTTATGTGTTTTACTCCGCACTCCTTCAGCGTTTCCCTCAAGTGACGGTTGTCGAACTCTTTTCCATTGTCGGTGAGAAGGAACTCTGGAGTTTCCCACCGAAAAAGAATGAGTTCCTCAAACGCTTTGGCAATTGTCTTGCCGTTCGCTGAACGTATCGGTTTCAACTCTACCCAACGAGAGAAAAGATCTTGAAAGACCACGAGATGTTTGTACTGGCTTTTGCTCGCTGGAAACTCCATGGTGTCTGGAACTTGATGCAGCGTGCCCTTTCGATGAATCACGTCAAAATTCCACTGTTGGAGTTCCAATGACCAACGCGCAAGACGACCAGTGGGCTCCTTCAAATTACGCAACCATTTCAAAGCACTGTGGTCCGTAATTACGCAAAATTTGGAACCCTCCAAATAAGGACGAAATTTCTTTTTCACCGACCACAATAACGCTAGACACTCCTTCTCAGTGACGCTGTAATTTTTCTCGTGTGATGTAAGTACTCGGCTCACATAGGCGATAGGATGCTCTCCATCCTCGGTCTCCTGCGTGAGCACTGCGCCTAACGCTGAATTGCTTGCATCGCACTGAACAGTAAATGGTTTACTGAAATCAGGGCGTTCTAACACTGGTGCTGACGTCAATTTTGATTTCAGGAGATTAAACGCATTTTCTTGTTCCTCACCCCACTCCCAACGCTGGCTCTTTTTAAGAAGTTTCAAAAGTGGCAACTTCATTTCACTATCCTTCTCAATGAACCTCGAATACCACCCTACCATCCTAAGAAATCTTCTCACCTCTTTAACATTTCTTGGCGCTGGATAATTTAACACTGGTAAAATCTTGTCAGGGTCAGTTCTTAGTCCTTTGTTGTCAAGAACATAACCTAAATATGCAACTCGAGAACAACCGAACTCACATTTATCCGGATTGATCTCTAATTTTGCATCTGACAATTTTTTTAACACTACTTCTAACCAATGTAGGTGATCTTCGAAGGTTTTGCTGATAATGATAATGTCGTCCAAATATCCGAATACGTGAGGATCAAATTCTGGACCAAAGAGCGAGTCAATCAAACGCTGGAAAGTACTCGGACCGTTGGTTAAACCGAAAGGTAAACGCTTGAAATGAAAAAGTCCAAATCCGGGAATTGAAAATGCCGTGAACTTTTTACTTTCAGGGAACAAAGGAACTTGGTGATACGCTAGTTTAAGGTCGATTTTCGAAATAAAACGCGCCTTTCTAAGCTTATCGAGTATAGAGTCGATGCTGGGAATTGGATAAGAATCATGAATCGTCACTTTATTCAAATCCCTATAATCGAAGCACAATCTATAAGACCCATCGCTTTTCAGAGCAACAACTGGAGCTCTACTCCACTCGCTGGCTGAACGCTCGATTATTCCCATGTCCAACAGTCTTTTAATTTCCTTTATAAGCCAATCCAAAATTGCAGGAGCCATTCTTCTCGGTCGTTGTTTGACTGGTGATGAATTAGAAACAACAATGTGATGTTCTGTGAGCGTTGTCATACCATGCTCTTTCGACGGTGGTATTATCAAATTCTTGACTAAGTCTTGAATTTGTTCACGCTGATCACTTGTTATTTCTGAAATTCCTGCACACTCTGCAAAAATGTCACTGTCACTACGCTGGTTTATATTTTTGGCAAACTCATGCCACTCTTTGCTGTTTACTCTCCACAAACCCTTTCCAAGTTGCACGTCCATGTCGAACGCTCGACAGAAATCAACTCCTAAAATCACTTCCTGAGTCAATGAATCGATCGCCCTCAACTCGAATGGCTGAGAGACACCATCGACGGTTAACCACAATTTTAATTTTCCAAGAGTATTTGTGGAACCACCGATAGCACTCTGTATCATGGTGTCAGTTGATTGAAGCTTCGATTTAAATTTCTCCGCTAGTTTAGGGCCTACCACCGAGATCATTTTTCGATTTTTTGTTTAAAAAAACTAGTGGGTTTTTTGACATTACTTATTGGTAATTGTTTTTTTTTCTCACTTTGTTTATTTTTGAATCATTTTTGTCAGAAGTGATAATTGCTTTAGAATTGTTATTTACTTTTAATATATATTTTAGTTTTAAGTTCTACATTTTTGTTATATAATTTTAAGAATTGTATAAATATTTACTTAGTTGTAAATTTATGTACACAGTTCCTTAGTGGGCTCCAAGCCCTAGGAACTTGATCTAATTAAATTAAATAAATAAATAAATCATTGCCCCAGGATCAAATAACGCTAGATAGGGTTGATCAGCGATGACTAATTTTAAGAAATATCTGTTTTCAGTCCTCGCTCCGTCAACAGCTTCGTCATCCACGGTGGGCTCAGCTGTTTTCACAACAGCTTCCTCCTCCCCTTGGATTGAATTACCGGTCTGATCGTTGACGAATTTATTTTTACTCGTCGATTGATCAGAGTTCGGTAAGTCATTCACCACAAAATCAGGTAAGAGACATTTTTGTCCCCAACGACTCTCGACACAATCCGCTTTTTTCTCTAAACTCAATTTATTCGCTAAATTTCTAACACTCTTATTTTCACAATCAGAGAAAATCTCACTAAATTTTATTTTCCTAATTGCTCCTTTACTTTCGCTTGACAAAAATTAGTTGAATGGATCCCCTCCATTCGGTACGCTGGCTAACACCTCTCCTCTTCTACTCTTGGGTGTGAGTAAGTCCGTCTCACTCAATTTCTCCTTCTCCACTTCTCCTTTCTCTTTCTTTGGGAGTGAGCTCGCCTTACTCATACATGTTTCTCTCTTCGAAACACCTTCGCTCGAGACTGAGAGTGGATCCCCTCCACTCTGTACGCTGGTTGTCAAGACACCTTTCTCTCCTACTTGCACTGAGAGTGAATCCCCTTCACTCTGACTTCTACACGCTGGTACATCTGCACTCGAAAATTTCTCCAACTTTACGTTGGTCGTGGTGTCCATGCTGGTTGCCCCGGTGTAGTGGTGGGGGGAGCAGGACAGTTCTGTCCCCCCGCACGCTCGTTTCCCAAAGCAATCTGATATTGTCTTAATTGAATACAATTAGGACAATTCGCGAACACGACTCCCCGTTGTACCACAAACTTGACATTTTTGCTTCAAAGGACACTGATTTGCATAGTGTCCTTGTCCTTTGCAAAAATGACACTCACGAAACTGACACTCCGAAGCCTTGTGGCCAACACCTTGACAATGGAAGCAAGCTCCCACAAAACCCTTTGGATTTGCTCCATTGTTCGGACCATTTCTCAACGCTGGCTGGTTTTGCTGTTGCTGAGGTAAAGTCTGATTCGTTCCCATCATAACAGGAGCGAACGCTGGTGCTGAAGGCTGTTGTGGATTCGAAGCACTTGGCATCGCTGGTGCTTATGTTTTAATCGCGTCCACTTTTTCACTGTTTTCTTTATTTTTCTTTTTACTCTTCTTTTTCTTCTTGTCCCCCTTTTTTACACTTTTCGTTGATTTGACGCTGGAACTTGATTCACTTTCCGCTTGTTCTTCTTTCAGCGCTTCCACTTGGGCACTTTTTCCAGAAACAATGGCCGCTGCTGTGGGAAATTTCATTTTCTCCTTTGGCAGTGGGGGTGAATAACGAAGATCCGCCGCCTTCGCTTTCTTAAATTCTCTTAAGACTCGTTCCATTTGGGAAAGTGAATTTGTTTAAGAATTCACTAACATGCGACGATATTCTGGAGTGAGACCATTATATGCGATCCGATATTGAAGATCACGAGCAAGTCGTTTCTGAAGATGACCCATAATAATTTTGAGATTAGTCAAATAAGTGGTGATCTTCTCTCCTTTCGCTTGGGTGCGACTTCTGAGTTCCTCCATAATTTCCAAGTCATCACTCTCGCTGGAAAATTCATGCTGGAACGCCTCTCGAAATTCTTCCCAAGTCAAAACATCGTCTCTAATGGTGCGATACCAACTACTCGCATTATTTTTCAAGACGCTGGGTATTGCATGCAATAACTCTTCGTCTGTTATTGCCGTTGACAACTGACAGTCCTCTACTCGATTTAGGAACTCTTCTGGATCTTGTTTGCCATTTCCAAAAAATTTGATTTCCCAATCTCTCAGGCTTTTAATTACTTTGTGTCGTCTCTCTGTTGTCGTGGTCCTGCGGCGTTGTGAGGTACGGTTGGACGCTGGTACTTCCTCCTCATCGTACGATGATGTGAAAGCGTAAGGGGAATTTTCCCCCACCTTTGGACCTTGTAAACCTCTCTCGCTAGTATGGACACGCTCTATGTCTTTCCCTACTTTTTGTTTAGACTCACGCCCGACAATCTGATTTTTCGACATCATTTCTTTCGAAATTTCTTCCCTTTTTGGAATGCTTTTTATTACCGGTTCGGGTTGGGAATTTTCAAAGGGCCTAATTGGGGAACTCATATTTAAATACTCCTGTTCTACTAATTTACGCTGGATTGCTTTCCACTCTAAAAACTTTTGGTATTCAGGGTCATTTAATAATAGGCTGAATTGTTGTAATTTAGCCATATTAGGGGCAAGTTCTGACGAAATTCTCGGAACATTCGTAGATGACGTCGTGTGGACCATTACGTTGCTGTAGGTGCACGGAGAAGTAGAAACGACCGATGTTGTGACAATACTCGCGAATGTCATTATCGGGGTGGAAGAAGCTAAAGAAAAAGTCAGAATTGACTCTGTAACCGGGGTAGTATTTGATGCGATCACTATATTGTCACTATTGTCTATACTAATCACGGATGATTCATGAGCGCTGGTCACTTTAACCCCCCCTTCAGTTTTCTTTCGTTCGGTAACATTAGCCATAAATTCTGTCGTTATCTCTGGCAATGCTTCGCAGTCAAAAATTAATTGCGAGTTTCCTCCGTCAAAATTTTCTTCCCATGGCACGTCAACGTCGTCTGCTAAATCTAATCGCATTTCCGCACAAAACAAACGCTCGCGTAGTACTTAAATAGTACCTTCGATACTCGCCATATGTCTATCAAGACCACGAATAACTTGTCCTGGTGACAATGACCGAATTGCCGTCCAAGCTGCTTCAGCTTGGTCGAAACTGAACAACTCAAGAACTCGTTGTGTGTAATTATTCATTTTCAAAAAAAAATTTTATCAATAATAAAAGAGAAATTAAATTTACAGAAAAATTTTTTTTTTATCGAAATAATAATTCGTAAACTCCAAAAATTTAAAAAGAATTTTAAACGAGTTAAAAAAAAATTTTACACTCACGAAAAGTTGAATATTCTTAAATAAACACTTTAGAAATTTCGCGCGCAAGAATTCAAACTGGTGATATCGTCGTCTGACCTGCGCAGTGGGCTTCTTCTTCCTTGAAAATAAATATGGCTATCTAAAGCAATTCTCAAGGGACAAAATGGCCGACTTCCGTATTATTTCTCACCACGTGCACGGCTCAAAACTAAATTTCAATTTTTCAGGTTATGTGACAATTATTCGTTTAATAATTATCACAAACAAGTCAAGTCGACAATTAAATTTCTCATGTCTCTCACAACTAAAATTGTGTCGCTCGTGCTACGACTTGTTTTTCAATATTGTGCTCGGTACATAAACTCGGACATACCTCCCTTGTTGCATAATGTACTATTAAAATTTATTTTCAATTTGATTTTCTATTATTATTAATGAAGCTACAGCAGCATAAGAAGGTTTTGAAGTTTTAGAGATTGGTATCAAGTGGAATGTGATGCTGGAAATATGATTAATTTTCAAAAATTAAATATTTCAACTAAATTGATTATTTATTGATAATTTAAATTAGTATATTTTCCTGTTTAGAAGAAATTGGTTAAATAGTGAATATTATAATTATGAAAGATTTCGACTATATCAGCAATTAGTGACATCTATTAAATGTCGATTGAACTCTTCGGCTTAGAGTTAGGTGCTCTTCTTAAGATAATTATTCCGATATGGTTATCGGTAAATAATTATATTTTAAATTTAATTTTTTATTTGAAAAAATAAGCTGCGTTAACGACTGCACTGTGCATCTGTGAGGACTCGAACCCCAGTTCATAGCTGCCTATCGCGGGACTTAAGCCTATCAATGCACCTTGCCAACACAGCCTGGACGTACAAGCTTCTTATTTTCTCAGATCAAGCCCATACACTAGTCGAAGAGTGCAGTCGTTCACGCAGCTAATTTTTTCAGATCAAAAATTAAATTCAAAATATAATTATTTACCGACAACCATATCGGAATAATTATCTTAAAAGAAACACCTAACTCTAAACCAAAGAGTTCAATCACTGATTTAAATTATCAATAAATAATCAATTTAGTAAGATCTTATTGTGTTTAATAAAAATCCATAATTTTAATAATTTAAAAAAATGTTTTTATTTATGAGCTTTCCCTCGTCGACGACAGGCATCCTCAGATATTTAAACTGTAAATACATATAATTTTTGAAAATATTTAACATTTCTAAGCATTTGTTGTAACAAATTTAAATTTTGCAAAAATTAACATAACCAAAAACTTACCAAGAAGGTTTCTTCAGAAAATGAGATAAAACATAATTATATAAACTCCATTTTTTGGAGGTTTCTTAAAAATAAATAAAAATTGATCAAGAACATTTTGTTCTTGATTTAAATAATAATTAAGAAAAAAGGCAAACCTGTCACACGTGTGAGCATACTTTCTCTTTAACGCAAAAAAATACTTAAATGCCGTGAATTAGAGGGTAAGGTTTGAGAAGATAAGGTAGAAACAGAGTATAATAAGAACCCTAAGTGTAATAAGAAAGAAACCTGTATTGTCAATAATTTCAAAATGAAAACAAAGAAAATTCAATTATCCCGAAATTAAGACAAATAGTTTTTAATTAGTATTCAGAATTAATGAATGATAAACTTGATTTAAATTATTTAAATCAGTTTGTTTATTTACAGAGTCTTGGGCCATGAGAATGTGAAACATTTCTCTAAACTTCCTACGTCTGTAATTTAGTTCATTGCAAATGATGTTTGTCGAATAGAAACTGAAAAAATGATCATTTTCATGTGCATGTGTCACCAGTGCTGTCCTTCTATTGTCGTTATTGCAATCTCTTTTATGTTCGCCTAATCTACTTTTAATGTATCTACTGGTCTCACCAATGTAGCAAGCTCCACATTGGCAAGGTATACGGTAAACCAAATGCGATCTGAGATCAAATGGAGTATTGTCCTTATGTTAATTTTTGCAAAATTTAAATTTATTACAACAAATGCTTAGAAATGTTAAATATTTTCAAAAATTATATGTATTTACAGTTTGAATATCTGAGGATGCCTGTCGTCGACGGGCGAAAGCTCATAAATAAAAACATTTTTTAAAACTATTAAAATTATGGATTTTTATTAAACACAATAAGATCTTACTACAATTATAAATCCAAACAAAAAAACATCACAATATATATTATATCATCTTTAAATAATATCCAATACATATGCAAAGAATTTTCTTTGTTTTGGAATATATATAATAAATTGATTTTCATTTTTGGAGTTTGAACGATGATCGATTGATTTGAACCTTAACAAAATTAACCGACTTTCTTGGACTTCTCTCATAATAATGGACTCTAATCATCGTAACGGATTTTTCAAAAATATCAGAGGACTTTTTGGAAATACAACTGTTGGACTAATGAAACAATGGATTAAGTACCAAAAACGTCTAGCGAGATTAAAGAATCAAAATCGATTTTTACTACGATGTAAAGCAAGTGGGTTTCTTCCTTCTCATTTAATTAATTTAAAAACCTTTTCATCTTTCAATGATTTTTCTTCAAAAAAACGTTTTAACGAATTAACTTTTAATTATAAAATTAGTGTTTTTAATGTCGAAATTAACGATACTATTCTGTCTATATCAAAGTTGCAATCTTTTTTAGGAAATTTTAAATGTAAAATTTTTGCATCTATTAATGACCAACATATATGTCAAACATTTTTTGATTTTCAAGAGAATTTTATAAATAACTATGAAAAAATGCTCATTAATAAAGGTATCTCAAAATTTAATTGGTTAAACAGAAAATATTATAACTTTCATTTTAACAACAAACCAAATCCGAAATGGATCAGGAATTGTTCTAATAAATCCATCCCACAGGATGTAGCATATTTTTGAAGTTTAGGTGATAAATTTTATATCAACTCATTAGATAAATCTAGTGTGGTCGAAGACACCTTGACAATGGCGGAGGAGAAAATTAATCTCATCCCAGAGGATAAAAAATATGTTTTTAGAAGCAAATTATCTGGTGTTTTACAAAGTTATTTAAATAGTAATCATAATGTTTTTAATAATTCTTTATATAGTACTATTGGTCAAAAGACAAAAAAAATTTTTAAGGAGAATAACGATATTGTTGTTTACAAGGCCGATAAAGGTAATGTTACTGTAATTTTAGATAAAAAAGAGTATTTAGATAAATGTTTGATTTTGTTGAATGATTGTAAAACATATAAAATTTTAAATAAAGATCCTACTCAAATTGTTCAAAGACATCTAAACAATAAAGTTGATTTGCTTTTAAAGAAATCTTATATTAATTGTCCAATGGCTAAGCATCTAAAATCTTATAATTCGGTAGCTCCCAAATTTTACGGTCTACCAAAAATCCAAAAACCGGAAGTCCCAATGAGACCCGTAACATCATTTTGTGGATCACCAACATATAATATATCGAAATTTATTGGCACCCCGATCAAAAAAGTTATTAGAAATAATGAGTCCCATGTTAAAAATAGTTTTGAATTTATTAAGAAAATTAGAAATTTTGTAATTCCGGATAATTTCATTTTGGTTTCATTAGATGCTAAGTCACTTTTTACAAACATACCAAAAGATTTAGTCTTAAAGTGTGTTAAGTTAAAGTGGAGAGAGATTAGACAACACACGGATATCACTGATGATATGTTTATCGATATCTTAGAGTTTTGCATTGATAATGCGTATTGTTGTTTTGGTGGTAAATTTTACAAACAAATTTTTGGAACTCCCGTGGGTTCTCTATTATCTGGAAAGATTGCTGACTTAGTAATGGAGAAGCTAGAAATGGATGTTTAAAAAAAATTAAATTTTGAATTAGTTTTTTATTTTAGGTACGTGGACGATATTGTCACATGCGTTTACAAGGATAATGCTAATGGTCTTTTAAATGCGTTTAATGATTATAATAATAAAGTACAATTTACCATTGAATTTGAGAATAATAATCGCATCAGTTTTTTGGACACACTTCTTATCAGAGAGAATATATAAATTATAATTCTAATGTATCAAATAAAGATAAGATTTCAATCATTTATGGTTGTGTAGATAGAGCCATAAAATTATCGGACCAAAGATTTTTTAGAGGAAATTTAAATTTTATTTATAATATTTTAACTGAGAATGATTACCTTAGAACTTTTTTAAATAAATATATAAAAATGCGTTGTCAATTTCTTCTCAACGATAATATTGTAGATAAGCAACCATTTGCTTCTGCAAAGCTAGTTGTTTTGCCATATGTAAATGAGTTACAATATTCGTTGAGAGAATTGTATAGCGAATATAGTATTAGAGTTGTTTTCTCTTATAAGAAGGATCCATTTAAAGTTTTTTATAAAAATAAGGACAATACTCCATTTGATCTCAGATTGCATTTGGTTTACCGTATACCTTGCAAATGTGGAGCTTGCTACATTGGTGAGACCAGTAGATACATTAAAAGTAGATTAGGCGAACATAAAAGAGATTGCAATAACGACAATAGAAGGACAGCTCTGGTGACACATGCACATGAAAATGATCATTTTTTCAGTTTCAATTCGACAAACATCATTTGCAATGAACTAAATTACAGACGTAGGAAGTTTAGAGAAATGTTTCACATTCTCAAGGCCCAAAACTCTGTAAATAAACAAACTGATTTAAATAATTTAAATCAAGTTTATCATTCATTAATTCTGAATACTAATTAAAAACTATTTGTCTTAATTTCGGGATAATTGAATTGTCTTTGTTTTCATTTTGAAATTATTGACAATACAGGTTTCTTTCTTATTACACTTAGGGTTCTTATTATACTCTGTTTCTACCTTATCTTCTCAAACCTTACCCTCTAATTCACGGCATTTAAGTATTTTTTTGCGTTAAGTAGCAAGTATGCTCACACGTGTGACAGGTTTGCCTTTTTTCTTAATTATTATTTAAATCAAGAACAAAATGTTCTTGATCAATTTTTATTTATTTTTAAGAAACCTCCAAAAAATGGAGTTTATATAATTATGTTTTATCTCATTTTCTGAAGAAACCTTCTTGGTAAGTTTTTGGTTATGTTAATTTTTGCAAAATTTAAATTTGTTACAACAAATGCTTAGAAATGTTAAATATTTTCAAAAATTATATGTATTTACAGTTTAAATATCTGAGGATGCCTGTCGTCGACGAGGGAAAGCTCATAAATAAAAACATTTTTTTAAATTATTAAAATTATGGATTTTTATTAAACACAATAAGATCTTACTACAATTATAAATCCAAACAAGAAAACATCACAATATAATAATCAATTTAGTTGAAATATTTAATTTTTAAAAATTAATCATATTTCCAGCATCACATTCCACTTGATACCAATCTCTAAAAACTTTGAAACCCTCATAGGGTTTCATCAATAAAATTGCAATTAATTATTTCTTCCTCTGTTTCTTCAATTTCCATATCATTCTCATCCACTTTTACAGTTTTATTTAGGAGAATATATTGTAATCTGTTAAATAAATTATTAATTGATTTTATTAATTAAAATATTATTTATTTGTTAAACATTATTCTAAAATGTTAATGGCTATCGTATTTAAATGCAAGAATGTTTATTTATTTATTTACTTTTGAATAATCTGCTTCAGTTTTATAATTTCGTAACCATTTTTATTTTCATTGATTGCGATCCACTCTGACATTTCTTCTTGTGTATCATCCTTAAATCCTGGTAGTCTATACAGAATCTAAAGTAAATCATCTTCTATTACATTGGTGCTGTTGATATCAATGTCGCAAGCAGGCATTAATTTTGTCCATCGCCGAGTGATATTTCCTGCAGTTATTTCCAACCACGAACTGGAAATTTAAACGCAACAATTTCACATGTTAATATTTTTAATAAATTCAAGAATACTTTGTTCGTCCTTCACCAATATTATTTTTCGAAATAAAGTTTTCTTATAAATTTTATCATTTTTTTAATAACTCCTTGATATATAGGTTGAATCAAAGAGGTTACATTGGGGGGAAGAAATTGAACCTAAAAAAGTGGTTTATTAAAGAAAGTGTATTATTAAAGAAAAAATTTATTATGTCAAAAGGTACTGAAACCAAATTATTTGCGAAAGGACACGTTGGAGGCGGGTCAGGTATGGGTTCAGTACTATTCCGTCTCAATTTCTAATTTTCTTTACTTGATAACAACGTGCAGGAATTAGACTAGGGTAACTGTACCAATTGTCGAGGGTTTTAGGCAACATGTGACTTTGACATTTTTTTTCTCGGAAGTAAATGCACTTTAAAATTTGATTTTTGTATATTTGGACGAAGGATCTAATAATGTTTAATATTCATATTTATTTTTTTAATATAAACTAAATTGTTAAGCAAAAAATATATTTAAAAGTCAATCGAGCAAAAGCACCATTTGTCGATTGTCTTGTGCTAATTTCTCAAGGGTCTGTTCCAATTGTCGAGGGTATGACATTTTTAAACATATAACCCAATATAACCTAACAATTAACCTGTACAGATATCAGAAAATCGAGTAGATATTAATTTTTTCGATAAAAATATTATAGAACATTACCAGAAAACAAATATATTTATTTAACTATAATTGAATAATTTATAATATCGATATAAAACATTTTTATAGTAGATGATACAGGACAGAAAATTATTTAACTGTTTTTTAAACTTTTATAAATAAGTTAATTAAAATTAATCAATTTTGTTAATCAGACATTAATTGAAAAAATAAATTAATTTAAGTCACATTAAATTTGTAAACGAATAAAATAAACTTTTATTACGAACTGTAAATATAATGGTTAATTATAATTAAACTATAGTACAAAATTTTTTAGTTTTAAATAATGCATTTTTTTTATTAATTTTTTTCCCCTCTTCCTCGTTTTTTTGGTTGATTATTTTCTGTTGGTTGTAAATTTTTGGAGCATTTTTTTCTTTTTCTCTGTACCTATAAATGTTTGGCATTTATGTTTGACGTTTAGTAAATAAACACTTAACCATCGATAAATGGTACATCAGCGAAAAAAGTGACTACACCAATTTTCGAGTCATTACCTCGAAAAATGGAACTGTCAAAAAAAAGGAACCAAATACCGATGATTTGCTTTTAAAAAATATTAAAAATTTTTTTTAACAAAAAAACATGCATACAAAATTAATTTAGTTCGTGTACAAAATTATAATAATAATTTTGTACACAAAAAGTCATTATAAATACGTTTAATTTGCATTTCTAAAAATCTGTTTTAATCAACCTGAAGTATTAAGAAAATGGAGATTCGTGTAAATTTTACAGCAGTGAATTATAATATTAATTAAATAATTATTTTAGTAGAATCGCTACGAAATTTGTATATATAAATGACGGGTTCCACGTTAAGTGACCCAGGTCAAAAATTTACATGGAATATTTGAAAAATTTGTAGTTTCTTTAAAACAAAACGAAAATACGTTTTCTATTTTGGGTTTTGCTGCTGTTTTTCAACACTTTCTAATAGTGTGAACAAATGTAGAGAAAAAAAATTTTTTGACCTTGAAAAATTAAATTAAAAAATAAAATTTCATTTTTTTATCAAATGGGCAGTTTGTATTTTTTTAAAAAAAATTTTATCATAAAGGTGAGGTTTTTCCTAAAAAAAATGTATAGGTCAAAACGTGGGACAAGAACTTTTAACTAGTCAAATTAAGCATTTACTTCTGCCGTGCACCGTCCCACAGTAAAATTTTTTTTACAATTTACTATTAAAAAATGTCTATAGCTTACAATTTTTAACCGATTTGAGTGTTCTTTGTCTTAAGTTAAAGGGGAATAAATTCTTAAGACATCCTTTGAGGCAGATTTTGGAGATTTTAATTATTTATAATTTTTTTTAAATCAAAGTTAACAAATTAATACACTTTTTTAAAAAAAGGAGGTTTATTTTCTTATTTCGTTGATGCACATGATCTAAATCAATTTAAATTCATCCAATATGACCACCAGATAATTAATAAAGCATAAAATAATTTATTTCAATTGTTATAAACAATATATAGCCCAACAACGAGCAGGGGCGGTGGATTGCAGAAGTAAATGTTTATTTTGACCAGTTAAAAGTTCTTGTCCCACGTTTTGACCTATACCTTTTTTTAGGAAAAAACCTCACCTTTATGATAAAATTTTTTTTTTTAAAATAAAAACTGTCCATTTGATGAAAAAATGAAATTTTATTTTTTAATTTAATTTTTCAAGGGCAAACATTTTTTTTCTCTACATTTGTTTACACCATTAGAGAGTGTTGAAAAACAGCAGAAAAACCCAAAATAGAAAACGTATTTTCGTTTTGTTTTAAAGAAACTACAAATTTTTCAAATATTCCATGTTAGACCAAAAATTTAAACTTTGACCCCCTCCAGTTTTAATATTTGTTTAAATAAATTAATAATATTTGGTATTTTTAATTGTATCTAATAGGACTACTGTTTCTGCAAAATTTTAACCCGATCCCAAACATTTAAAATTTTGACCTGGGTCACTTAACGTGGAACCCGTCAAATATACAGTTGAAAATACAAAGATTATTTAGAAATTTTTTTTGTTCTTAAATATTATATATTATACTATTTATCTAAAAAAGAAAATTATTATCCTCGACAATTGGAGCACCCTCGGCAATTGGTGCAGTTACCCTATATAAAAATATACATATTTTATTACATAAACTTGTATTTAAAAAATGGTCCCAGAATTTCCAACTTAGTTGCAGAAAGAAATGTTTTAAACATGTCTTACTACGGAAGATTTTTAACTTTAGCAAGAAAACGTGGTTAATTTATTATTATATGAGGTTTCTCAATCAAGAACCTAAAAACTCATAAAAACCTAAAACTCTGGATATTCACATTATTACCAATCATTCCTCACTGGTAATTTCCTCATATTTTACAATTTTGCTTAAGTAAGATATTGTTAAACAGTTGTTAATAACCCTGTAAAAAAAGAATTGGGTGAAAGAACAGACGGGACCTGTTCAAAAGTACAGAAATGTCGTGACACAAAGAAAATTGAAATACATGACACTTTTGATTGATCAATGTCAGGAGACAACACATTTTATTATATTGAGATTCACCGGAGATGCGCCGACGTCCCCGCATTGTTCCTAGGCTCATCTTTCTCGGAGTAGTGCAATTAATTTTAATTTTAATATAAAAATGGTCTACTGCGACCTGTCACTATACGACGCCAAAATGAGAATGAATTAAATGGCCGACGGGGACGCCGAAGCACACGCGCATCTCGGCTTCGTGGTGAGTCTCACGCGCACTCGTTACAAAGATTTTCAGATGGTAATCGATGCGCGACAGTAAGTAATTGGGTAATTTATCGACCGTCGAAAAGAATTCATAAAAGTTTATTTAGTCTCCGCGAAGGGCACTGCGCGACGACGACCGGTTCGCAAGATGGCTGCAACCAGTGTTTTGACAGCTGATGTTCTCGTCGATGGATTCTCGTATTTCTGCTTCGTATGACCGGTATTTATTTCAGTAATAAATAGAAGAAACCAGATAACTTGCTGGACAAATACGAAGTAATCTCTCGGCAGTGATCCCGAAGTTTGGAAATTAGGAACACGCAGTGATAGTTTACATGAAATGATAAACCGAGTATCAATTTTCTTATAATCAATTAATTGTTTTGACCAGTGATCTGACGGTTCGCTAATTACAGGTTTCATTTAATAAATTAAGTGAACGAAATATTAAAAAATTGGATAATTCAAAGTAAATGTTCTCGGAAGAAGAAAATAATTGTCAATTCTCAATTTGGCGTGAATAATAAAAAAATTAAAAGTCGATTATCGACAAAGAATATTACTTTGTACGCGGCAAATAAAATGTCGCGTTACACTACTTTATATTGTGAACCGTTGGCTAGGGCAATTTTGATGTCTTCTAAGCATGCTACTCCTCTTTGTAGGGCTAGACAATTAGCTCTCTCTTGACTGATAAAAGATGAAACGGCTCCTGTGTCTACTAGTGCGGAGAATGTGACATCTTCACATTTGCAGTTAATGGATATTCTGGAGTCGGGGATTAGTATGGTTGAACTTACTCCTTCTGTTCGACCTTTCAGTCGTTTCCCGACGGATGACATTTGCAGTCTCGGGTGAAAATATTTTCATCACCACAGTATGAACAGAACTTTTTAGGCATGCTCCGACATACACTACGACGATGTCTAGGTTTCCCACATCTCCATCAGTGAGTCTTCGGGTCATATGGTTTACTCACTTCAGCTACCTCCACTATGCTTCCAGATTTTTCCGGTTTGTCTTGGACCTTAAAAGTATTCAGGATCCCCGCAACTTCTTCAACACGTTGAATTAAGGTGTTCACGCATTCAACCTTCGTTCTTCTAATATGCAAACGGAAAATTGCCTGCATATTCTAATATAGCGTGTCTAGTTGACAAGTAGCGTCATATTGACCGTGTCTGCGCATCAGAGTTCGTAACGAGCTTGCGTAGCTACAAATAGAGTTATTCATCCTCTGTATTTAGTGGCCATCTGTGACTCTAAATTCCTTAGCTCCCCTGGTGATAAGTAAAATTTTCTTAGCGAAGCAGTGAGTTGATCAAGTGAATGAGTAGGTGATATCTCATTCCTATACCACAGAATAGCATCTCCACGCAGAAGTTTAGGAAACCCACGAAGAAGCTGCTTATCCGTAAAACCATAAGCGTATAACCTCGGCCGTCGAAACTGCAGACCCATTTCCTCATTGTATACAGCACGAAAGTGTTGCTAATTCCAGAAGACGGTGTTGATGAACCCAATGGTAGTATGAAATTCATTTGTTGTTGAGATGTTGATGGTATCTACATTTGTTGTTGATCTCTAGCGTTTTGGGGATCTTCTAATGCCATTAAATTCTTCGATGTCTTCTTCCTCCTTGTAGTCCTCAGAATCTGGTGGTTTTTCAAAAATTTGTGGGTTAGCTCTCACAAAAGCTACCATACGTTGTCTTAGTTGAGTGAAAGTTCCTTGAGAATCTATTTAGTACGTGTCCAATTCCACCATCAACTCTGCTTTACTCATATCGTAAATCCATTTTACTTCCATCTTGAAACTTGTTTTTAGAACTACTTCCGTGTAACACTATTTATTGTTAGTGTAAACTAAGCTTAGGGCCTGCTGATATGTCTATTTGCACTAGTAGAGCCCTCTTTTAGACCTCGATGACACTAACTGAGGAAATTGGGTAGGAATCCAGCCGAAGGGGACGACCATGAAAAGAAGAAAGGGAAAAAATCTTGAAGAGAAGACAAGGTTGACCACATCTCAAGCAGAACTTTATCGGGATGTTCTTGCAAGATGTCCTCCGATGTCCATTTTGAACACAGCACCAACATGCAGTACGGTTGTTTTACTGCCTCAATTCTACTCTAGGCACACTATTCTGATCCCTAGTTATTCCTTTTGTCTCCTCGTTAGTCAGCTGAGTCCAGAAAAAACTTTCCTTCCAGGTCCAAAGCCGTGTTGTAATCAAAATTCTTCAAACGTTCTTCATACTTCTTCTGGTCTTTTTCCAGCAACATTTCAGGAAAAACTCGACGCATTTGAACGTCAGAGATACGATGTTTTTTAATCTTCGAAGAAACTTCTTGAAGAGCGTTCCATAGCTTCGATGGCGGAAACCGACGATTAATTATTTCGATGATTTTGTAGATTTCGAAGTCTAGTAGATGTTTCACCATGTTGAATTGATGCGGAGCAACGAAAAGCAATGAAAGTCGAAAGAAAGAAAAAATAATTTTATTCTGCACAACTGAATGGTATGAGCAATAAAATCGTTATGAACAATCCAATCGTGGAAAACTATATATAAACTTGTTTGATTTACCCACTCTAGTTTTACACTCGAAACCCGAGTCACGGTTTAGTTTGGTTTTTCTTAAGGGGACATTCCAGATCAAAATGTCAAAAAATCGATTTTTTTTGTTTTTATTTTCTGATTTCTTATAGTGTCAAGAATACTCTCCTAAAATATTATTGCAAAATTCGAAGTAAAACAAAAGTTAAACATCCTTATTCTTCGCCATGTCAAAGATGTTTTTGTATGCGAATAAGCAATCGAATGACTTAAATGTTTTTTTATTAGCATTTTTTAAAAAAGACAAACAAAAATGTATTTGGTGTTGCTGATCACAAATTAGATATCAAATTTTCAAAATTCAAAATGGTGGATCCAATATGGCGGAAAAGAAGATTCTTTTATTTTAATTTTTTTTCGTTTAATTTTTTTTGTCCACTATATTGCATCCGCCATTTTTAATTTTAAAAAAATGATGTCATATTTGTAATCAGCGACCCCAAAAACCCCCCCGTAACGATTTTGAAGCAAATCCAATGATTTTGAAAAAAAAATGTCCGACATATTGGATCCGCCATTTTGAATTTTAAAAATCTAATTCTATATTCGTAATTAGCGACCATAAAAACCCCCGAGTAACGATTTTCAAGCAAATCTGATGATTTTTTAAAAAAAAATTCGAAACTTATGAACAAAAACTTTAAATGCGTTTTTCTCAAAATGTCCTTTTTGATCTGGTAAGAGTGATATCTCGAGTTCTTCTGGAGCGATTTTAAAAAATCAAACGGTTTTTGATTCAGCGTCATCATGCCTATAAGTGGAACGTTAAAAACGGGAAAATTCCCAACTCCCTTTTTTATAAGAAAAATTCTAAATAAAAACACCTTTTTTTGCATATTTTGGGGAAAAAGTTCTCTAAAAAAAGGGGGGAGGAAAATTTCACTTTTTTGAGGTTCCACACCTAAAGAAATATCTAACGAAGAGAATGTCACTTCGTTTTTGGTTTTATCTGTTTTAGAAAGTTTGGAATCGATCTTACCGCCGAAAATGGTCATTTTTAAAAATGGCGTATATCGCCGCCATTTTGAAATAAAAATGAAAATTTTTTTTTTACAAATTCTTAAATAAATTATTTATTACATGTAAAAGAAATTTTTTAAATAAATGTCATAGTTATTTTATTAATATATACTAAGAAAGCCTTCTTTGCGCCTGTTTTAAACTGGAATGTCTCCTTAAATACTTAGGCAAGACCCTAGTGCTAAAGAAAATACTAACTTTAGTCCCTGTTTTGGCGGAAAGCACCAACTTTAGTTATCAAAACACTAATTTACTTGTAGGGAATTATTAGGACTGAATTTGGAAAAGGTGTAGTCATAAACTATGCAAAATTTAAACCTTCGAATGTAAGTATATTGTAACAAAATTAATCTCCTGTTCGTCATGGACAACGTTGATATGCTCGGCAACCTTCCACGAGAGCACCCCTGGTTAGTCGCCAAGCACCTGGTAAGAGAAAGTTCGTTCGACCTAAGAGCACCTGGGTAGAACGAACATTTCTCTCGACAGCATTTTACTTACAGAAGAGCGCCTCTACCTGAGTCGAATGCCCATGAGAGTTCGTACCTTTTAGGCAAGAAGAGCACTTAGAGCCAAGGCGGTAGATGAACTGTCGATCTACGAACGTGCAGCGAGGTACCTCGTTCTCTCGTGGGGTAGTGAGACGAACGAGTATGGCCAGCGCGACGACTATGGCTATTGCTCATGCAATGCAATATGCCTTCGTTACATCATAATTGTAAAAAACGAAACGGTAAACTATAAATTTTTTTGTACAGTTCGATTCAAAATTTATTTATTTTTTTGTATTTATTGGTTTATACAAGTGTTTATACATTCCTTTGTAATTTTTCTTTAGAAATTTTTTTCCCTATTATTAAACTTAAACTTAATACTTAAGTCTAATGGGTTTTCTTGCCAGTGGTGAAAATTAGAAAAAAAAATTTTTTTTAAATTTTTTTAGTTTTTCTTTGACAACGCTATGGCCATTATTACATAGCAAGTTCTCTATATTTTTCCTGTAATATTCGCGTTAAAATACACCAGATTTGGCTACAGACACAAGAGTCTCACCAATAGGGTTCCGCCGATACACCGTAGGTGTATGGAACCCTAAAAAGGTAGAATTATCAAATTAAATAAAAACTAACTGAATATAAAATATTGTTGATAAACAAAGTTTGCGTACCATTATTACCCAGTGCAGGAAGAAGAAAATTGTTAACCTCGTTAACAGTATCTTTCGTCATTTTGGAAATTTTTAAACTTCCAATGAATTCTTTAAAAATGACAATAATAACAATAGTTGAAATGTATATTTAATGAATGTGAGAGTGGGGTAGGTTCAGCTAAGATTAGTTTTAGAATTATAGAATCTTTTAATATGAAGACATCGAAAAGTTTAATGGACCGATTTAAGGGTTTATAGGACTTTGTCAATTTTAATAAACCAAATTTTGTTATTACGTATTTCGAATATAAAATACATAAAAAATGTTTTATACTAAGAAAGAACCCAGCACTCTAACAGTATATTAAGCAACAAGAGGATAAAGGCAGCCATTTCTTTACGATGATTTTTGTGACACGAGTGGAGGTCTCGGGGCGTCCTCGACCTCCACTCGTGTAACAAAAATCATCGTAAAGAAATTGGCTGCCTTTATTCTCGTGTTACTTACGATATTTTTTATTCCTAATGCACAAAAGTGGCGATTTCAGATAGCAGACGACAGGGAGTAAAAGTCATTCACTTGTTCGATTTGTATAAAAATGGCGACCGTTTTCTTGGGCAAGAAAAATGCATGTGAACAGCTAATTTTCTTGCCCATGGGAGAACACGGCCGCCATTTTCATACGGTCGAAGAAATGAATGACTTTTCTCCCTGTCGTCTGCTATCAGAAAGCGCCATTTTTGTGCATGTGGGATAAAAATATAATTTTTTGGTGCTATTTCAGCTCGATGGTCCATGTGGTCCATTTGTGACGAAACATGTTGAACCACGAGTACGCTGTATTCGTAAGGGTTTGGGAGAAAATCGGTACCGCTAATCAGGATCTATCTCTGATGCAATAATTTTCCTCTCGAATTCATCGACAAATTCGCTTGCGTCTAAATTTCCCATGATTTAATAATTTTGTGTAATGATTCAAAACAGATTGATGTTACTACACCCTGATGTTTTGATGCTGACCTTCCGGTTTAGATGGCATTTTAAAAAATTGTGACAAATATCTATCAAAATGTTGTTAGTTAGTGACATATAAGTTCGTCCATACGTCATCAACTAACAACATTTTAATAAACATGTCACGACCTTTATAAACGCCGTTTCTACCGGAAGGACAGCATTAAAGCATTAGGATGTACATTAAAAATAGCAAAGAAAAATGTGCTTAGTAAGAATAGAAGAAGACGCAATTCAAGGAAGAACAGAAATCAAGGGAAGAAAAGAGCGTGCATTAGAAAGGAGAAAAAAGGACAATGCACCTAATATTCCAAATAAAAGTGATGGAAACATTTTTTGTTAAAAAGAAAAAATGTAAGAGTCTAAGAGAAAATACGCCATGAAAGAAATAATTATGGAACCAATTTTCTAAAAACTTAATAAAAAAATTATTTTTGAAAAATATTGATACAGATGGTTTTTGTAAAAACAATTTCCCATTCTTTCTCAGACTACAAACATATTTTCGTCGCTTGGGGGCAGCAACATGCAGACTTAGCTAAACGGTGAAAAAGATGCCGTTTCAAAAGAAAAGTGAAAAACATGCCATTTCACGAAACCTGTGGAAACTATGCCTCGCCGCGAAAGCGCTGAGAAACATACCTTCTCCAAACGAACGGTGAAGAACATGCCTTTTCAGCCGTTTTAATATAATATTAACGGTTGAAAAGGCATGTTCTTCACCGTTCGTTTGGAGAAGGTATGTTTCTCAACGCTTTCGCGGCGAGGCATAGTTTCCACAGGCTTCGTGAAATGGCATGTTTTTCCCTTTTCTTTTCGAAACGGCATCTTTTTCACCGTTTAGCTGAGTCGGCATGTTGCTGCCCCCAAGCGACGTTTTGTAAATAGTGAAGTAAAAAGTTTTACCCTTTTTCTAATTAGGAGATTGGATGTTTAACATCTAATGTACATACTCACTGTTCTAACAGACGTTATTCTGCCATACATTATAAAAAAAGTTGGAAAAAGTAACAAAAACGAGGAACAAAAGAAAATATCTGAAATTTTTAATAAAACAAAAAAAGCAATTAAGAAAGTAATGATGATAGTGAATCATTTAAAAAAGCCTAAAGATCTAATTCTTTAAAATAATGATTTTAAAGATATTAATTTTAAAAATCCTTTAAGGCGTACTTGCGTTTGCGAAGGCAAAAAATAGGCCCCACTTTAATGTTTTTTTCACAGTCATTTTATTTAAAATATTAAAAACGATTTTTGCACCTTAAAGTACATAATAAAAACTAAAAAAAGAAAAGTTTTTTTCGATTTTTAACCGTTATTTACGATTTGTAGAGGGCCCCAAACATTGCGATCTCAAATTTGTAAGAGTTTGCGGTGCCCCGCATAGAGCCTCTCCTGACTGTCTAAAATCAAAAAAACAAAATTTGTTCTTTAGTATACATTAATACCTAGTGGACGTATATGATGAAATTAAAAAAAAGTAAAAAAACGAAAATGCGGTACTTTTAAAGTCAATTTTTAAGAAATGATGATTTTGATTTTTTGAATTTTTGACTTTAAAAGTACCGCATTTTCGTTTTTTTTACTTTTTTTTAATTTCATCATATACGTCCACTAGGTATTAATGTATACTAAAGAACAAATTTTGTTTTTTTGATTTTAGACAGCCAGGAGAGGCTCTATGCGGGGCACCGCAAACCCTTACAAATTTGAGATCGACAATTTTTGGGGCACTCTACGAATCGTAAATAACGGTTAAAAAACGAAACAATTTTTTCTTTTTTTAGTTTTTATAATGTACTTTAAGGTGCAAAAATCGTTTTTAATATTTTAAATAAAATAACTGTGAAAAAAAAAACATTTAAGTGGGGCCCATTTTTTGCCTTCGCAAACGCAAGTACGCCTTAAATTTTTTAAATCTTGACAAATACAGAGTTGCAGTCAGATCTGACAGGATATATAGGTCAAGTGGGTAGCATTACCTATATATCCTGCTGGCTCTGATGATTAAAATAAGGGCCATTTTGTTTCTGTCATATTTAATTTTGAAAATCTGACATAAAATTTTAATACAGCGACTTCAAAAACCCCCGAGTAAGAATTGTTAGTAGTTTTCGATCAATTTTTAAAAACTTTGATCATTTGATTTATTTGTTGATGAATATGGTAAAGAATCAACCTTCAACTTGGGTAGTGTTACTTGTCAGTATAAATTTTAATATTTATTTATATTATATTTATTATATTTATATTATATTTATTTAGGGGAGAGTGGTCCTAAGTTGGCCGCCTAAGCAAATTGGTCGAAAATAGTAACAAAATGAAATTTAATCACTTCGGCAAGTATATATTAGTGTTCAGAGATCGTTTTGCTATAATTTTGTGGTATTTAGAACGTTATAAAATGGCTTTTGTAGTCTTAATACAATAAATAGTGAAAAGCTGCATACTGGACATTTCAGAAATAGCGGTCCTAAGTTGGCCACCACTTTTTTTCGCTTGTGTATAAGGAAGAAATGCATATTCTTTTCAATTACGCAGAAATTTTACAAATTTGATACATTTAGGAGAATAAAAACGCATTATTTAACTATTTTTGTTTAGAAAATAAAGCATTATTTTATTTCATTTATTTGCAGTGGTGGATAGCTGTGGAGACAGGTGTTTTTGTATTATGTCTTTTATAATGTTTTTTAAACCATTTTTTTGTTTTTTGTCTTTGTTTAATTCCTACGTTACACTTTTACGGTCTTTCTCGTGATGAAAAACACAAAAAAGAAGTAAAACAAATAAAAACAAACAAAAACAATAGGTGGCCAACTTAGGACCACTGTAGATTTTTACAAGTTTCAAATTATTACGCTAATAAAAAAATTTAATTAAAAAATCAACAGAACCTCTTATTTCAACATTAAATAAAGGAACTAGCGCACACGCTTATTTAGAAATGTTTAATTATTTGTCTCTTGTAGCTGCTCTCGAAAAAACAAGAAAAATTAAATTTTTGTGGTCGTAAACAATATTATTGTCCTCAAAATGCGTACAAGAATCTTAGATTATAATTAGGTCCATAAATTATATCATGGTTTATTAATACATCATACCACAAAATTATAGATTCGTCCAGTATACCATCTCTGAGAGATGCAGGGTGGCCAACTTAGGCCCACGGCTAACTTAGGACCACGCTCCCCTATATTATTTACATTTAGATTAAAACATGAAAAAAGTGTTTGATCGTTAAAAATATGTTATTTGTCTTAAAATTAATTATTAGTAAAAAGTTTTTAATGCAAAAAGATAGAAAGTTAGAAATACAATGATGGATCAACTTACTCTATTCTAGCCTATGTATTGCTTAATGGAAAATATATAGTTTAATATTTAGATTTTGTAATCCCATTCAAATAAAAATTATGATCGGCAATAAAAAATCTTAGAATAAATGTTACAGGAAGAATTTCACAATTTGTAAATGTCAACAGGACGTACACGATGTACGTTACGAAGATTGGGTGTCAATTATAGCTAAACTGGAACTTAGAGCTGGTGATTGTGCAACTTTCATCCAATTTGATCCGCTCGAAAATAATCTAACTTGGGCGCCTCCAGGATTATCGTCACTTAAGGTTATAATCAATATCATTAAATTATTATTGTTTGCAATAATGTATTTTAGACAAATTGATATATTTTTATATTTTTATAAATATAAAATTATAATATTAAAAATTCTTTTCGCTCTTTTTATTAATTTTGAGAAATGTATTTATTTCTCTGATAAATTTACTTAACTTATTACATTTTTGTTTCTTAAACTATTTAATTTATTAATTTCAGGTAGATGAATACTTTTCAATGCTACCAAAAATATCAATACCGAAGATTGGAACTCCAGGTGAACGATTTAGAGATCGCCAACTAGCAATTCAGTTACCAAAACAGGATTTGGCTAGAGTATACTGTAACTTCGTAGATCCACAAAGTTATACAAATGCAGATGATTTCATATCTGCAAGAAATGAAATAGCTTTAGATGTTGGAACAGTACGAAAAGTGTTGGAAAATAATCTTGTAAGTAAAATTTAACTATTTTATATGTATATTTTATATATTACATTAGGGTGAACGTTATTTACCAAGTTGTTCATATTGATGTGGGACCCCCTAAATTTTTAGTTTATTGTCTAAAAAAGTGTCAGACCAAAATAAGCACTTAGGGGATATTTGGGAAACCCCAGACAGTACTATTTACGAAACATTGACTCAGTTTTTTCATTTTTTTTATTAAAAAACTGGAATTTGCTTTAAAAAAACATAAAAGTGTCTGGACACTTTAGAAAATGTAAGTACGTCACATTGAACGTCTTATAAAACCTTATTTAATGTTGACTTTTTGTAAATATTAAATAGATTTTTTAATTTATTTCTATTACATGGTCTATTTTTATTGTTGTAGATATAATTTGATGTATGATATAATTAAACGTGCAATAAATGACCAAAGATACAGAAAAACAAAAGTAACATCTTACACTGTGTTACAAAAAAAATATGACTTCAAAAACTTCCTATGGGACCTAGTGGAGGTTGTAGGGCTTAAAAAACTGAGCAAAATAGTATATTTTAAATTGCCTAAACACCCTCAAAATTTTATTTTAGAGCTAAAAAACCGTTTTTTAGGAGTTAATCCACAAAAAACCTGATAACTTTCTTATTTTTTGACCGATTTTAATTTATTTTTTTTTGTTTGGAAGCTGAAAAACAGATCTTTCCAACGCTATAAATATTTTTATCGTATCTTATTAAATGACGACAATAAAGACCAAAAAGGTTTAAAAAATTAATTTTTTTAGTTAATTTTTCCAGTTTCTTATAAATTTGTAACTGGTATCTCACATACAATAATTTTGTTCGTACTATGCATCGAAAGTATAGTCGATTCTGCTTTTAATGACGCCCAATTGAATAGAATTCGTTAAAATTTGTCAAAGTTATCATACTTTAAATTTTATAGTTACATAAAGTTTTAGAGATGACTGGTCCTTTTTCACATTTATTCAGAGTAAATTCTTTGTTAACTAAGCAAAATTAATGATTTAAGATTAAATTTAACTCAGAATTCATTGTTGAATACAAAAATCGTATAAAACAGAATATTTTTGTCAACAATTTAATAAATGATTTAAAATTTAAAAATTCTTTATCAATGGTTTTTTAACTTTGCACTGTCTTTTTGGCGCTTGAGAGACCAACAATATTCCGAAAGCATATTACAAGTGCTTTTTCCCTGAAAAGTTGTGTTAAAAAACCATTAAAAAAGCATTTTCAAATTTTAAATCATTTGTTAAATTGTTGACAAAAAATATTCTGTATTATACGATTTTCGTAATCAACAATGAATTCTGAGTTAAATTTAATCTAAAATCATTAATTTTGCATAGTTAACAAAGAATTAACTCTGAATAAATGTAAAAAAAGACCAGTCATCTCTAAAACTTTATGTAACTATAAAATTTAAAGTATGATAACTTTGACAAATTTTAACGAATTCTATTCAATCAGGCGTCATTAAAAGCAGAATCGACTATACTTTCGATGCATGGTACGAAAAAAATTATTATATGTGAGATACCAGTTACAAATTTATAAGAAACTAGAAAAATTAACTAAAAAAATTAATTTTTTAAAACTTTTTGTCTTTATTGTTGTCATTTAATAAGATACGATAAAAATATTTATAACGTAAAAAGATCTGTTTTTCAGCTTCCAAACAAAAAAAATAAATTAAAATCGGTCAAAAAATAAGAAAATTATCAGGTTTCTTGTGGATTAACTCCTAAAAAACGGTTGTTAGCTCTAAAATAAAATTTTAAGGGTGTTTAGGCAATTTAAAATATACCATTTTGCTCAGTTTTTCAAGCCCTACAACCTCCACTAGGTCCCATAGAAAGTTTTTGAAGTCATATTTTTTTTGTAACGCAGTGTTATCATTTAATTTATACATTCTGGTCGAAACTAATTTAAATATCTAACGAAACTAATAATTTTATGTAAGTTTAATAAGTCCAGTATTTAAAACATAAAATATTTTCGCGCATGTCCGGGGATACGACAAATTGTTAAAGGTTGGGATTTTAATAGGGGAGACTGGGGTAAATCTGCTCACAATTTTGGTTTTAACAAGTCATCAATTTTGTTATTGTTAAAATATAATACATGAAATTATTTTATTCTAAATTATAAATTTAAAACTAAGTGAGCGGCTTTACCCCGAGTGTATTTCTCACATTTTAGAATAAACTTAATTGAATATTTTTGAAATCAAACAAAACTATATGTATTTCGAAGAAGGACATCCGATAGCAACAAAAAAAATTTGCCAAATAAACTAAGACTCAAAAATAACGATCGAAAAACTTAAAAATCCAAAAAACGTTTTTTTCTGACACCTCTAAAAACATTTGATGGCCTCTGATTCTATGTTGAATTCATGAAACTAAACAAAAGTTCGTTAATATAAGTTGAATATTAGGTACTATTCACAGTACCAATATCTCCATCTTAAGTTAAGTTCATAGCGTCAAATCGCAAGTGAGCGGGTTTACCCCAGTCTCCCCTACTCATATTTTTACTTATTTTTTTCCTAAAAGGTTTGATTATTTTACAAATTCATTTATGCTGAAGGTTCACCAAAAAGCTTAAGTATTCGGGGCTACCCGAATTTTCCATAATATCCACAAGAAACCTTGCCCCAAAGACAATACATTTTTCATTTAACACACGGAACAAATATTCACCTGGAACCGCTATAAATTTCACTAGGCTAGCCAAATTTTTAGTTATTTCAGTTAAGACTTTCGCTATTTTAGAGAAACTTATCACTGTTCCAGGTCAACATTTTTTTCCGTGCAGGGTGTACAGCGATTCTTTAAAAAAAATTCAAGAACTTTTCAAGGTTTTCAAGGTCCAGAATAATTTTTTTCATGGTCTATTTTTAGGGTACTAATTTTCAAAATATTTGTTAATTATAATCGAGATAGTGCATTTCATGTAAATTTTTACTTACTGTCTAAATTTGAATTAGTAAAAATGATTATTACTAATTGATTTAGTGACTGACTTTTTGGTTTTGAAATAGTAAAAATGATTACTAATTGATTTAGTGATTGACTTTTTGGTTTTGAATTAGTAAATTTTTACTAATAAATAATTATTTCTACTAATTTTTTTAGTGAAATTCACTAATTAAAAAGCAAAAAGTCAGTCGCTAATTCAAATTAGCAAACATTTTTACTAATTTAAATTTAGAGACTTAAATACAATTTATTGAAAAAACATTTAAAAAATATAAAGAACATCGATTTAAGAGACATCAATCAAAATTATTTTTAAATAATTGACTTCTTTTTAGAATTTCTATTAAAATAATTGATATACAAATTATTAAATTTATTAAGAAAACTTTTTGAAAATAATTGAAATTTTGCAATGAATTTTATTAAAATTTTTGAAAAAAATTGAATTAGTGAGAATTTAATGGAAAATTTTAAAAAAATTGATTTTTGCGAAAAAAATATGCACATTCTATTTTAAAAAATTGAATTAATGTAATTTTTTTAAAATAATTTAAAGTTTGTGTAGTATTTTTTAAAAACTTGTTTAATAATTTAATTCTTTTGGGAAATTTTATTGAAATAGTAGAATATTGAAAACCACCTCAAAGTAAGAAATTTTTTTAAAAATAATTGAAATTTTGCCATGATTTTTATTAACCCCTTGGCAGTCGATGACGTGTATACACGTCATGGTGCAGGTGGGCTCAAACTGTCGATGACGTGTATAGACGCAAGCAGATTTATGGCTACAAAAACACACAGATTTGTCCACAAATTGATACTCGGGGGTTTTCGGGGTCGCTGATTACGAATCCATTTTCAGATTTTAAAAATTCAAAATGGCGAATCCAATATGGCGGACGACATTTTCAAAAACTCATCGGATTCACTTGAAACTTGTTACTCAGGGGTTTTCGGGGTCGCTGATTACGAATCTAGCATCAGATTTTTAAAATACAATGTAGCGTTTCGAATATGGCTGGCGCCATTTTAAAAAATTTATCAGATTTACTTAAAAGTTGTTACTTGGGATTTATTGATGTCGTAGATTAAAAATGCAATATCGGTTTTGAAAATGGCGGATCCAATATAAGAACAAAAACAAAATAAATAAAGGAATGTAAAATCCGACTGCATACCTCCACGTGGTAAACTCTGGGGTCGTAAGTAACGTAGTACACGAAGAAAAAAAGTTGTAACTGCTTTCTTTTAAGTCGTCATGATAATTTTATGAAGTCAAGTAGTTGTAACCGGAGAGCCAGGCCGTTTTTACTTAGCTCTCCAGTTGCGTCTTTAGCTTTCCTCAGTCAATTTACTACTGACATCGATCCAGCCATTTACACTACTTGAGGCAGCCAAGCCAAAACTGCCTGGCTGTCAAATTGTGCTGACTTGGGTATCAGAGGTTATGTTAACGCCTGTGTCGGTCAAGTGATTTTAACCGGGGTCTCGGGTTGGTGTAACCTACATTTTTTCCCCGTGTATACTTAACAGCTGACTGCGGGGGAAAATTTTGTATTTATTATCGTTTCAAAAGTTTTTCGTAATCAGCGAAAACCCTCGCCATATTGGATCCGCTATTTTGAATGTTCAAAATCTGAAATCGGATTCGTAATCAGCGACCCCGAAAACACCCCGAGTAAAAAGTTTTAAGTGAATCCGATGAATTTTAGAAATATTCGTCCGCTATATTGGATCCGCCATTTTGAATTTTTAAAATCTGAAATCGGTTTCGTAATCAGCGACCCCGAAATCCCCTGAGTAACAAGTTTCAAGTGAATTCAATCGATTTTTAATTTTCATGTACGCCATATTGAATCCGCCATTTTGAATTTTCAACATCTGATATCGGATTCATAATCAGCGACTTCAAATACAACAGTATGCCCGTTTGCGCAAATTTTAGTTTTCTAAAAAGTTGTCGACATTTTGAGCCTACTTATGAGATTTTGGTCTTGACTGCGAAGGGGTTAAAATATTCGAAAATATTTGAATTCTTGTGATGAATACTATTATTTACGAAAATAATTGAATTTTGCAATGAATTTTATCAAAATTCCTCAAAATAATTGAACTTTGTCGAAGATTATTGTTACTTATTTCTAAAGATAATTGAATTGTTGACCACAATTGAGGGCTCGGATCGAAGAACCGACGCTTCGCTTGGCTATACGGCTCCATGCCAGTCAATCGCACAAAAATGTAGAAAAATGAAAACTCAAAATTTTAATTTCTAAAATATATTACATTATAGGAAATAAAGTGGCGCATCTTTTTTTCCTTTGAGATTTTTTATAAAATGGACATTTTACGAAATAATTACAAAAAACTGCAAAATTTAATTTCTCATATTTCATTGAATTTTTAAACATAAATCGTTGTATCTTTGACAAATATTAATCAAATCACTTCATATGTGGAATGTAAATGCATTAGGGTCTATAGAAGACGATTAAATTATAAACATTTAAAAAATGGTATGGTTATTATAGCAGACGAACTTTTTCCACGCAGTGTCTTCCCAGCGCGACGCCCGCTTTTTCAAAAAACATTTATAATTTACAAAATTGTAAATAAATTGACCGGATTTTTTCCAGAAAACTTCTTCATATAGTAAGGAACAAATGTCTCACTGAAAGTTCTTTCAACTCGAAAGTTCCTCACACACTTTTTCTCGGCGAAGGTAAGGAAACGTGGTTATTGACAAGACATTACTAATAGGGAAGGGTAGGCTACATTGAACTGGGTATTTTATAAAGTCCAAGAACTAATTAAATTTTACTAATTTCGATCAGGTATTTGTATTAAAATTAAGCTGAAGTACTCCTTTAGTTAATACACACGTTACAAACACAAATTATTATGATTAAATAAATTAATTTAATTTTTTTCTAACAAGTCACAC
Source organism: Leptopilina heterotoma (assembly GCF_015476425.1). Lineage (NCBI taxonomy): Eukaryota > Metazoa > Arthropoda > Insecta > Hymenoptera > Figitidae > Leptopilina > Leptopilina heterotoma. The sequence goes on from NW_025111199.1 coordinate 699,872, forward strand.
TTTTCTTATTTTGAAGGATCTGTGTCTACATTGAACCACCTCTAATAAAACACTACAATTTACTTAAAAAATAATATTTCCACTTACACATTGTAAAAAATCTTATTTTTCACTGAAAAAAATAGAAAACTGTTGTTAAAGAGTTATTATTTGTTAATATAGGAGATTAATATATTTTGATGTCAGGTTAGGTAGGTAAAGTGACAGTTTGAGTTTATCTCGTTTACAAAATTTCACTCAGTCATTTCTCAGAAAATTGAAGTGGTTCACTGTTGACGCTGGTTCAATGTAGCCTAATCTCTCATAATTAAAATTTGTTAAAAAATCAATTATTTTTTAAATGTTTATAATTTAATCGTCTTCTAGGTATAGACCCTAATGCATTTAAATTCCAAATATGAAGTGATTTGATTAATATTTGTCAAAGATACGACGATTTATGTTTAAAAATTCAAGAAATTTAAGAAATAAAATTTTGCAGTTTTTTGTAATTATTTCGTAAAATGTCCATTTTATAGAAAAATGTCAAAGGAAAAAAAGATGCGCTTCTTTATTTCCTATAATGTAGTATATTTTAGAAATTAAAATTTTGAGTTTTTATTTTTCTACATTTTTGTGCGATTGACTGGCATGGAGCCGTGTAGCCAAGCGAAGCGTCGATTCTTCGATCCGAACCCTCAATTTTTAAAATTTTTTGAAAATAATAGAATTTCTGCCAAAAATTTAATTTATTTTTAAAAATATTGAATTCTTTTGATAACTATTGTTATTTATGAAAATAATTGTATTTTGCAATGAATTAAATTTAAATTAAATATTTTAAATTTAGTTGAAATTTTTTGCTGCTTCTCGGCATAATTGTTAAAAATTACCTTAACCTCAATAGTCCAATGTATAAATAACAATGATTATTATTTAATCAATATAACCTAAATTAACAATTTTTATTTTTATATATTTTTATGAAATTTCTACTATGAAATTTGTAATTTTTTTCAATTTCAAAAAAGGGAAATTTTTTATATTTATAACGAAAACAATGTTTAAAAAAAATATGTTATAACTTACGTTTAAAATCCTAACGTTTGAAAATAATTCTTGAAGTCCACCGCTCATATTTCAAACATTTGCCCTTCTACTTACAATGGCTAAAAAAGTACTATAAACATACGACAAAACCTTTTAAATATTACACAGGACATATCCCTGAGTACGAAAAAAAAATAAACAATCATAATTGTTTATTATAATATACAGGATGTTGATATTATGTTCTGAAAAATACTAATTTCACAGAAAAGTCTAATCCTGAATAATTTAACCCCTTAGCAGTCGATGACGTGTATACACGTCATGGTGCAGGTGGGCTCAAACTGTCGATGACGTGTATAGCGGACATTGTCAAAAACTCGTCCGATTTATTTAAAACTCGTTACTCGGGGGTTTTAAGGGTCGCTGATTACGAATCAGATTTCAGGTTTTAAAAATTCAAAATGGCCGATCCAATATAGCGGACGACATTTTTAAAAACTCGTCCGATTCATTTAAAACTCGTCACTTTGCGGTGTTCGGGGTCGCTGATTACGAATCTAGCATCAGATTTTAAAAATACAATGTGGCGGTTCGAATATAGCTGGCGCCATTTTAAAAAATTTATCAGATTTACTTAAAACTTGTTACTTGAGATTTATTGATGTCGTAGATTAAAAATGTAATATCGGTATTGAAAATGGCGGATCCAATATAGAAACAAAAAAAAATATTAAAAAAACAAAATAAATAAAAGAGTGTACAATCCGACCGCCTACTTCCACGTGGTAAATTCTGAGGTGTTAAGTAACGTAGTATACTTAACAGCTGACTGCGGGGGGAAATTTTGTATTTATTATCGTTTCAAAAGTTTTTTGCAATCAGCGAAAACTCTCCAGTAACGAGTTTTAAATGAATCCGATGAATTTTAGAAAAGTTCATATGCCATATTGGATTTGCTATTTAGAATTTTCAAAATCTGAAATCGGAATCGTAATCAGCGACCCTAAAAATCCCCGTGTAAAAGGTTTTAAGTGAATCCAATGAATTTTAGAAAGTTTCGTCCGCTATATTGGATCCGCCATTTTGAATTTTTAAAATCTGAAATCGGTTTCATAATAATCAGCGACTCTGAAAACCTCCGAGTCAAAAGTTTAAAGTAAATCCGATGAATTTTAGAAAATGTTGCCCGCCATATTGGATCCGCCATTTTGAATTTTTAAAATCTGATATCGGATTCGTAATCAGCGACTTCAAATACAATAGTATGCTCGTTTGCGCAAATTTTAATTTTCTAAAAAGTAGTCGACATTTTGAGCCCACTTATGAGATTTTGGTCTTGACCGCGAAGGGATTGAGGGGGTAGAAAACGACGAGAAGTTTTAATTATGACTCAGGACATATCCCTAGGTAAAAAGAAAATTATAAACAATCATAATTATTAATTATAATGTTCAGCAGTTGAGGTTTTTTTTGGAAAAATTTCAATTTCTAATAAAAGTCTAATTACTGGAAAATTAAGGGAGGTAGAAAACAGCAAAAAGTTTAGTTATTACTCAGGACATATCTCTGAATGAGAAAAAATTATAATTATTTATTATAATGTTCGTCAGTTGAGGTTTTTTTGAAAAAATTCTAATTTCACAGAAAAGTCTAATTATTGAAAATTTAGGGGGATAGAAAACGACGAGAAGTTTTAGTTATTACTAAGGACATATCCCTGAGTTAGAAAAAAATTATAAACAATCATAATTGTTTATTATAATGTTCAGCAGTTAACGATTTTTTAGAAAAAATTCTTATTTTACAGAAAAGTCTAATTACTAAAAAATTTAGGGGGTTAGAATAGGACAAAACATCTTTGATTTTACTCAGAACATATTTTTAAGTAACAAAAAAATATAAACAGCTCTGAAAAGGGTTGATTGTGAGTTTGTTAGTCCTAAAAGGGCTGATTGTGAGTTTATTATCCCTGAAAATGGCAGATTGTAAGTAAAAATTTATTTTCTCTAATTCTAATAATTTTTTTATTTGGAAATTAACTGATTTATTGATGGGATGTAGCTAAAGATTATTCCAGGATAGAATTTTGTATTCTGAAGCACAGAAAATTTTATTGTGACTTTTATGTAATATCAGGTTCATAGTATAAAAAGTATTTTTAAAAAGTTTTTCAAAAATGTTACATTTTCATATAGAAAAAATTTAGCATGTTAATGTAAAATTGTAGAATGACTTTGTGTTTATTAACATTCTCATTATCCTTGTTTTGGAATGTCAATTGGTGCATTTAGTTTCCATTGTGGCTAGTTTTTCTTTGCAGCGAGCATGCATACAATATAGGTGCATAAGTTTTCTACCCAACTCACAAGTGGTTCTCCAATGACCAGTTCAATGTACAGAGGCGCCATGGAGAGGAAGAAGCCATATACTCAACTCTTTGTTGAGATGCATCTGCAGAGCTGCGAAAGAATTAATTATTACATCGTCTATATATTCATGCGGAAGTAATGTTTGTAGTGATTCGTTAGTTAAATTCATGCCATCAACGAAAAGATTCCTTTGATTTTCCTAATTTAATGGAAATTAGGACTAATGCATCGGTCAAAGTGCTTAAAAACATTGTAAGATACGGTGCGTTGTGTACCGTAGAAATAAATTCTATTATCGGCAAAGCTGGTTTTTCTTGTCCTGTCTCTGTTGTATAGCTTTTTAATACTATAGCATAATAATAAGGACGATTTTTATGTTTAGGTGTACTTATTATAGTGCCAGTTCCTTCTAAATGAGCAATGCAATATACTTTCATACTCATTTCTATTACGTATAATAGTACTCCTTCTGTGCATATGAGAACATAAAACGGTGAGATAGACAATTCCTGAATAAAGCCTTTTAAACAAGTTCCTGCATATTTTGGATCTTCTTTATATTGTTCTCTCAATTTTTTCAAAAAATGTTAAAATTTGCATCCAAATCATTCTTGGAAATATTTTCGCTTAATATTTTGTATAAAATAATGTCACTCGAAGCATTATTTCTATTTCCTTCCAAAAAACATGTTCGGGAACTTTAGCAGCCATTGCAAATTTGACCATACTACGATACTTAAACTAAATCGACTTTTCCTATAGCAAGATTGCGACCTTATTGACCATAGGAACCTGTCATTTAACCCAAAAGGAGAGCTTCTTTGCCAAACGAAGTTGCTTTCGTTTGACAAAGCCTGCCAACTCACTAAAACTAAACTAATTTATCAAAATTCCTTAATGTGGAGAGCCAACATTTTAATTGGACTTCTGCTAAGTGTAGAATAATTACTTAAACAAAAACAAAACACTGTAATAAATTTACTTTAACAAAAACAATTAATATTACAAAAATTCAAATACTAGAAAAATGTTCTCAGATTAGTGCTATTGTGACGTAAATCGTAAAAATAACGTCACAACTCGCCTCTTAACGGAAATATTAGTGAAGAAAAAAATAATATAAGTGAATAAAAATCCTCTGAAATCGGAACACCAACTATTCTGAAATCTAAACTGTTATTGACATACCAAAAAAAAGAAACTTTATTATAAGAAACTAAATTACACAAGGTGCACTCCCGGTACCGAGCTAACGCTCTGGAGGTTTCACAAAAAACTACTCTTATCTGACTGCTCAAACTAGAAAACTAATGAAAATTGTGAATTAAACCCGATATCGTAGTACGTGATACATAGTACGACGACTTTTTTTCAAGTGTCGGTTCAGATAAGACCATACGACTTTGTTTAAATTCAATGCCATGTACTTCGTCTCAGAAACTAGAATTTAATCAAACAAAAGGTTATTACAGCGATGAATGCTGTATCAATAATAGTCGTGGGAACGTAGGGCAAAATTATTAATGAAATAATTACAAAGGGATAATAAAGATTGCTCTAAAATTTTCACGCGGGATTTGCTTAATTAAAAAATGAACAATAATATATGATGAAAGTTATAGTGAAATATTGAATCGTAGTCATTGATCTTCTCTCAGCCGAGTCATGGATGGGAAAATACAATAACGATGGTGGTATCGATAGATCACTAGGTGGTTGGAATTCCTCCATTGGTTGATGTCGAGATGCAGATTTACCACGTAATATTCCCCGTCGAGACATATTTGTTTGATAGCAGTAAGGTGATTGTTTTCCAGTTGTCCTAGCCCTCCACTTCCCTTTGTCAAATTTCTCTCGATGTTTCTCCACTTTGCTGACCACGCTCTACCCAAGTCAATTTTGTCAAAGCCTAAAAACAATTAAATAATTAATAAAAATTACATTTCATTCAATTAGGTAAGTATTTCTTTAGATCTGTAACATGGACTTTTGGACTTCTACGGCTGTCTTGGGTACGCAATACAAAAACTAAAGGAGATAATTGCTTGACAATTTCAAATGGGCCTTTAAATTTTGTTGCAAATTTTTTTGCACCACTTGATAATTTATGAGATTTTCTAAGTACTAAGTCACCAACCTTAAAGTCAATTTCATGTCGATTTTTATTATAATACTCAGTCTGTCTATTTTTCTCCTTGTCAATAAATTTTGTTACTAAGTCACGTAATGAGTCAAGTCTTTTAACCCTGTCTATCAATACTTCAGGTAAAATTCTTCGTACTTTGTCTCTACTCTCAACCTCTCGTCTTAAACTTTTCACTGGTCGAGGAGGTCGACCAAAATTTAAGAATGCTGGAGATGTTTTCGTAGCAGCTTGGGTTGCAGTGTTGACTGCATGTCGAAATTCGTGGACATGTAAATCCCAGTCACGATGATCATTTCCGATGAATGTTGATATCATTGTCTTCAAAGTGCGATTGCTTCTTTCTACCGGATTAGCTTGAGGGTGGTGCCGTAATATGCTTCACCCCATATTCCTCAAGTGTTTTTTAGAGTCTTGTTATCATATTCTTTCTCATTGTCAGTCAAGAGGAAGTCTGGAGTCTCCCATCTAAACAAGATTAATTCTTCGAAGGCCTTGTTCACTGATTTTCCGTCTGCAGATCTTAGTGGCTTCAGTTCAATCCATCTTGAAAATAGATCTTAAAAAACGACAAGATTTTTACATCTGCTTTTGCTTGGTGGAAATTCCATCGTGTCAGCTGCAACTACTGCCCATGGTCTCTCTACTATTCTCTGTCCCATCATTCCTAGAGGTCCGGCTTGAGATACTTTATGTAATTGACATTTTACACAATGAGTCACAAATTTGTGTACGTCATTCCAGATTCCTGGTTAATGGTATTCTCTTGCAACCTTGTCATAAGTCTTCTCCACTCTTAAGTGACCCATAGATGGAATAGAATGAGATTCGTCTAACACCCTTAGTCTATGTTCATCTGGCACAACCAGTTTCCATCCATCTTTATTACTAATAATAGGGGGGAGCAAAGGGTCACTACGATGACGGTATAAAAGGTCATTTTCAATTCTCCAACCAGGAAATCTGCTTGGAAATTTTCTGATCATTTCCCGTCGTCTGATGTACCATTGATCCTCAATCGTCTCAGAAGCATCAATCATTTCGTCATCTTTAGTCATTCTTGATAATCCATCTGGAACTTGGTTTAATGCACCCTTTCTGTGAATAATCTCAAAGTCCTAGTTCTGAATATCCAAAGCCCATCTTGCGAGTCTTCCAGTCGGATCCTTTAAATTTTTCAGCCACTTCAAAGCTGAATGGTCAGTAATGGTCTTGAATTTATATCCTTCAATGTAAGGTCTAAACTTTTTTATAGGCCAAAGTAGTGCTAGGCACTCCTTTTCCGTCACAGAATAGTTCCTTTCAGCCCCGGTCAACACACGGCTGATATACATCACTGGATGTTCTCCATCATTAAATTCCTGAGTCAGAACGGTGACAAGGGCATAACTACTTGCATCACACTGGATTGTGAATGGCAAATTGAAGTCGGGGCGAGCGAGTACTGGTGCTGTCGTCAATTTTATTTTCAAAGTGTCGAAGGCTTCCTGTTGTTCGTCTCCCCATTCCCATGGTCGTCCTTTATGCAGCATCTTAAAAAGTGCTGGTCTGATCTCACTGTCATTTTTGATGAATCTTGAATACCATCCAACCATTCCTAGAAATCTCCTTAGTTGTTTGACATTCGTAGGTGGTGGATAGCTTCGTACTGCTTCTGTCTTCTCTGGATCTGGTCGTAATCCTTCCTCGTCTTATAAATATCCTAAATATCGGACTTGTGAACATCCAAATTCACACTTGTCAGAATTAACAGCCAGATTTGCTTTCCTAAGTTCCTCTAGTACAAATTCTAACCTTTTTATATGTTCGTCAAAGTTGTCCGTCACGATGATGATATCGTCAAGATATCCGAACACATAAGGTTCAACTTCTGGTCTAAAAAGAGAGTCAATCAGTCTTTGAAATGTGCTTGAAGCATTTACCAGTCCAAAGGGCATTTGGCAGTATTGCCAAAGTCCTGATCCAGGGATAACAAAAGCTGTATACTTTTTGCTTTCTTGGGATAATGGAATTTGGTGATAGGCTAGCGTCAAGTCAACTTTTGAGATGTATCTGGCTTTTCTCAATTTGTCCAATATAGAGTAGATGGTCGGTAATGGGTACATGTCCTTTATTGTGACCTTATTCACGTCTCTGAAGTCCAAACATTGTCGAAAATCACCATTCCCTCTAGGCGTCAAAACTGGAGCTGTCCTCCAATTGCTGCATGATGGCTCGATTACTTTTTTCTTATACAGTTCTGCTGTATTTTTCTGTGACCAAGTAATCATTATTGGCGACATACGTCTTTGTCTGTGTTGGACAGGGGTTTCGTCAGTTACCCTGATGTGATGTTCAGTCAAGTTGGTCATTGGTAGTTCCTCTGATGGCGGTAGTACTAATCTTCTCATCAGGTCTTGAATAATATCCTCTTGTTGGTCCGTCAACGCAGAGATACCAGTACATTCAGCATTAATTTCTTCTTCACCCTCGATAACATCCTTAACACAGAATACATGCCAATCACCATCAAATACTCTCCAGAGACCAGGGGTGCTATTCTGTAACTTCACTTCACATTCACTTCACATTCACTTCACATTCACTTCACATTCACTTCACTTTCACTTCACTTCACTGCCACTTTACTTTCACTTCACTTTCACTTCACATTCACTTCACATTCACTTCACTTTCACTCCACATTCACTTTACATTCACTTCACATTCACTTCACTTTCATTTCACATTCACTTCACATTCACTTTCAATGTGAAGTGAATGTGAAGTGAATGCGAAGTGAATGTGAAGTGAATGTGAAGTGAAAGTGAAGTGAAAGTGAAGTGAAAGTGAAGTGAATGTGAAGTGAATGTGAAGTGAAAGTAAAGTGAATGTGAAGTGAATGTGAAGTGAATATGAAGTGAAAGTGAAGTGAAAGTGAAGTGAAAGTGAAGTGAATGTGGAGTGAAAGTGAAGTGAATGTGGAGTGAAAGTGAAGTGAATGTGAAGTGAATGTGGAGTGAAAGTGAAGTGAATGTGAAGTGAATGTGAAGTGAAAGTGAAGTGAAAGTGAAGTGAATGTGAAGTGAATGTGAAGTGAATGTGAAGTGAAAGTGAAGTGAATGTGGAGTGAAAGTGAAGTGAATGTGAAGTGAATGTGAAGTGAAAGTGAAGTGAATGTGAAGTGAAATTACAGAATAGCACCCCAGTAGAGGCGTGATTATGTTTTCGTTCAGTTACCTACTTTTGACATGTCTTACAGTGCAACACAACATCTGTCAAATACTAAGAGTTTTTAACCTCCATTTCGCGAACTTGATCAGCGCTCTGTCTCTGGACACCGTCGGGAAGAGACCTCCATTGGATATGTGTTCGGAATCTTATGTACGTGTTTCTTAGCATTCTTTTTAATTAAATATGTTTTTCCGTGTCAACGCCTTTTTATTATTTTGTTATGAAAAGTATCGTGCGCAACACTTAGCGCTCGTTCCAGAAAGGCCGCTATTTCACACTTGTTATGCAATGTGCTATTTTCAAAAATGTTGATTTTTATCGGTAAGATCGATTCCAAGATTTCTAAAACAGATTGAGACATAAAAAATCACATTTTCTTCGTTAGGCATTTCTTTAAAGGTTGAACCTCAAACAAATTTTCAGTTTCTTTCCTATTTGTTTATTGTACTTTTTTCTAAAAGATTAAAATAATACATATTTTTATCCAGAATTTCTTTTATAGAAAAAAAGAGAAATGTATTGTTTTACAGTTTTTGAGGTTCCACTTATAGAGAAATGTCTATCGAAGAGAATGTGATTTTTTCTAAGTCTCTATCTGTTGTAGAAATCTTAAAAGCGATTTTATCGATGAAAAGTCAAAATTTTTGAAAATGTCATGTAAAAAAATTTAATATATACGCATTGTTTTGTGTAATACCTGTGTATAAAAAAACGCAATTTAAAACGGTTATAGCATACTATACTACCCTGTCGAAAATATCTTGAGCGAGTGTTTGGCAAGTGTTTGAGTGTTTGGAAAACACTGAAGTGTGTGTCAGAAGTGTGTTTGTTGAACACAAAATGTTCAGGTAAAAATACTCTTTAAACACTCTTTTCACATTCATAAAACCCTGATATACTAATTAAACATACACTTAACATTCTCTTTACAACCTTTTTATAGTTTTATCTAGAAATTACTGTGTTTAATTTGTGTTTCTAAATAGCAGATAGAACGTTTACTTTTTCAATATTTTTAGTTTTTTCATAGTTAAAATAGAATAGAATAGAATAGAATATATTTTATTATGTCCTAGGTAAATACCACGAGGACAACCATTAAAAATACAGTAATTAATAACATATATATCGTATAAAGTTAAATAAAGCTATATACAGATGTAAAAATAAAATACTTTGATTTACAAATTATCACAGCAACTCACACATAGATGACATACCAATCAAGATACACTATATACTCTATACATCCAACGAAAATAAATATTTATATAATTGTAGTTTAAATGTTTTTGGACTTTCAATATTTGTCATAGAACGAGGGAGAGAGTTCCATAAATTTATGGCAGTAACCATGAACGAGTTTTTATATTTTTCTGTTTTACATTTTGGAGCCCTGAGAATGCAAGGAGATCTTAACTCTCTAGTAGTAATTTCCTCTCTAAAGACAAACTTTTCATACAAGTACGAAGGTTTTTTATTGTTTAAAATTACATGTGTAAGACAGCCGATGTACCAAAGTCGTCTGCTACTAACACTAAGCCAACCTAGCTGTAACCTATATGGAGTTACATGTTCATCCCTCTTTAAATCAAATATAAATCTTATACATGAATTCAGGAGTTTCTCAAGTTTATAATTTAATTCTTCAGTCATATCATTATATACAACACAACAGTAATCAAAATGAGGGAAAACCAATGACGTAACAAGTTTCGTCTTTAATTCAACCGTAAGGGCTTTCTTATTTGTTTTGAATTGTGATAAGGTGGCATAGACGCTCTTGCACATTTTGCCAACCTGCTTATCCCAAGAAAGAGTTGGCGTAAAGATAACACCCAAATTTTTAACTAAATCAACAAAAGAGATGGTATTATCATTAATTTTTATTACAGAAGAGTCACTCAAATTTATTTTATTTACGTACCAAGTAGAGCCGATTATCATAGAATAAGTCTTATTAAAATTTATTTTAAGAATATTTACTTTCGCCCAATCAAATACAGCCTTAACATCCTCATTTATTAACCTTATATTATTCTGCAAGTCTTCCAAACTAGAATGTATATAGATCTGCAAATCATCCACAAAATACATATGCTTAGAATACTTGAGAACACCCCTGAAGTCATTAGTATAAAGTAGGAACAATAGAGGACCCAGCACTGAACCGTGAGGAACTCCAGTTCCAATATGTCCCCACTCAGATAGCTCTCCATCTGGTCCCACAACAGCCTGGGTTCTACCTGACAAGTACGAAGCAAACCATCTTATGACTGATCCCGACAAACCTATGGCTTTGAGTTTCGATAGCAAGATAGTATGAGGTACCGAATCAAAAGCTTTACTAAAATCAAAGAACACCACTATGGTTACCTTCTTTTGATCAATTGCTTTACATATATCATCAGTTGCACCAGCCAAGAGTGTTTGTGTACTGAACCCTTTTCTGTAACCAGACTGAAAAGGGCTAAGAACATCATTAGTCTCAACAAATTTATTCAACTGGTAAAACACAACTTTCTCAAGAACCTTTGACAATGAAGAAAGAATAGCAATAGGTCTGTAGTCCCCCGGCTGCTGCGGAACTTTTACCTTTCCAATAGGCTTAATCAAAACCCTCTTCCAATCTTCCGGAAAAATAGAAGTATGTAAAGACATATTAAAAAGATCAAGCACGTAAGGAAACAACACTGGTATTCCTTTCATGATATAACTTATAGACAGTCCATCAGATCCCTGCGCCTCTGTTTTGATACTTTTAAGAGCTTTTAATAATGTAGAGGGACAAATATCTTCAAAGAAAAACAGACCGTCATTAAACTCATAATTAACAAGCAAGTTCGAAATAAAGGAAGGTGTCACATTAAATGATGAGTCTCCACAAACAGATAAAAAGTAATCATTAATTATATTCACATTAAAATTAAGTGGAGAATCATCTCTTTTATCTTTAGCAATGCCAATACGTCTTAACTCCTTCCAAAGTTTTCCCGAATCCGTTATGTTTTTTAGTCTACCAGTGTTGTACCTATCACGCGCTTGCTTAACTAAAGACTTTACCTTATTTCTAAGTTTTTTAAAATTACTTCTTGTCAAAGTATTTCCTCCTCTCTTCCAAGCTCTAAAAGCAGAGTCTCTTTGGCATATTAGATCCCGAATCTCATCATTCATCCATGGACACACTTTTCCTCGAATTACATGGTTATGAAGGGGCGCATGCTCATCTAACGCACTAGTGATTGCTTCACTAATCAAAGATTGTTTGTTGTCAACAGATTGTGATTGATTAAAACAAGACTAAAATAGTGTTCGTAAAAGAAACAAATGTGTTTCATAATAGTTTAAATACTGTTCATACTGCACTGAGAAAATATTTTGTATAAACTTTAGTCAAAAGTTAAGTAATATGACTATACATGCGCTTTTGAATAAAGTTTAACCAATTGTAGTTCAAATTAAATTTTTAGTAGGTGAAAATAAAATTGGCCAGTTTTTTAAAATAAACTTTCAATTTTATAAATAAAAAAAAATAATTATCGATGGTTGATTTTTATTTATAGCACGAATTTCTGCATTACCTACACATTTTACATTAACATTACCACTATTTCACTCATACGCCTTATAATACATAATACACATATATATACAACACTCATACATATAACCTAACCTAACATACACATTGTAGCGATTTTTCTATTTCTCTGATGGAAACTTCCATCAAATCGGTACAAAAATGGCGACAGTAATTTTCAACACCAGTTGGATTCGTTATTTCCACACTTTGAAATAAGGAACCACTCGGAGATCCGTTTTAGGGAACTTCCCCGGCGCCAGGTAGGTGAACTACCCGGATCTCGATGAGTTGTTCAAACGACACAAGTTCTCCCGGACCAGCTCTAAAACTCGGACTTGTGATGTAATTTATTTTCAATGAATGACTCGAAATACCCTGGGTTGGGATCACTGTACACTCAGGAGAGAGAGACTTGATAAATAAATATTTTCTGAACAGTGAACTTACACTTTACACTTTAAATTTATTATAAAAAAAAAGAATCAATCACTTTATTCGATTAAACCCTATTTTACACATGTGAGTGAGAGAGAGAAAAGAAAGCCACGCTTCCGTGAATATCAATGTTCGACGAGATCAGCCGGCGACCGAAAATGGCGGCGTCCTTTTACAGCACCACGCGGTCGGCCGTCTATCCCTTCAAGAACACCGGTACCTCGATGGAGAAAGAGAAAGTGATGGAGGGTAAACGATAGCCCGTCGAACGGCAAGCAACCTCCACGACACTAACCTCGGACTCGCTCCAGGACATCACGGTAATCCATCGTTATTGACGAGACTTTTACTTTTCCGGTAAATTGAACGGTGGCCAAGCACAAACTGGAGAATAATTGACTGGGGACCGGCTTCGTGCCTCCAAGCCGGCGCCTGCGCACTTCGGTTCGCCCCTGTGGCATAGCTTTTGTAGTCCCAGGAATTACTCCGGTGTAAGTCGGTTTATGACTGAATATAACCCCGTTCTCGGCTCGATATCACTTGGAAGAATTACCTTTTCGCACCAGCTGATCTTTATTTTACAAAGTTAATGTCCCATCTGGGTTAATTATACAATCCTTTTCTTTTTTTTACCCAATTTTTGTAACAGTTCGGAATTCTAAAGTTCTCTCTCTCTCTCTTTAATCGTTAATTAATTTGAACAGTTTAAACAATTTCCAATACAAATATATAAAGATTCATTTCCAGTGACTCGATACAATTCAAATCTATATTTGAGTTTGTGTCTGGCCCTCGAGAAAAGGAAATTATTTAAATTTTCTAAACGGTTTTTATTATAACAAGTTTTTACCGAGTTGTAAGTTTCGGCGAAACCCATGAGAAGCTACTTGTAAGTGGATTTCTAAATATATCAAAGGAATCCACGTTACAACATATAACGCGCAAAACTAATGCTAATTTCGCTCGCAAATACATTGAAATGAATGATTTAAACTGTCCTTATATACTGAGCGGCAGAGTTGATTCACGACTTGTGAGAAACGGTTTGAAAGTGAATAGTTAATAAATTTCTTTTCATTTTATTTTTATAATTTTATTTTTGACATTTAATCGAATACTATTTATTGTGGCCAATTAATGAAGTATTATTATTTATTAATTAATAATTTATTTGAAGATTTGAACTTAACTTTAAAACTATTAATAAAATATAAATCTATTTAAGAAGTTAGAATAAAGATAAAGTAAAATTAATGTTTATCTGAACAAATCTTATTTTATATTAGAATAAATAACTAAATGGAATTTCATGTAAAATATAACTTTAAATAATTTCAATATTGAAAGATCAGTACCATTTTTTAACTACAAATTAATTTATACGATAAAAAAATCACAAATGCACTCAGAAAATTACTTGATTAATATAACATTTGTAATATTCCTAGTTTAATTATAGAAAGTAAATTTATTATTCGGCAGTTATATATTAAAGGTGAAGAAGTTATCAATTATCCGAATCAATTTTAAAAAAATAAATTAAATATCTTAAATAAATCTCTATAATCTCATGGGCTTCATATGTATCGACAGCACAGCTGTTCTAATACAGAAACCTGCTTAATCTGAAAAATATTTTCTTCTTCTTCACCTTTAACCCTTTGAAGGGCGGTGGGACGTATACGTCCCACCTTTAAAAACCTCAATATCTTTGACGAAAATTAATATTTTTGAGTCAAATTTAGTGCGTTTTCTTCAGGAAGAATAGGGCTTTAAAAATATGTAACCTAGATCATGTTAAAAAAATTCCTATAGTTTAAAAAAATTCATAAATTATTGTTAAAAATCACGAATTTTTTAAACATTTTAAAATCGACTAAAAATTGTTACTCGGGGGTTTTTGGGGTCGCTGATTACGAATATGACATCAGTTTTTAAAAATTCAAAATGGCGGATCCAATATTATATGTCAGATGACAAATGTAAAAATTTATTAGATTGTCACGAAACTTGTTCTTCGAAGGTTGTTGTAGTCCCTGTTTACCAATGTTTAGTTTATTTTTAAATTTAGATTGTGGGTTTATAATTAGCGGAGAAATTTTTAAGTCAGTGACTTCGAAAATTCCCAAATTACAATTTTTAAGTAAATCCAATTAATTTAAAACAAAATTGACCGCTATGTTAGATTCGCTATTTTGAATTTTTAAAAAATAACATCAGATTCGTAATCAGCGACCCCAAAAACCCCCGAGTAAACATTTTCTATTGAATCCGATTAATTAAAAAAAATTGTCCGCCATATTGGATCTGCCATTTTGAATTATTAAAAACTAACATCGGATTTATAATCAGCGACCCCAAAAACCCCCGAGTAAACATTTTCAAGCGAATACGATTAATTAAAAAAAATGTTCGCCATATTGGATCCGCCATTTTGAATTTTTAAAAACTAACATTAGATTCGTAATCAGCGACCCCAAAAACCCCCGAGTAAACATTTTCAAGCAAATCCGATTAATTAAAAAGAATGTCCGCCATATTGGATCCGCCATTTTGAATTTTTAAAAACTAACTTCAAATTCGTAATCAGCGACCCCAAAAATATAAAGACATGAGTTGTAAAGAAAATCCGTCTATATGAATAATGTGCCCCTCAAAGGGTTAATATATAACTGCCAAATGATAAATTCACTTTTTATAATTATAATTGCCTATGAATTGAAATATTGGGCTTACCATCTTTAAGAAACTTCCTACGTTATCATTAAGGGGGGAACCTCCTTTATTGCGTCAAAAAAATCGACTTTCTGGAAACAATGTTAATTGATTCTACAACTATTCAAGAATATACGCATCAAATTTTAAGTCGATTTCTGTATTATTGAAGAAGTTACAAAATTTTTAACTATTTTTTTTCATGTGTCGTCTGGTGAAATGTTTACCAGAGTCCAGAATTTTTTCTGTTTTAGCATTTAATCTGCCTTCTTCTTTCATTCAGAGTACCACTGTCAGTATAATTTGTAATTTCTATGTGACAACCCTTCTTTCATTTGTTTGACATTCAAGTCACTTTTAAAAAAAAAACTTCAAACGCATTTTTCTCGAAACACCATTTATTATTTATTATTAATTTTGTGAACACGATTGAGAACGCCCTTTTGAACCAATCGGGCTTTATGATACATCATTTTAAAGATAATTAAATAATCTTCAATATGACATTTAGTGTTTCTTAAAAAAAAATTTTTCATATTTTTTTGAAATTTTAAAGTCAATTTTTATGCACGAAAAATCACTTTTAACTTAAAAGTGGGTAAAAAAAATCAATTCTCGAAATTTTTTTAAAAAAATTGAAATGTCATATAGAAGGTATTATCCTAAAGTTTAAATAAAACGTTGGTTTCTTTGTTTTAGAAAAAAATTCAGAGCGCTAGAATGTTCACAGATAAAATGAGGTGCCATGGACGCTGTGTATATTTCCATACTAAAAATGTTTTGTTTTTTTTCCAAAAATTTTTTTAGACTTTCAGGACATGTATTAAAGCACCATATAAATTACAAAACGTTTGGAGTTATTTTACCCGAGAAAAAAGATCCCAAAAATGATGCATTTTTCGATCGTCTAAAGGAGGTTCCCCCCTTAAATAACGTAGGAAGGGATAGTATATGTCAAAGAAATCGGAGAGTCTCGGGGTGCATGTAGCTCAGTGTCCATGAGCTTATAGAGATTTATTTAAGATATTTAATTTATTTGTTAAAAATTGATTCGGAAAATTGATAGCTTCTTCACCTTTAATTAATTCCTAGTTTAAATTTAAACAATAACATAATGATTACTTTTATCACCCAGAAAAAATTTCTGTATTCTATAGGAAAAACCTTGTATGTTTATATTACAAGAAAATGTTTCCTACATATTTGTTATTCCATATGGTTGTTCCGTTGAGTAACATTTTTAAGTGTTCGTAGAATATTGTATTCTTTGTGTGTTTAATTTATTTCTAAGCCTGAAAATTATCATTAGTATTATTCTATTAATTTTAGTTAAGTTTATGTTTCAGAAACATTTCGTTCGTTTGATATTTTTAAAACATTAATTAAACATTTATTACATTTTATGCTAAGATCTATTGTTTTTGAAACCAGGGTGGCCGCAAGATTGACTTTATTAACTTCCCTGAGATTTCCCTAACATTTTACTGACATGACAACGAATTTCCCTGACAAAAATTTTTTTGTTTAGAGCAACATATGTATTGCATGGCAGTCTTACTTTATTTAATTGCCCTGACAACAAAATTTTTCCTGACATTTCCCTGACTTTACTGACCTCGTGAAGCAGTTTTTAAAAAACCTTAACCGTGTTTATATACGTAGTCTTATTAATGATATTTTTATTCGATTAAATATGTTGGCTTGTTTTTCTAAAACATTATATAAACATACAAATGGATGTTAACTTATTGTTTATTGTGTGTTTCTTTTAATCCAGGACAGCGTGTACAAATGATGTTATAATGTACGAATGAAACATAAAATACTTGTTCAGAGAGTGTTCTCTAAACATAGGGTGATGTGGGGTGATGTGAAACATGGGGGGATGTGCAACACCGCCGATTTCTGATCTTCAGTTCGATATTGAACAGAGCCAAGTATTGCCACTTGTTTGTGTCCTCAGTAGCTTGTTTTTTATATAAAACTCACGAGACAGCTCGCAGCTAGGTTTGCTGTACGTAAGTTGACTTAAATTTCTCGAGAAGGAAATATTTCTCGCGCTTTACATTTCTAGTCGTTTCGTGAAGGGTTTTAATTTATTTTATAGATAAGAATGTGCTTATTTAAGTGTTTTTAAATATCTTTTTATATTTTGTGTTTCCATTGCATTGTATTGCGTTCAAATCATTTTTTGCAAAATATCATATTTGGGGTGATGTGCAACACTTTTTTTGGGGTGGACGTAACTACTTTTTACGTGCCATGACTGCGATTCACATGATAAATAAAAAATTCTTAGTTATTTTTCTTTAATTATATTTCTCATTCAGTTATTAATAAATAAAAAATTAAACAAAACAAATTTTTTTTTCTTTGGTAAAATCTCCACTTTTCAGAGGTCAACTATACCTTAGTAAATTTTTTTTGGCAGATTTCAATTAGTTTGCATTGAAAAAGCCTAAAATTAATAATTAAAGAGATTTTCATCGATATTTATGCATTACATACCTGAATTTTACTGGTATTGCACATCACCCCAACTTTTTTGGAAAATGCAAAAACAGACGTTTTTGAAAAAGCGAAAAATTTGTAGGAAGAATTTTAAATTCTGAAAATCTAATGATGCAGAAATATTCTATTATAATGCCTCTAAGTCATTCAATTTTAAAATATTTGAAAATTTAATTATTTGACATGTTTTTCGTCCAACGAAAAAAACGTTGCACATCACCCAACATCACCCTACTATTCACATACAAAATGAGTGATTCATTGCTTTCCAAAGCATGTGAAATCATTGTTTAGTAATACTAAACAAACATACAAAATGTTTGTCAAAAGATAGTTTCATGTATGTTCATTGTGAAATGTACAATAGTTTGAGAACTTAGTGTTTTCAAAACATGGTATGAACCCTGATATGTATGTCAGGAAAATGTTTCATGAGTGTTTACTCTTAATGTGAGTAGTATGTTTAAATAGAGTTGAGTGAGTCATTTACTTACTATAAAAAGTATGTTAGAAGTGTGTTCAAAATATGTTTAATTATAGAAGTGTGTTCCAAGATAATGAGATTTGTGTTTAAACAAAATAAAACTATTTTCAAACATTCATGAAACCAACATTTGTTGGTGAAATTTTCGACAGGGTATATTATAGTATAATATGCTTCGCAGAAGAGAGTGCAAGAAAGTATATTTTCCTGTAGGGGAGAGTGGAGCAAGACGGGATAGCGGGTAAGACGGGGTACCGGCCCTATTTAACAAACGAATTAACCAATCGCGATTATATTTAACATAATACTGCACCGAGACGATAGTTTCTTGTTTACAAAACCTAAAAGCCATGAGAACAAATCTTTTATCTGTTTTACTAAAAAAAACTGTTTTCGACTATTTTCTTGTCATTTTTTCACAATTTTTAGGAGGCGTTTATTATTTAATAATGACAGTTAATGAACTGTATAAATTTTTTTCTAACTGGCAAGGGTTATAGAAGAAGGGAAGCATATGTTTTTTTTTGTTGAATCGTAAATTGTAGTAATTAACCTTTTTCTTCAATTTCGTAGGTGGGGGCAAGATGGGGCAGGAGAGAGTGGGCAAGACGGGGTACATAAATTAAGCAAAAGAAAAGAGAAATAAGAGAAGTTAAGAAAACTACTTAAAATAAGACTGAATAAAATAAAAGTGGCCAAAAAGAAAAAAGTTTGTCAGGTTAAATCATCAATTAGCGATGGTAAAGTGTAAAATACACCTTGTCTCTATTGCAATGGTTATTATTTAAATTCAAATGAAGGCTGGGCTGCTTGTTCTGTCTGCGGCTAATGGACTTTGAGCATTTGTGCTGGTGTGGATGTCAAAGATAAAAATGCAACCTTTATTTGTAAAATTTGTTGACAGAAATAGGTTGTTTTTTAAGTATCTCATCTTACCCGCCGGTGGGGTAAGATGGAGAGATTTGCAATTTTTTCAATATTATTAATTATAAGCTTTTTTAAGAAACAGATGATCTTTGTACGACTTTTTTACGAAAGACTGATTCCCAAAGATGATAATTAAAAAAAATAATAAAGTATATATTCGATAATTTTCGTTTTTTGCGCTTTAAACCTTAAGTACCCCGTCTTACCCCACTCTCTGCTGCTCTGCTTCACTCTCTTCTGCTGCATTTACATTAAAGTAAAGTACTCTCTAAATCTAAATCAGTGAAATTTCAATGAAGATCAGTTAAAAATTATTAAAATTTTAGTCATTTTTTACTGATTCGCCAATTAAAAAACTACTGAAAATTTTAGTCACACATATTGAAAATTTCAGTTATTTTTTAGTTGGCCAATCAGTAAAAAATGACTGAAATTTTAATAATTTTTAACTGATCTTCATTGAAATTTCACTGATTCAAATCGCGAGAATAGAGTTACTGATTCTCAGTCAAATTTCACTGATTCAGTTTTAGAGAGTAGCACTTTTCTTGCAGGTGTTACAAAAAATAGTGAATTAAATTATGTAAAGAATGAATGAGACCTGGTTCAGGCTATCCCTTGTTAAACTGTCTCTTATTAGTTTTAATCTTTTGTTTCTTTTTTCTGATCTCCTTCTTAGTTTTTCTTCTTTTAAATGTATGCGCCAAGCTCTTCCTCGAACTGAAATTCTTTCATTTCGGCTCATTTTTTTTGTGAAACAATAGCACCTTCAAAATAAAGGAAAAATATTAATTTTTTATATTTACATTATCGGTCACACTTATGTGACTGTCCTTTTTCATTGTATGAAAAACTTTTTAAAACATAAAATGTATGAAAAGTAAAATTTTCTATGTTCTATTATTTAACAGGCGATTATTAAAAGAACAAAACATTAAACAAGTGATTTAACCACTTCGGTGGCGTAGCGTTCCAATTGGTGTTCCACGTCCCTGGCCAAAAGTGGCGAAAATAGCGAAATGGCGTTCCAACTTTTTCTAGATTTTTAAAGAGTATATTTAATTTTAATCTACTGCAACAATATGTTTCTATGTTTCCAATATCAGGGAACACAAAAATGACAATAAAAATTTTTTTTAAAAAGATTTTCATTGTTTTTTTGGACGTTGCAAAATGTCATTTTTAATACTTTTCTACGAATGGCGTTCCACTTTCGCTCAAATATTGATAAATAAACTCAAGATCTTTCTGTCGGAAATAATATTTATTTATATCTTAAAATCTCTGAATCGTAGAATTGTGTTATAGAATCATTTGTAAATTGTTATAAACAAATTATATAAACAAATTGTTAATTAAGAAGATGTGTTCAATGAATTTTAATAAAAATTGTTACTTGGGGGTTTCTGGGGTCGCTGATAACGAATCCGATATCAGTTTTTAAAAATTCAAAATGGCGGATCCAATATGGCGGACGAGTTTATAAAAAATTGATTTAATTCGCTTGAAACGTTTTACTCAGGGGTTTTTGGGGTTGCTGATTAGGAATCCGATGTCAGTTTTTCAAAATTCAAAATGGCGGATTCAATATGGCGGACGAGTTTATAAAAAATTGATTCAATTCGCTTAAAACGTTTTACTCGGGGGTTTTTGGGGTCGCTGATAACGAATAAGATATCAGTTTTTAAAAATTCAAAATGGCGGATACAATATGGCGGACGAGTTTATAAAAAATTGATTGAATTCGCTTGAAACGTTTTACTCGGGGGTTTTTGGGGTCGCTGATTACGAATCCGTTGTCAGTTTTTTAAAATTCAAAATGGCAGATATAATATGGCGGACAAGTTTATAAAAAATTAATTAACAAAAAAAAACAAAGAAAATACAAAAAAATAAAGGACCACAAAATCCTATCGCTGCAGCCTCCTTGTGGGGTGCTCTGGGTAGCGAATTTCTCTAGCGAATGCAGGTTGGTCCTTGACATATAAGCAAAAAAAAATCTTGGCTCACTTTTGTTGCAGCTCATAATAAGTTACTTTCCTGACTCATTTTAACTGTTGCTTTTCATGATAAACTCATATGAAATTCCTAATAAGCATCCCTAAAAACCCCTGAGCAAAACGATTCAAGCGAATTCAATCAATTTTTTATAAACTCGTCCGCCATATTGGATCCTCCATTTTGAATTTTGAGAAACAGACATCGGATTCGTAATCAGCAACCCCAAAAACCCCCGAGTAAAACGTTTCAAGCGAATTCAATCAATTTTTTATAAACTCGTCCGCCATATTGAATCCGCCATTTTGAATTTTGAAAAACTGATATCAGATTCGTTATCAACGATCTCAAAAACCCCCGAGTAAAACGTTTCAAGCGAATTCAATTAATTTTTTATAAACTCGACCGCCATATTGAATCCGCCATTTTGAATTTTTAAAAACTGACATCGGATTCGTTATTAGCGACCCCAGAAACCCCCAAGTAACAATTTTTATTAAAATTCATTGAACACATCTTCTTAATTAACAATTTGTTTATATAATTTGTTTATAACAATTTACAAATGATTCTATAACACAATTCTACGATTCAGAGATTTTAAGATATAAATAAATATTATTTCCCACAGAAAGATCTTGAGTTTATTTATCAATATTTGAGCGAAAGTGGAACGCCATTCGTAGAAAAGTATTAAAAATGACATTTTGCAACGTCCAAAAAAACAATGAAAATCTTTTTAAAAAAAATTTTTATTGTCATTTTTGTGTTCCCTGATATTGGAAACATAGAAATATATTGTTGCAGTAGATTAAAATTAAATATACTCTTTAAAAATCTAGAAAAAGTTGGAACGCCATTTCGCTATTTTCGCCACTTTTGGCCAGGGACGTGGAACGCCAATTGGAACGCCACGCCACCGAAGTGGTTAATTAGTATTTTATTTAGATACATGAAAAAGTGTTTTATTTTTAATAGGTATTCCATTAAAAATTGAATTACGTAATGTATGCATTTACAGATTCGTATGGCAATTTTAGAGGTTTTTTTCTGTATACTATAAATTACTTGTAAGTATTAAAGTGTTATTTTATTTGAAAATGAGCAAGTCTTCAAAAAGTTGTGCCAAAGAGATTCGAAATATTTTAAATCTTAATTTTATTATGAAAATAATTTTATTTTATGGTAAATGTATACCAATTATTGAGGCAGCTCCATTTGTTGATGTTACTTTGATAATAACCTAAAATATTGCCTTTAATAGTTAATTTCTTTGTAAATATAATATTCATATATTTTTTGATATTTATAACGCATAGGAAATATAATATTTTACATATATTATTAGTAAATTTGTGACATGGAAAATTAATTTTAACTTGTTTAAATTTTTTTGATACGACTATGACAGATTGCAATTTTTAAGAAAAAATGTTACGTTAATGCTTAGATGATGAATTATGAAAATGATTATGCTTAAAATTTATTAGATTTATAGAAAACATTTTTCTTAAAAACATTTAAAATTAATTATTTTAGAAGTAATTCAATTTTTCATTTAGCATTGAAAATGACATTTTTTAAACAGATTTGTATAAAATACATATAAAATTACTTCTTCTAGATCTTATTTTTTATCATTTTATCATTATTTTAAAAACAAAGAGAATAAAATTTCAGTTTCTTTTTATTCTTTTTTATTAACCCTCCGGCACACACCTTAGAAAAAATTACACCATTACACACGTTTAGAGGGAATACCTAACCACATTGTAAAATAAGCAACATTACTACATAAACAAAGGAATCAACAAAAATTTAGTTTTAACACAAACTTACAAATATGTAGTAAATTATTCTAATAAAATTAATTTTCGGTCTTAAAAATAAAAATTAATTACACGAATGCACATCTTCGAAGGAATTACATTTTACATGTAAAAATAATGTGACATTAACAAATAAGCAAAAAAATCATTAAATAATTTATTTTAATTATATTTATAATATAATTTTGTCATTAACCAACAGTGGTGTGTGACGGAGGGTTAAAAAAAGGGTAGTCGCATAATATTGTGACTGGTAGTATAAGCTTACTTAATTAATCCTTTCGAAATCAGTATTGCTTTTAAGCAATTAAAAATGTTTTAACAACTCAGACAGAAATTTTTTGCTTTTTAGAACTGAATATATAAAAAACGTTATAGACGAATGTCCCAACTAATAGACTTATCAGTTGGGGAAAAAAACGAAAAGAGCCGAAGAACAAAAAAGATCGTATCCACAGGCAGTAAATAACGTGTGCTCCCATTGAGTCTCAAAAAAGTCAGAAAAAGCTTTAACAGTCCGGAAAGAATTGGTGGCCGAAGCGCAGAGAAAGAAGTCAGAGGAGGTACAGTGAGTTCTCGCGAGTCGTTCAATTCTCGAAAATTTTCAATATCATAAAACTCACGAGTCGTTCAACGCATAAACCACTCGTGAATCGGACACTGATCAGCTGTTGAACGACTCGCGAGAACTCACTGTACTTTTAACGAAGGAAACTTTACAGGCGAAGGAAGTACTGTAGGCGAAATAGACAAGGAGAACACGCCTTAGTTGAAAATAAATATGTTATGTACCATCTGTCGTAGCTGTTTCTTCCAATCCAGCATTGTTTTCGGTACTCGTATTCGTCTTCCCGACACTATTTGTCACGTTTGAGTTGGAATTTGTGTCATATTCATTTTTTCCCTGGCTTAATTCGAAGAGATCTAAAATTTATTAACAAATAATCAATGTTACTAAATTTGCTTTAATTAATTTCCACATAGCACGATATTTTCTTGGAAGCTTTTCTTTAATAAAGGCTCTAGCTGAAACTTCCTGGTAGTTAAATAGGTTCTTTTAAGGCGCAGGCACTTTAAAATTTATAGAAGGCGCATACTAAGTTATCCTCTTGTAAAGCAGCAGTCAATAAAGCACCCATTATTACCCTGTGGTAATAATGGACGTTTTATTGATCAGTATTGGGGGAACAGGTAGCATAGAGTGATTACAACACGCCTTAGTTGGAAAAAATATGTTATGTACCATCTGTCCTAGCTATTTCTTCCAGTCCAGCATTGTTTTCGGTACTCGTATTCGCCTTCCCGAATCTAGTTGTCTCGTTTTGATTGGAATTTGTGTCATTAACATTTTTCCATCGAATAATTTATAGAGATCTAAAATTTATTAATAAATAATGGATGTTACTAAATTTGCTTTAATTAATTTCCACACAGCACGATATTTTCTTAGAAGCTTTTCTTTTATTGGTTCGTACCAAGAAAACTTTCACTAGAATATCAATAAACCTTAAAGATGGATTCTCTATTATTTCAGGAGAAAGCCTTCCGTTAAGTTCTAGTGAAAGCTTCCTTTAAGGGGCTGGCATTTTAAAATTTCTTGAAGGTCAAAGAAGATATAATGCTGTGTGGATTAAAAAATATTGATAAAATGTTTTAGGCGAGTAAATAACATGAGTATATTTTATTAAGCATTTTTTTAAATTTTTAATAAAAAGAAGATTAATTATTTTGTGAATATATGTATTGATTATTTTTATTAAGTAAAATGCATTAGGTTTATTTTTAGTATACACCTAAAACAATGTTTCCAATTTTAGACTATTCCTTTTTATATTTCAAGTTCATGTGGAGCTAGTATTAAGTTTTTAAAGGAGCCCTATTTATATTTTATTGATGGTTTTAAGTAACTTTTTGGAAAATATTGTTCTATATGGGTATTGTTCTATATGGCTTTGAACCTAAAATTTTTGTTTTTTAATGTTTCGTCTAATTTATATAATAAAATTTATACAGGAAATATTAATGGACCAGATTCAATTATTTCAAAGTGAATTTTATAATTAATTTGTATTTTTGTTCTATTAATTGAACTATAGAAAAATAAAAAAATTGAAATGTTGAATAATTATGCTAAACAGTACAAAATTCAAATTTTCGAGGTCGTTGCAGAAATAAAAGTTAATAACTGAAACTTAAATTTAAGAAGGGTATTAAAATTTATTTAAAATACTTTTAACATTATAAATATTTATTTTCGTAAAAACATATTCTTAAATAGTTATTTCTTTTCTATTAAGAACCAATCGTTTTAAAAACATTTTACCGGTCACAATGTATATAAAAAATAAAATATTATAATTATTAATAATAATATATTATCAATTGCTTCTAAATTAAAACTTATTAGGGAAAGCAAACAGAAAACACGTAACATTTCGTTAATTAATGAATTAAATAAATATTAAATTTCGAAAATTAATGAATTAAAGAAATATCAAATTTCGAAAATTAATGAATTAAAGAAATATCAAATTTCGAAAATTAATGAATTAAAGAAATATCAAATTTCGAAAATTAATGAATTAAAGAAATATCAAATTTCGAAAATTGATGAATTAAAGAAATATGAAATTTCGAAAATTAATGTACCTAAATAATTTTAAGAAGTTGTAGAAATAAATCAACAAAATTAACCAATAACCTTAATAGATTACTCGTAAAAAAATGTATTGAAAATTAAAAATATTTCGAGTTAAATCTCCTAAAATACAATTATTTCTAAAAAAATCTTAACTGTAGCTCTTCCAAAATTCTAGAATAATTGAATTTTAAATTGTTTAGAAAATTAAATAATTTCATTTATTAAAGTCTGGAGTAATTGCATTTTAAACTGATTTAATTTTTAGTTTTTTAATGTTTGGAGTGATTGAATTTTAAATCGACTGGGATGTAAAATAATTAAATTTTGAATGGATTCTTAAGTTATTAAATTTCTAATGTATTATAATTTGGAATTTAATGTAGGAAATTATTTGCTGATTAAGAATTTTAATTAAGGAAGATTTCGACTATATCAGCAATTAGTGACATCTATTAGACGTCAATTGAACTCTTTGGTTTAGAGTCAGGTGTTATTCTTAAGATAATTATTCCGATATGGTTGTCGGTAAATAATTATATTTTTGAATTTAATTTTTGATCTGAAAAAATAAGCTGCGTGAACGACTGCACTGTGCATCTGTGAGGACTCGAACCCCAGTTAATAGCTGCCTTTCGCGGGACTAACGCCTACCAATGCACTATGCCAACACAGCCTGGACGTTCACGTTTCTTATAATCTCAGATCAAGCCCATACACTAGTCGAAGAGCTGTATAGTTAATGTAGGAAATTATTTGCTGATTAAGAATTGTAATTAAGGAAGATTTCGACTATATCAGCAATTAGTGACATCTATTAGACGTCAATTGAACTCTTTGGTTTAGAGTCAGGTGTTATTCTTAAGATAATTATTGTCACTAATTGCTGATATAGTCGAAATCTTCCTTAATTAAAAATCTTAATCAGCAAATAATTTCCTACATTAACTATACAGCTCTTCGACTAGTGTATGGGCTTGATCTGAGATTATAAGAAACGTGAACGTCCAGGCTGTGTTGGCATGGTGCATTGGTAGGCGTTAGTCCCGCGAAAGGCAGCTATTAACTGGGGTTCGAGTCCTCACAGATGCACAGTGAAGTCGTTCACGCAGCTTATTTTTTCAGATCAAAAATTAAATTCAAAAATATAATTTTTTACCGACAACCATATCTGAATAATTATCTTAAGAATAACACCTGAATCTAAACCAAAGAGTTCAATTGACGTCTAATAGATGTCACTAATTGCTGATATAGTCGAAATCTTCCTTAATTATAATTTGGAATTATTATTGAATTTTTCTTTCATTACATTTTAAAATAATTTAATTTTTATTATAATTAAATTCGATCTTAGTGAAACAGGTGATAAAATGTAAAAAGGTTACAGCCTACAATCTCTGAAATACAAAGCATAGAAATTAACAAATAACTTACTTTTTCAAAAACTGGAACTTCTGTAAGCAAAATGTACTTTAAAATATCTGTCTTAACTAGAAAATAAATTTTTTACTACTTTAAATTTTTCAAATACATCTCTACGAAAAGGAATTCTTGTAATCTCATATATACTTTAAAATAAAGTAGAACAATATAAAAATAAAAACAAATTAGATTTTGTTCAAAAATTAATCTGCGTTTATAGAAAGGAATTATTTAAACGTTTTATACTTACGTCATTCATCTAATTTAATGAAGGAGAGTGTCTTAGTGGAAGCAAAATTGTCCCTTCGTTGCTAAGTATTCGCCATAATTTGGACTGCAGATTGGTAATAGGGGTGACGAATTCAGATCTCCTTGAATCTGCTACAATATTAATGTTAATATCTGTTGAATCAGGATTCGTGTATAGGCTGCTTTTCTTTACAACTTGCTTCTAGCAATCTGCTCTAAAGGTTTATGACCCTTTCGGATCATTCTCTTTATTGATGGCATTTCATTTTCGAATTTAAAAGCTCTAAAGTTCTCAAGAACACCGTACTTTTTCACGTCCGAACAAATATGCAACAAATTATGTACGTTATGGGAAACATACTCTTTTCCATAAATACGTTGTAAACAAAGAACAAACTGTTCTAACATTTTTTGACATTTATCTATATTTTCCGAATTCTGAACATAACATTCACTCACCAAAATTGAAACTGCAGTGTGCAATATTAAAAAATTTTCAAACATTTCTGCTTTTAAAATATTTTTTAAAGCAACTAACTGGTCCAGTGTATAAAAGGAAAGTCCTGAAATCGGTGGCCTTCCCGTGAGTGAATTCGGCAATTGAACGTGGCTTTCTGTTAAATTCCATTGGCGTATTTTTTTTTAAAATGAGCAATATTTTGGAAATTTTTGTTACATCTGTTGCTCCTAATCTGACTTTTAGCGGACCCATTATCCAAAGACGAATAATTTTATTGACAACTCCCAACAAGATAAGATGCATATAATCCAGGGGTACGGACGATATGCAGCCAAATTTTGGAACATTCTTTAGAATAGTTTCCTTTCCCGTGTAATATTCTTCATATGCATTTCGTGAAAAACCTTCGTCAGTTTTGATATGAATCGGACCAATTCCAGGAAAGCAAATTGTTCCTCTTCTCTTCTTTCCGTTTCGTTTATTTTTTCGAACAATGTATTTGCCTTTTATAATACATTTTCAGCAGCTATTGTATCCGGTATGTCCTCTTAAGTACAAGATGAATGATTTTGCGGGAGCATCACAAATCAACGCAAAACAAGATATTGAAACCTGTTTTTCCCTCAAGCCATTGTTACACAAATCAATTAATTTCTAGACAAATTTATTTAAAATTCATATGCGACGGATGGTTTCTTTTGACTATAAAAAGCTGCGACTAAATAAAATTTTTTTGTATTAACTTCAGAGCAGGAAATCAACCAAAGACCTTCAGTTCCAGCTGTAACTTCACTTCATATTCACTTCACATTCACTTCACTTTCACTTCACATTCACTTCACATTCACTTCACTTTCACTTCACATTCACTTCACAATCACTCCCCATTAACTTCACATTCACTTCACAGTCACTCCCCATTAACTTCACATTCACTTCACTCCTTATTTACTTCACATTAACTTCACTTTCACTTCACATTAACATCACATTTACTTCACATTCACTTCACATTCACTTCACTTTCACTTTACATTAACTTCACATTCGCTCTCCATTAACTTCACATTCACTTCACTTTCACTCTACATTAACTTCACATTCGCTCCCCATTAACTTCACATTCACTTCACATTTACTTCACATTCACTTTCACTTCACATTCACTTCACAGTCACTCCCCATTTTCACTTCACATTCACTTCACATTCACTTCACTTTCACTTCACATTCACTTCATTTTCACTTCACTTTCACTTCATATACACTTCACATTAACATCACATTTACTTCACTTTCACTTCACATTCACTTCCTTTTCACTTCACTTTCACTTCACATTCACTTCACTTTCACTCTCCATTTTCACTTCACATTAACTACACAGTCACTTCACTTTCACTCCACATTGACTTCGCTTCACTGTATATTAACTTCACATTTACTTCACATTCACTTCAATTTCACTCCACAGTGAATGTGAAGTTAATGTAGAGTGAAAGTTAAGTGAATGTGAAGTGAATGTGAAGTAAATGTGATGTTAATGTGAAGTGAATATGAAGTGAAAGTGAAGTGAAAATGAAGTGAATGTGAAGTGAAAGTGAAGTGAATGTGAAGTTAATGGGGAGTGTCTGTGAAGTGACTGTGAAGTGAATGTGAAGTGAAAGTGGAGTGAATGTGAAGTGAAAGTGAAGTGAATGTGAAGTGAAAGTGAAGTGAAAGTAAAGTGAAAGTGAAGTGAAAGTGAAGTGAATGTGAAGTGAATGTGAAGTGAAGTTACAGAATAGCACCCCAGGTCCGAGTTAAACTTCCATATTCCAAGCTTTACAAAAGGCAATGCCCAGAATAATGTCTTGTGTAACTGAACTGGGAACTTTAACGTCAAACTGTTTTGAATGTCCTTTAACTGTTATATTCAGTTTTAACAACCCTGCTGTCTCTGTCTTGCCACCAATCGCACTCCTTATTAAGGTATTGCATGGCTTTAGTCGGTTCCTATATGGCTCTGCTACTCTGTCGCTGATCACAGATATCATCGCTCCAGTGTCAAATAGTGCCTCATAAGAATTGTTACCGATGTTCATTCGAAAGAAATATCGATTTTCCAGTCAGCTTCCATCTACATCCTTGTTAATATCAAGGTATGGGTCAGTTGTGCCCATCACAACCTCTCCCCTCCCTTGGACCATTGATACTGATCCTTTATCAGTATCATTCATCTCCTTAATTAAACTCCGCTTATAGAGTGGATCATTATCCCCACTCTTGGTCTCAACATCCCTAAATGAAAAATTAAATGAGTCTTTCTCATTCTTACTTTCTCCTTCATCCCATGTCAATAGTTTGAATGAGTTTTTCTCATTTAATTTTTCAGTTCCTATCCTATTGTCTTTCCAGGTGAGTGGTATCTCCCCACTCTTGTCGTCTACTATCTCATCACCCATGTCCCAACTGCATGTTGCACCTTTATTAATAGGGAATGAATTTAAACCTTTAATTTTGTCTAATTTATACCTATTTTTCCCAAATACTGTTACTTTCTCTTTATCAAAAGAAACTGTCATTATTGGGTCTGAGGGGGGTTGGTGGGGGGTACATGCAATGACTGCGCCCCCTATGGGCCGTTTGCCAAAGCGTTTCTAACATCTATACAATTTGGGCAAGTCAAGAAATTTACCCCTGGAGTTTTACAATCTAGGCAAATTTTAGTTTGTTTTACTCTGTTAGGGCAATGTGTCGCAATATACCCTGGCTGTTGGCATACAAAACATATTTTTAAAGGACATTCAGACACCCTATGTCCCACTGATTGGCAAGAGAAACATGCACCATAAAAAGGGGTTGATGCATTTGTATTACTTGTAAAGGTGAAATTGATCTATTTATTTTTAATTAACAAACGGACTTGCACCGTTTTCCCTAAATTATTTCTATTACTCTGATTTACAAAAGACCAAACTCTTTTAAAGACAATACCTCATAAAGGGGAATCCCGCTGAGAAGAACTCGTCGCGGTGCAACAACCTTCGATTTTGAACTGAATGCAATTTACTTACAAACCTCAAACGACGCTTACTCCGAACTGCTTGGTGGGAAAGCAACTCGTTCAACAATAAAACCAACAATTATTCAAAAATAATAAACGAATTTATTCAATTAATTAGAACTAAAAGAATGATACACAATTCCGTGAAATATATTATTTAAAACAATTTATAAACTCAAAGTTAATCAAATCACCCTAATCGTCTCACGCTCAAAACTCGACTCGAAACAATTCGAAACACGTCTGTTCCAATTGCTTGTCGCTAAAACTCTCAATGAACGAACGATGCCTTCTTCCTAGAAACCGGTGCACTCGCATTTCAAATCCTTCATCTCTCTTATTTCCATTCGATTATCCTAATAAGTTCTCCTTGTCATCTCCTTCCAGTGCGAACCTACAGAAATTAGGAAAGGGTCGCTGAACACGTGACTCCCGAAAACCATCAACCATGCGCAAAGACATTTGATAGAAACCTTGACGAGAGACACACCACTGAACGACAACGAACAAGAATTTGAGTAAAAACCCGAAAGCGATAACACAGGCTTGCTTCAGAAAGCAATACATTCAACACAAAACGCTGAACTCTTATTTACGAATGAAAAGTAACGATTTACTTCGTTAAAATCTCCCCCACTAGGCCGATGTTAACTCTGTTAACATTGCCAATTAATCTCAAAAATAATAAATCATAAAAAATAAACAAAAATTATTTATTAATAATATCAATAACAAAAGAAAAATAACATATACAGGTAATCATATTAGTACGGGAGAAACAAAATAAAACTTAACTCGTTATTCAAATCAAACACAAAACCAAAAATAAAAAAAAACTAAAAGAAAAAGGGCTATTCTGCCAAAATAAAATCGAACGAAACAAAAGTATTTCTTATAAACCAAAAGAATAAAACAAAAAAGAAATATAAGGCTATTTTGCCAATAAAATTTTGTGTTCCCTTAACACCACAACTTCCTCCCGCATGATTCCAACCTGCATTACTGCTCCCTTCGCTTAAAATCCTCCCAGAAACGCATTTTAATCTCCTTAGCCATTTCTGGAGGCAAATCGGCAATCAAATTTTCAAGCCGTCGCAACTCGTCAATTAAACTACTACTCGGATTGAAATTGGTTTTAGTGTTATTTCCAATATCTACTGACGCTGAACGTAAGGGTGGGGGGGGGCTTGTAACCAAATGAAGGGGGCTTCACAGGCACCTCCATTAATTTAGGGACTGTGTTTTGGGCAAGGGCCTTATTTTTATGCAGGATTTTATAATATTGTGCTCTCTGCTCACGGAAATCCTCATAACTATCCACCCCAAAACGTTGCTCCATATGGAGCTTATTAATCCTCGCGCAACGAGGACAATCAGTAAGAACTACATTTTTCCTCCCGCAATTCTTACAAAATTTTCCCATTTTCTTAGGACATCTCCTCAAACCATGTCCTTGAGACCAAAAATTAAAACAAGCATTGGCGGGGGGATCCAAATTTTCATCTGTGGGAATTGGATCGAGATTTGAAAACATCCGTCCCGTGAGTATTATGGGCAATGGGGGTCGGGGGCACGGGTCTCTTGCTTGACTCCTTGTCGCTGATCGGGGAGGGGAATCATGGAGACCCGCCAGAGGGGAGGAATAAGTGGGTGGAGGGGGGTGACGAGGCAACACACAAGCCTCTTTGCTCGTGCGAGCTTTGCCTATTGAATTCGTCACCTCATTTTGGCACACGTTGTTGGTAACATAATCCCAGCTAGAGAGGGGGCTCGAATTTCTCCTTCTCAACTCTTCCCGCTGCCTTTCTCTCAACCGTTCCACTTCCCTGCGCTCCTGGCTCTCACTCCTCTCCGTTCGGCGGATCGTCTCCTCTAACTCGGCTTCCGCCTCACGACTCTCTCTCTCCTCATGGCTCATAGCCGCCACTTCCCCGCTGACCACATTTTTGTTTTCCCTACTCTCCTCACGCTGAACGCGAATTTTAGGAATCGTTCCCACGAATTTTACACACGTCTGGGCCAACTGTAATCCAGAAGGCCCCGGCACAGATGCACTCTCCTCCTCCCGAATTGGCTGCAAACTGGAAATCAACTCAGGGGACGAGTCGGCCCGATTTGCCAAAGCCCTCTGGATTAACAAACGAATTGGATCTACGACCACGGGATCTGCTCCTTCTGGAAAATCGGAAAGCGTGCTCCTATTTCGTCCACTCTTTCTCGGCGCTGCCCTTCTCCTGCCGAACGAAGAACGCCACATCGTCTCACCGGCACGCTTCTTAATAACAATACTACGGATCTTTGGTCGTCTCTCCCCACTCTTCTGTTCCGTCAGCTGGTTGGTGTGACTGGGCATGAAAGACTGTTTTCACTATAATCAAAATAAAACACACACAACGACACATAGCTAGACAATTTCTCTCAAACACAACCCAACTCAACAACGAGGAGGCACAAAACGTTTTAAATTGGACACATGTACTTTATTAACCCTACGTTTATTATCAGACTTTAATTCATACACATTATCCGACAATTTTTTTACTATCTCAAAAGGGTGATACCGGTCACTGTGTAGAGGAGTAGTGACTGGCTCAAAGGTGCGAGAGAAGCACAAAAAAATAAAGTTAATATTGGAGGTAAAAATTTAATTGAGAATTACGGAAAAAAGGGGGGGGGGTAAAACTCGATGACCTAGCGCAGTAGTTGACAGAGCCGATCGGTGACGTCGACCTCAAACCCAGGCAGGGTTCTGAGAGACGAGGACCCGTTCTACCCCAGGTGTCGGGTACTTGAACCTAAGCAAGGTTTGAAGTACTGTCCCCTGGAGCCGGTTGTCACTGCTTGATGGTCCTGTTAAGTAATGGCACGTTTATTTGAAACAAAATATTCTTACGAGAGTTAACTAATCCTGAAAAGGACAGGTTGGTTGTGATGATGTGATACTTCCACGGCCAGCGGAAGAGAGATGAGACGTTGATTCCAAATTAAAATATTTATTCCAAATATTTCCCTGGAGAGGACGGCAGGCAGTTGACGGTTTGTCAGGCGGCGAGGTGGCAGGCGTCGGTGTTGAAGTGGCGGCGTGGCAGCGGCTGAGAGCGTCACTCGGCAGAGTGACAGTTGGCGAGAGAGCGTGGCGTCAGCGACGCCAACGCAGGTGTCCGTGTCTCTCGGGTGAGAGACGTGTTGCTTCGTCGAAGTCTGGCGAGGTAAGAGAGTGAGTCAGGGAAAATGCGCGGTATTTATGCTCCTCTGCTGAGTCGCATCCGCGAAATCCCTTCCACCTTGGCAAGAGCCAATCAGCGCGTGAGTTGCCTCCACCCGTTCCGCGCAAGCGAGGTACGGTTGAGGTTTCAAGAGCGAGAGTTAGTCGAGCGGGAGACACAGGGCGAGTCAGACGTGTCTTCAGATTCTCCCGTAAAGGCGATGCACCGTGCCACTTTGCCTTTTACCGTCAACTTTGTACCGTACCTCCGGTACAAAAATCTAAGTTAAGGCTAAATTAAAAGTAAATGAATTTATTGACAATATTCTATAATGTGATATTCGGTATTCTATCTAATATATTATAAAAATATATTAGACAGAATTATAATACACATTAAATAATATTATGTGAGATAAAGAACAAAATTTATTATTTCCTTACGCACAAGAAGTGAGTGTAAAAATTACACTTTAAAGGAATTTTCAAAGTTTATTAATACTTGATTAATTTTGCAATGAATTGCAAAATTGTCTCAAATATTAAAACTTGAAAAGTAACCAACTATAACAAGGGCCATCATACTTAGGTGCCAATTTCGCTGAAAATTTTTGGGCTGCGTTAGATAATTTATTCACTCGCCAAAGGACCTTATCACTGACGCTGAACGATGCTACGCGTTTATTACGATTATATTGGATTGTTTGCTTTTCTCTTTCCTCGTCAATGAAACGCGCAACTAGGTCTCGCAGCGCATCCAATCTTTTTAATCGGTCCAACCAAACTTCCGGCGCTATTTTGTCTACTATTATTTGTTTTTCTACCTCCCTCCTCAAACTCTTGACTAATTGTGGCTGGCGGCCAAAATTTAAAAACGCTGGGGAAACTTTTGTGGTGGCTTGGACTGCGGTATTTACCGCGTGTCTAAATTCGTGCACATGTTTATTCCACTCTCGGTGATCGTTTCCTACGAACGTTGCGATCATTGTTTTAAGGGTTCTATTACTTCTCTCGACCGGGTTCGCCTGGGGGTGGTAGGAGGGGTGGTCAGATGTCTTACTCCGTATTCGGATAATGTTGAATTTAAGTATTTATTCTCAAATTCCTTTCCATTATCCGTGAGGAGAAAACGTGGAGTTTCCCACCGAAACAAAACCAATTCTTCGAACGCTCGAGCAATTGTCTTGTTATCCGCTGACCGTAAAGGCTTTACTTCAATCCATCGAGAAAATAAATCCTGAGAAACTACCAAGTATTTACATTGGCTTTTACTCGGTGGGAACTCCATGCAATCTGCCGCCACTACAACCCACGGACTTTCCACCACACGCTGACCCTTTAGACCTCACGGCCCACTCTGCGACACTTTAAACTGCTGGCATTGCGGGCATGCTCTGACGTATTCTTGTACGTCATGCCATGCTCCCTGCCAATAGTACTCATTCGCTACTCGCTTATAAATCTTGTCAATTCCCAAATGACCCGCCGATAGTTCTGCATGGGCTGTTTTTAAAACTTGCTCACGATTTTCTTTTGGCATGACTAACTTCCATGTATCAATTTGGTCGGTGAACGGATCTAACAACGGATCTTCTCGTTGTCTATAAAGACGCTCTTCTTCGACCCTCCAACCCACAAAACGCTCGAGAAATTTTTCTACAAGTTCTTTACGCTTAATATACAAGGGGTCGCTGATCGAATCAAACGCAGCGCACTCGAATTTATTTTCGTATAACCGAGACAACGCGTCAGGTACATGGTGGTGAATTCCTCGGCAGTGAACGATATCGAAATCCCATTGTTGTAATTCTAACGCCCACCTTGCCAAGCGTCCGGAAGGTTCTTTTAAGTTTCTAAGCCATTTCAGAGCACTATAATCTGTAATGACGGTGAACTTATATCCTTCCACATAATGACGAAATTTTTTAATCGACCACAACAACGCTAAACACTCCTTCTCGGTCACGCTATAATTTCTTTCCGCTGACGTTAAAATTTTGCTCACATAAACAATAGGATGTTCACCATCCTCTGCTTCTTGTGTAAGCACAGCACCCAGGGCATAATCACTCGCATCGCATTGGATCGTGAATGGCCTTAAGAAATCAGGTCGGGCTAATACTGGCGCTGAACTAAGTTTCCGTTTCAGGGGTTGAAATGCCTCTTCCTGTTCCTCCTTCCACTCCCACACTCTCCCCTTTTGTAATAATCGTAACAACGGAACTTTCAAATGACTGTCCTTTTCCAAAAACCGGGAATACCATCTTACCATTCCTATGAAATGCCTTAATTGCTTAATATTCGTAGGGCAGGATATTCAAGTACTGGTGCAATTTTTTCGTCACTTGTGCGCAGACCTTGACTATCGAGAACATAACCTAAATATGTCACTCGTGAGCAACCGAACTCGCATTTTTCCGGGTTCATCACTAACCCCGCTGACGCTAATGTACCCAAAACTACGCTGATCCATTTAAGATGGTTCTCGAAATTATTATTCACAATAATAATATCATCTAAGTAACCGAAAACTACTGGTTCGACTTCAGGGCCAAATAAAGAGTCTATTAAACATTGGAAAGTTCTCGGGGCATTTGTCAACCCAAACGGCATTCTTTTAAATTGAAACTGCCCCAGACCAAGGACCGAGAACGCGGTGTACTTTTTACTCTCCTCCGCCATTGGGACCTGGTGGTAAGCCATTTTAAATCAATTTTAGAAATAAATCGGGCCTTCCTAAGCTTATCCAAAATGGCGTCAATGCTCGGAATAGGGTAAACTTCCTTAATTATTATTTTATTCAGGTCGCGGAAGTCGAAACACAAACGCCAAGAGCCATCGGCTTTCCTCACAATGACAGGCGTCGTATTCCACTCGCTACAAGTTCTCTCTATTATTCACTGGTCCAAGAGTTTTTTTACTTCGCTAATTAACCATTCTAACATAACAGGTGACATTCTTCTAGGCATATGTTTAATTTGAGAGAGGTTTGTCCTCTTTTCATAATATTATATGCTCAATAAGATTAGTCATTCCATGTTCTTTACCTTGGGGTAAAACTAACTCGTCTACTACACGCTGAACTTTATCACGCTGACCGGGGGTTAATTCGCAAATGCCGGCACATTCGCCGATAATTTTACCCCCACCACGCTGATCAACACGATCCGCAAATTCGTGCCATTCCTGACCATTGATTCGCCACAAACCTTTGCCTAGTTGTACATCCATATTCATCTCTCGGCAAAAATCAACCCCTAATAATAAATCTTGAGTTAGAGACTCAAAAGACTGTGCGAATCCGTCAACCGTTAACCAAAGCCTTAATTTACCCATTGTTTTCGTTGATCCACCTATTGCGCTCGCAATTTCCGAGTCTAAATTTTCTATTTTATTTCGAAATTTTTCTGCCAATGCTGGCCCTACCGCTGAAATTGTCGCTCCTGGATCAAACAAGGCAAAATAAGGTTGGTCGGCAATTATAATTTTAAGAAAATATCGATTCTCATGGCTTGTCGCGTCAATCAATTCCTCTGTTTCATTGCATAAATTTTCCCCGATTCCTACACGTTCGTTTTCTATTTTTGGTAATGAAAAGACGATCTCCAATGCATTATTTCCCGCTGAGTTACTCGCGAGAATATTGTTCTCCAATGCGTCGCCTGGCGCACGCACAGTTCTCCTCGCCTCGCTACACCTTTCATTCAATGGTAATATGACAGGCTCGCTGACCCTCTCTCGCCTGTTCTCTCTCTCCCCCCTCGCTCTCTCTTCACTATACCACTCGTTTCGCGCGACCGAGACAGGCTCGTTACCCCTCTCGTCGTTCGATTCTCTCTCCCTACACACTCCTAACTCTACGCAAGGCTTGCTACTCATATTCCTCACTCTCTCATCACGATAGACTCGATTTTGGCTTCGCGCGGCAGCGAATGAGAGAAAACAGGGACGAATTCATGCGGGGGAACGATGAACTTTTGAGTTTCTTTATATTAGTCGTGAAACATCATTATTTATTATACTCTTGCATAAATTCGTCCCTGTTTTCTCTCATTCGCTGCCGCGTGAAGCTATAATCGAGTCGTCACAGTTGAATTTCAATGCACCAATCGGTCGAAACACGGCTTCACATTTTTAATGATATATCGAAGATGGATTAACCTTTTTTAATTTTCGAAGGCTTATTTTAAGGCTGAAATTTTAACGAAGATTTCTGTGTTTTTTGAAAAATTTTATCTAAATTTTTCTAGATTTTTGAAAAAGTTGAAGTCAAGAGACATAAATGGGAAAATTTGATCATTTTTTTATTTCTTTCTCACTCTACAACTTAAAAAATAATTAACGAAATGACTTTAAAGATGGCTTATTTTACGCAGAATTTAATCAGCTTTCTAACCGTATTTAAGTTTTTTTGTATCTCTTTTAATTTACGAGATATGATTGAAGAAGTGATGGCATGTTTTTTCATAGAGTCGAATGTAATCGCCCTGATACCCGTAGACGATAGTGTAATATTTAATAAACAAAGTAAATAGAATTCTTTCCTAATTAATTTTTATAATTATTTATAGGATGTTACAAAGAATCGTACATGAAAATTTGCAGCAGTTGTGTTTATTCAAACTTTTGTCTACACTGTCATAATTTCGAAACATTCATGTTCAATGACTCACGATTTTCATATGTTTTTACTATATTTGCTCAGTTATGTTTGATATTTTGAATATTGCAATTTTGATTGTAAATTCGAAATCATTATTTTATTGACAAAATTAAGAATTTTACAATCACTAAGAACTGTATTTTTATTAGTCTAGATGTGAATTCTCTATTTACCAATGTTAATTGTAACCTAGTACTAGAAAGCATTGAAACAAGGTATTTAATTTAATTTAAATTGAATTCTCTATTTACCAATGTTAATTGTAACCTAGTACTAGAAAGCATTGAAGCAAGGAATGGTGATATGTCAAAACAGATTAATATTTCTCTTAATGATTTACACAATGACATTTCTTTTATTTTCGATCATATATTTTTTAATTTAACAACAGATATATGAAACCCCAATGGGTTCACATATTTGTGGACTATTTGCTGATCTTGTAATGGATGATCTAGAACTTTCTTGTTTACAAAAATTATTTTTTAAACCTCGTTTTTACTTCCGTTATGTAGACAACATTATTGCTTGTATTTCGTCTGATAAGGTTTCTAAAATGTTAAACAATTTTAATTCATATAATGACTGCCTACAATTTACTCATTAAAATTGAAACGAATTTTTCTATTAGTTTTCTCGATGTTCTTTTTGACTGTTTTCGGCGTTCACTTGGTGTTAACACCGAGTTAACGAAAGTCCAATAAATATTATTATTTATTAACATTCTGCTAAAACTATCCACTCAGGATTAACCCGGTGTTGACACCGGGTGAACGCCGAAAACAGCCCTTATAAAACAAAACAATAATTTAATTACAGACTGGTTTAGAAAACCTACCTATTCTGGTAGATTTTTAAACTTTTTTCCCAAGCATCCACTCTCACAAGAAATAGCAATAGTATATAACTTGACTGACAGAGTTGCAAAGCTTTCAAAACAAATTTTTCATTAAAAAATTTTTATTAATATTTATAATTTATTATTACAGAATAGTTGTTCAGAAAATGTTATTAATAAATATATAAAAAGACGTGTCTAATCTATAAATTCAAACAAAAATCGAGTGGACAATACATTTTTTATTAAATAACTTTTACTCTTCTTAAACAAAATAATTTAATAACTTTACCTCGTATTATTAATAATAACAGCCATATAAGAAGAGGAAAGGACCAGACAAAAAAATGAGAAAAAACTAACTGCGTTTATAAGCCTAATTGTATGAATTTTTCTGCTTGTTATGCAGGGGAATTAAAAAGAATGATAGAAAAAGAAAAAATGAACATCGAAAATCAAATACATTGAAACTTCCAAGAGAGTCCACCGCAGAGTCTTGTGTGACTCTCTTGGAGACTGACCTTGATTAGAATTGGAAAAATCGACTTCGATTTTCGATTAAAATCGAATTTCTACTGTTAAAAATCGATTTTTACAATCGATTTTCAATTACTATAATTGATTTTGATTCGATTTTAGTAATCGATTTTCGGGCAACTTCGATATTAAATAAACCGTAATATAATGAGCAGTGTAAAACGAAACTTTTATTATTGTGAGTGTTGTGACACAACGAGCTTGACCGCAGGAGACAAACACAAACAGAAAAATATCAAAAATCTGGAAGTGAGGTAATTCAACCGGGGCCTCATGGCACTAATTATTTTATAATCTATAATCTAACCTAGAAAATAAGCTACAATCAATTTTAACGAACAACAATTTGAACTCATCGAGAAAAACATATAATAATGAAACTTTTTAAGATTTTTCTTTTTACGGGCTTCATTTTATTTTATTTATTTGTTTTTAGTTTAATAATGGCACCGAGAGCAGCTTGGGTTCATTTTAAAAGAATTGAGAATGGTACGAAAGTTCAGTGCAATAAGTGTCAAAAAGTTTTTGCGTTTAAGAATAGTACTTCTACTCTAATAGCTCACTTAGAAAAGGCGCATAAAATTATAATACAGAAAAATATATCGACTATAAAATCCGTTAAAAGGAAGACTTCCTGTTTAGAAGAAGATGTAGAAGATTTGGACGAATTGTTTTCTGAATCTAGTTAATCGGTAAGAAAATTTTTATTTTGTACCTATTCCTTTATGTATTTAACATTTTACTTTAATTAATTACACAGGCACACAAAAAAATAAAAAAGTCAAAACCCAGAGGTTACACCCTCCTATCCCCATGTTTTTGGGGTCGCTGAAACCGAATATGACCATGAAAAATTTTTTTCATCAGCCATTTTCCCGCTACCACCCCCTTAGACCTGCTCCCGGGGGTTGGAATTTCATTTTTAGAAAAAGTGGAGTAGGTTGTCTATTCCTATGTTTTTTGGGTCGCTAAAACCAAAAAAGACTACCAAAAACAAATTCTTCCCTCCCTTAACCCCCTACAACCTCCTTAACAACCCCGGGTTGAGGGGTCGAAATTCGAATTTTCACGAAAAGTCGATTACGGTGTCTAAACCTACGTTTTTTGGGTCGCTCAAACCAAAAAAGACTACCAAAATCAAATCCTTTCCACCTCCGACCCCCTACAACCCCCTGCAATAATTTTTGATAATTAATATTTAATTTTCAATTTCCAAAAATCGGTTCGTTTTATTTGAAAAAAATTATTGCAGGGGTTGTAGGGGGTCGGGGGCGGAAAGGATTTGATTTTTGTAGTCTTTTTTGGTTTGAGCGACCCAAAAAACGTAGGTTTATACACCGTAATCGACTTTTCGTGAAAATTTGAATTTCGACCCCCCACCTTTCGGGTGTTAAAGGGGTTGTAGGGGGATAAGGGAGGGAAGAATTTGTTTTTGGTAGTCTTTTTTGGTTTTAGCGACCCAAAAAACATAGGAATAGACAACCTACTCCACTTTTTTTAAAAATGAAATTCCAACCCCCGGGAGCAGATGTAAGGGGGTGGTAGCGGGAAAATGTCCGATGAAAACAATTTTTCATGGTCATATTCGGTTTCAGCGACCCCAAAAACATGGGGATAGGGGGGTGTAACCTCTGGGTTTTGACTTTTTTATTTTTTTGTGTGCCTGTGTTACAATTACATGCACGAATCTTGTATTTTATCTGAAAAAATAATTAACTTTATTTGTAGACTTCATCCAGCACTGTGGCAACGTCTTTTGGTCCGATGGACAAGTGTGTGTCCAATATGTTTTCATTTTCACGTGGTGGACACAAAGATATTTTAATTACCAATGCATTGGTTTACATGATTGTTAAAGATGATTTTCCTTTACATCTCACTGAGAAACCAGGGTTTCAAACTTTTATGAAAGCTGCTTAGCCTCTTTACCAAATTCCTCCAGAGCCGACTATTACGAAGATAATCGAATTCAAGTACGATGAACTCCGAGAAAAATTCGGGAACATCCTGACCAATGCAGAGTCGATTTGTCTAACTACTAAAAACTACTAAAATACTAAAATCAGTT
The DNA here is from genome assembly GCF_015476425.1 of Leptopilina heterotoma. Taxonomy (NCBI): domain Eukaryota; kingdom Metazoa; phylum Arthropoda; class Insecta; order Hymenoptera; family Figitidae; genus Leptopilina; species Leptopilina heterotoma. Next base: position 742,240 of record NW_025111199.1, read on the forward strand.
TTTAAAAAAAGGCTTCACAGTACCTTTTTTCCTAAAAAAAGTGAAAAGGGTATAATAAATTTTTTGTTTATACAACTTGCATATATAATTTAAATTTTGTATCATATAGCTTTCATAACATTTTTTAAAAATGATTCGATTTTAATCAGAGTTGCCTTGTTTTTCCTTGATTTCCAGACCAAATTTTGTATATATAAATATATTTTTTTTACTGTAACTTCTTCAAAATTATTTTCATCATTTTAATTCAATTAATATTTTCTAGAATTTTTACCTAAAATTCTTCTTTTTATCAATTATTTACAATAATTCTAAAAAAATTCTGAGAATTTTCAAATGTATTTGTTTACAACTCAATTTTACAAAATTTCATTGATTATTTGGAAATTCTTCAATTAAATATATATTTAAAAATAAAAACTTCAAATAATTTCAATTAAATTTTTTAAAAAAAATTAATTCTACTGAATTTTTAGTTAAAAATATGAAAAATTCAGATTTTCAAAGTAAAATGTTAACTGAAATTCACAAAAATCAATTTCTATTAGAAAATTCTACTATAATTCAATTATTTACATATAAAAATAAATAATTTATATTGAATAATTGATTATTTCTTAATATTAAATTCTCATAAAGAATTTTACCAACAAATTTTTAAATAATTAAATTCTTTCCACAAATTTTAATAAAATTCTTAGAAATAAGTACATTTTTCGAGGTATTTGATTAAAATTGTACGAAAAATAATTAAAATTCTGCAATGAGTTTTATTATTTGTTAAAATGATGTGATTATTTCAAAGAAAATTATAAAAAATTTGTAAGTAATAGAATTATTGTGAAATTTTTTTATTACTTATGAAAATAATTAAACGTTTGCGTAGAATTTTAATAAAAAATTTTTTTTAAATAATTGAATTCTTTTGAAAATTTTTTTAAAATAGTTTAGATATTGAATATCAAATATCATTAAATTTATGAAAAATTTCGCAAAGAATTGAAAATTTTCCAAGAATTTTATTATTTATAAAGAGAACTGAAACTTTGTCGAAAATTTCTTAAAAATTTTTAATATAATTGAATTTTTTCAAAAATTTTTATTTCTTTTGAAAATAATTGAATAACAAAATTTTACTAATTTTAGAATTATTTAAATTTTGAAAATTTTTGCAAAAATTAAATATTTTTAGAATTTCTAATAAAAATCATTTAAAATTGAAATTTTATAAAATTTGAAATTAAAATCTTCTTAAGTTCATCTTTTTATGAAAATTCTATACAAAGCTATTTTAAAATTCAATTAATTTTGAAATTTACAAATAAAATTTTATTTATTAATTAATAAATAATTTCTATGTTACTAGTCACTATTTTTGCGCGCTACGCACGCCCCTGTTCTTTCTGCTATTAAAAATGCAAATGTTTTTACACCAAAAAGTTTCTAATATTACTCTAAAGATACGCACATAGTTATTAAAAACATTTTATCTTTAAAGGATTAAATTTTATTTTAAATTTTGTGTACCTAATCCCTTTTTGAATAATATGTTCTGGTAATATAACATTATCATCTGCATCATTTAATTCACCATTGACAACTTTAAGTAAAAAATCTACAAATTCCGTTTCTTGTGGTAAAGCTCTCATATTATCTGTTAATGTGTTTTTTTTGAAATATTTCTATAGTTTACTATTTTTTATTGATGATTTTACTATTTCTGATTTAGTACCCGTTCTTTAATTGGTAAGTTTGTCAAAAATCTCCGCCTAGAATTACAATTTTACCACCAAAAGGTTCGTTGGAATAGATAATCCATAATTTCTAAAGCATATTTTGGAGCCATTGGTGCTTCGTCTCAAATAAAAACATTAATATTTTTGAAAAAGAGGCTATTTAAATATTGAACTTTAATGTTTGAAGATGAATCACTGTATAATGGAACGGGTAAGCCTAAAACTTTATGAATAGTTTTTTCATTAGGAAGCAGAGTCGCAGCTATACCTGTAAATGCCATGTTGCAAAAATTTATTCCTTTACTTCTTAACAATTGCCATAGAACCATCAAAAGAAGAATCCTTTAGGGTATCAAGTACATAATTGTTTTACATTTAATTTAGCATAATTCTGTTTTCCTATGTTAATATGTTCTGCAATATTTATATCATTAACTTGTTCAGTAAAAATTTCATCTTGTATATCTAATATCCCCTTAAAGTCAGTTAAATTTTATTTTTCGTTAAATAACATTGTTTTAATATTTCTACAAACCCTTTGATCAGCTTCAATGTCGTTTATTTTTTAATAATCTTCTAACATTTGACCCTTAAATTGTTCCCATATATAGTTTATCCGGATGTACAGGATGACATTGAATTAAAATTCTTGTGAATAATTGGCGAAGTGAATGAGGCATCATCCATAATGCAGCTTCTTCGATTGTCCTAATCCACTCACTATCATCTTCCACAAGTCCAAATGCCAAACAAGCAGTTGTAAAAGATTCATGAACAACTCCATTAACTGTTCTCAAACTTTTAAAAGAAGTTGCTCCTTTTACTGTAAGCAACAATAATCTAAGATGAAATAACTTCAATTGATGTGGATTAACTGAATACATTCTTCCCTATACTTTTACTTTACGAATTCTTTGTTTCCATTCAAGAGATTTTGTTACCCATGTATAATGCTCTGGTATATCTGAATAATAATACTTTTGAGCATTACTATCTCGTTGGTTAAGTTGAAAATAATCCAAAAGTTTTGTATTTAAATCGATAGAAATGCAGTTACTATCTTTTTCTTCTCGAATAATAACATTCTGTTCATTTGGTAAATGTATGGGTAAGCGATTAACGCTATGACTCTTTTTCTCTAAAGGTTTACTTAGTAGAATTCTCCAAACTGCCTCAACTGGACCAACATATCTATTTTCTTCATAATGATGTATTTCATTATGATCAACAGTTACCTCACTATTCGCATTTGTGATAACAATAGATGGATTATCATGCCCTTTGAGAATATATTTATATAAATATTTAACATACTTGATACTAGAAACTATTTCTACATTAATATGTCAATTAAATATTTCTAAAAGTTTAGGGCAATACGGAACAACATTAGAATTATCAACAATAAATCCATTTGGTCGTTCATACGCTTTATTATTATTTCTTCGACGACAATAAACATAGCAATTTTCTTCAATTGTAGTTTCTTCTTGGTAACTTTTTGGAAATTTTTTTTTAAATTTCCCATCAATTCAACACCAATCTTCACAAGGTTCGTGAATATTATTTTGCATTATTATTTTATGTAAAATAGGATTGATATTTTTATCAGGAATTTCTGCAGAAATATAACAATCAACACTTTCAACTGTTAATATTTTAGAATTTTCTTTCAATATAACTAACAAATGAATGTGTGGCAATCCTCGCTTTTGAAATTTAATAACATAGACATAAGATTTGGCTTCTCCAAATAATTTATTATCAACAATATGTTTAAGTAAATGTTTAACTTTGAATGCGAAAACCCTAGTTACTATATAAGGTCTATCAGCAGCTGTTTGATAGGGGAATAAATTTTCCTGTATCTCTTTCCAATTTGGATTACACGTCATTTTGATAAATAAATCTCGTCTACCATGACGAGCAACAATAGCCATCAAATCCTGATATTGTTGCATCTTATTTCGAGGTGATCCTAAAAAAGTAGAAGGCAATATAAGCGTTTTTCACACGTGTACATCATTTTCCAACACATGATTGTGTAAATAATCCATCAATCAGTCCTTTATATTTTTTACTTTTCACTTGAGCTTGATTATTTGCACAAAATCTTAATTTATCCTCTTCTATTTTGACATCATTTTCAACCACCCATTGTTGAAACAATCTACCTCCATATAAAAATTGATTAAATTCTTTATCTCTTACAGCAATTTTGTATTTAATGTAGGCAGACCTAGAAATAGTATGATTTCTAATTCTGTAATCACTATCACTACGAATCATATTAATATTATAACCCTTCTTTCCAAGTGGATAAAATATGGGATAAATCCATGGTTCAACATTCGGATCTAAATTACTAACAAATTTTAATTCCTTTGTAGATTTATTATAAACAGTTTCATAAGATTCTGGTATTTCTCCTTCAGAGTTTGTATTAAAAATTGCAGCAACTTCATTAAAACTTTAATAATTGTATCTGTTTTTATCAAAGCCTTTTTTCAACGTGAACAATAATTGTAACTCAGAAATTTCTTCAATATTTGTCTTGCTAATTCAGCTCATATTTAAATTACTTCTGACATCATCATGTGAGATTTTGTGTATGCATTAGAATTTCTCATCATATTTTCTATAGATTTTAAACCGTCTTCATCCAAATTTTCGTTACTTTTTAATCTGTATCTGATTGATTCCTCTGGGTCATAAATAAGTAATTGACCAAAACATGGATCCTCACCTTTATCCGGATATAAAGCACTATTAATTTGATAGTAAATTTTACCTTGAATTTTGTAACAGAATGGTCCTCATCTTCTGCCATTAAAATTAATTACATTAGCATTTAAAGATGCAAAAAAAAGAATTATTATACAGCCTTATATTCTTTTTAAAATGACCTGATTTTTTACGAAACCCTTCTAACAAAAGCTGTAAGGCACTTTTCCTATGTGACGGTTTGAAAAATCGATTTTTTTTGCATGTTTCGAAAGTACAATATCGTAAAAATATCGTGTAAAAGTTTTAGACAGATATTTGAAAAACTAACAAAGTTACAGCGCGTAGAATTAAACAGTGCACGGGCGCGAGCTACAGCTACCAAAACTTTAAAAGCGTTTTTCTCAAAACCACTTTTTTCTAACTGGTGACAAGGATTACTCAAAATCTATTTAACCGATCGGTCTGCAATTTAGAGGCATTATTCTACACATGAGTGGCTATCGTGTGAACCTCGGTCATAATTTTACATAAACATTTGCCTATTTTTTTCAAACAATTACTTACGAAAAAACAAGCGATTTTTGAAATTTTTTTTAACAGCCCGCCATTTTGTTATTTATTAAGATAAATTGTTTATTGAGGTTCACACGATAACAGTTAGCCTACTGAGTAAAACTACATTTGATTTTTTTATTTCAGACAATACTGAAGAAAATTACACAGGCACACAAAAAAGTAAAAAAGTCAAAACCCAGAGGTTACACCCCCCTATCCCCATGTTTTTGGGGTCGCTGAAACCGAATATGACCATGAAAATTTTTTTTCATCGGCCATTTTCCCGCTACCACCCCCTTACACCTGCTCCCGGGGGTTGGATTTTCAGTTTTAAAAAAAGTGGAGTAGGGTGTCTATTCTTATGTTTTTCGGGTCGCTTAAACCAAAAAAGACTACCAAAAACAAATTCTTCCCTCCCTTAACCCCCTACAACCCCCTTAACAACCCCGGGTTGAGGGGTCGAAATTCGAATTTTCACGAAAACTCGATTACGGTGTCTGAACCTACGTTTTTTGGGTCGCTCAAACCAAAAAAGACTACCAAAATCAAATCCTTTCCACCCCCGACCCCCTACAACCCCCTGCAATAATTTTTGATAATTAATATTTAATTTTCAATTTCCCAAAAATCGGTTCGTTTTATTTGAAAAAAATTATTGCAGGGGGTTGTAGGGGGTCGGGGGTGAAAAGGATTTGATTTTGGTAGTCTTTTTTGGTTTGAGCGACCCAAAAAACGTAAGTTTAGACACCGTAATCGACTTTTCGTGAAAATTCGAATTTCGACCCCCCACCTTTCGGGTGTTAAGGGGGTTGTAGGGGGTTAAGGGAGGGAAGAATTTGTTTTTGGTAGTCTTTTTTGGTTTTAGCTACCCAAAAAACATAGGAATAGACAACCTACTCCACTTTTTTTAAAAATGAAATTCCAACCCTCGGGAGCAGATGTAAGGGGGTGGTAGCGGGAAAATGGCCGATGAAAAAAAATTTTCATGGTCATATTCGGTTTCAGCGACCCCAAAAACATGGGGATAGGGGGGTGTAACCTCTGGGTTTTGACTTTTTTATTTTTTTGTGTGCCTGTGTTATCGTTGCGACCGTTCACCCGTGCATTTTCAGAGGAGTCACCTTTGACTCATAAAAATAATTATTAAATGATTTGAAAAATCACTAAAAAAATTTTTTTTGTATATATTTAGACACCCATTATAACATGTAAAATAAGTTATAAAATTATATTTTATTTTCTGTGAAAAAAAAGTTCCTGAAAAAAGCCTGAAATTTCGTCCGTCACATAGGAAAAGTGCCTTAATTTATCTGGATATTGTATTAAAGTTAACACAACACCTTCATGACTACAGCAGTCATTAAAACTAACTTTTTTATCAGTAACTTTTTCATCTTTAAAATGTATAGCTTGACAATGTGTGCAGTAATTATTTATCGGACCTAGATAATTTTCAACATTCAACTCATTTCGAATTTGATGCTTTAATACTCCTTCACAATAATTTCTTTGACATCAAGTATTCTTTGTTTTTGAGAAAGAACTGGTATCACTATTTTTATTTTTTAATTTAAGTTTCTCAGCATATTCTATTTTGGATTTGACTTAAAGTTTTTTCTTAGTTGAAGTGTGTTTTTCACTTAATAATTTACGTTATCAATTGTACGTTTTAATTTTTGCCTCTTACGATAACTTTTTTGAATTTCAGCCCTACTTTGTTTAAGTGTTGTTTATGCAATATTTCCTTCATTTATTTCATTTATTATTCTCGAGAAAGAAATTTATTTCTTTATAAAATTTTCAGAAAAGTTTAATTCTCCATACTGAAGTTGAATAGGTATCTTTTTCATTTAAAAGGCACTTTCAGTCATACACAACTATGTAAGATCTACTATTAGATTATTACTATTATTAATTATTTATTTATTATTATTATACTATTATTGTTTTCGAACATTAACATTAAATGATTTCTAATATTACTATTATAATAATTGGCAGAGTGGGGCAGAATATTAAAAAACAACGATGTTGCAAATGCTATTGCATATACTCCATAAGAAAGACTGTATTCTAGTTGTTGATCAACAGTTGTGAAAACTACTAGCGATTCAAAAGGATATAATCTAATTAAATAATCTCTTTGATCATGATTTAAACCTTTTTTATTAAAACTATCAAAAATGTAAAGGCTTATTCCATCATAATAAGTACAAATCCAATGACCAGATTTATAAGATCCACTAAAAAGTATTTGAATGTGCTGCTTACTTTTCTCGATTGGAACTATCAAATCAATTGTTTGTTAACACAAAGTATTTTTCAAATTATAAAAAAAATTTGATTGTCTTCCCAATGGCTTTTGAAATTCATACATATGATCATTATTTAGCATTGCTCCTTCAGTGACAACAATACTTAAATCATGAGTAGTAGAATTAACAGTTTAACTAATTTAACTAATTTCCAATTTTGTCTCTTATCCAATATTTATCCAATTTACAATTTTTCCTTTTCTCCAATTTAACCACTTTCCAGCTTTGTTTTTATCCAATACACTCGACTCTCGGATCTTTTGCACTTATGGGACCAAATCCTTTCATATCTTTTACCAAAACAAATGCCATGGTAACGCAAAACAATACAATATGTATAACCAAATATATAAATTAATGACAGTATTTATGTTTTAGTTTTAATATTTACATTTATAGTAATTAAAATTTTAATGTAATTTTAATCACATAATGGAGGAGCAGCTATAATTCACTTTAGATAACCTAAGTTATCAGAATATAAATATTTTGACACTCTAATAGTCATTTATTTATTTAATGTAAAAGGTAAAAGGTGCGAGAGAAAAATTGCAAAAGAATCAAGAGTGTAAAAGATCTGAATGCAAAAGATCCGAGAGTCGAGTCTATAAATAATTTACAATGTTTCCTTTTATCTAATTTAACCAATTTCCAGATTTGTTTTTATCCAATATAACCAATTACCAATTTTGCCTTTTATCCAATTTAACCAATTTTTAGCTTTGTTTTTATCCAATATAACAAATTTCCAATTTTTCCTTTTATCCAATTTAACTAATTTTTAGCTTTGTTTTTATCCAATAGAACAAATTTCCAATTTTGCTTTTTATCCAATGTAACTAACTTCTAATTTTGCCTTCCTTCCAATATAACCAATTTCCAATTTTGCCTTTTATCCAATTTATCCAATTTCCAGCATTTTTATCCAATTTAAACAATTTCCAGCTTTGTTTCTATCCAATTTAAACATTTTCCAGTTTTGTTTTTATCCAATATAATCAATTTCCAATTTTTCTTTTCATCCAATTTAACCAATTTCTAGCTTTGTTGTTATCCAATATAAACAATTTCCAATTTTTCCTTTTATCCAATTTAACCAATTTCCAGCTTTTTTTTATCCAATATAACCAATTTGTAATTTTTCCTTTTATCCAATTTAACCAATTTCCAGCTTTGTTTTTATCCAATAGAACCAATTTCCAATTTTGCCTGTTATCCAATATAACCAATTTCCAATTTTTCCTTTCATCCAATATAACCAATTTCTAATTTTGCCTTTTATCCAATATAACCCATTTCTAATTTTGCCTTTTATCTGATTTAACAAATTTCCAGCTTTTTTAACAAATTTAACAAATTTCCAGCTTTGTTTTTATCCAATATAACCAATTTCCAATTTTTCCTTTCATCCAATTTAAGCAATTTCCAGCTATGTTTTTATCCAATAGAACCAATTTCCAATTTTGCCTTTTATCCAATATAACCAATTTCTATTTTTTACTTTTATCTAATTTTACCAATTTCCAGCTTTGTTTTTATTCAATAGAACCAATTTCCAATTTTGCCTTTTATCCAATTTAACCAATATCTAATTTTCTCTCTTATCCAATATTTAACAAATTTACAATTTTTCCTTTTATCCAATTTAACCAACTTCCAGCTTTGTTGTAATCCAATATAAATAATTTACAATTTTTTCCATTTATCCAATTTAACCAATTTCCAGCTTTGTTTTTATCCGATATAACCAATTTCCAATTTTTTTAATAATTTTTCCGATTTGTTTTTATCCAATAAAACCAAGTTAACCAATTTGTAATTTTGCCTTTTATCCAATATAACCAATTTTGCCTTTTATGCAATTTAACCAATTTCCAGCTTTTTTATCCAATATAACCAATTTTCAATTTTGCCTTTTATCCAATTTAACCAATTTCCATCTTTGTTTTTATCCAATATAACCAATTTCCAATTTTTCCTTTCATCCAATTTAAACAATTTCCAGCTTTGTTTTTATCCAATAGAACCAAACTTTCTATTTACTAATTTACAAAGTATTCACTAATAATTCACTTATTTAACTTTATATTCACTCACATATAGTGAGTGAATTCACCAGTGAATTATAAAGATTTTTTAATTTAATTTTCGTTGAAGACACGTAGAACGTGTCCCAAGAAAAATAATCTACGATATGATTTTTCAATTTAAAAAAATATTCGTTCTTATATTTAGGTGCTAGGCCCTAATTACCACAAGCAATACGAACCCTTGAACAATAGCCTTTGTAAATGAGGGACCCAGGTAATAATATTTTCTTTCTTCCTTCATCGCAAGGAAAACTATAGATAAAAGTCAATATATATATGGGTGATTCTCCCGAAATACTCCTTTTTGTGAGTTACACACAGAAAAGAAAAAAATTATTATTTATGGATTAATGCAGTCAATTATATTGAGCTTTCAAAAATCTACCACCTCTATAGCATGATCATGCTAACTTTTATCTTTTAAAGTATATATTTTAAATTAAAATTTACAAAAAAATTAAGAGGTTAAAATTTGTCGCCGGCGTTTTTTATTATATATATTTTTCTATTTACAAAAAATTATTTAAAAATTATAATTTATTAATATTATCTATAAATTTTATAGATTTTGAAATACTTACAGTTATCAAAAATCTCTTTTAACAATTGTCAAAAATTGTTTTTCATACATTTTAGGTTCACTTTTCACTGGCAGTTTGTGAACAACCGACAATCATATCAATTTGTAATTTTTATTCAAAAAAGTGAGAGGAATGACGGGTGAGAGGAATAACGATTTCAACATTTTTTAATTTTATTTAATTGACAAATAATTTTCCTCCAGCTTAGAATGCCCTATCATGTTTATAAAGGATAACTTTATGTGAAAAAAATTTGCGATCAATTTATATATATTAATATTATTTTTATTAGGGGTGAGAGGAATGATGCTTTAGGTTGTGAATCTCTGCTTACGTCTCAATTTTAATTTTTTTAACGCAAAATAATGACGTTCTTTAAAAAATAACTTAAGAAATTAATATTAGAAATGTTAATTTAAATATTGATCACAATAATTAATCAATATCTCTACCTATAGCAAAAATATTGGATAATATTCAACGAGTGAGAGGAATGACGCGGTACTACATGACAAATTTCATTTTCTATATTTAAAAACACTCCACGACATATTTTATTCATATTTTAGAAAATTATTCTTAAATATCATAACTTTGAGAAAAAATTAATAAAGTACCAATTTTCATGTTTTAAATAATTGTTTTACGTATTGAAAAAATGAAAAGCACTTAGATGACAGGTTAGAAAATCGATTTTGAGGTGGTAAAATATTTTTAAAATGTATTAAACAATAAAATTTTACAACTTTTTCTTGCAGAACATTTAGAAAAAGTGATAAAATAGGGAAATATGACTTGGTATTTTCCCAAATGATTATAATTATTTAGAAAATCTTGACTACATGCAAAATGAGGTTTTTTGGAGAATCACCCATATATGGGGCATTCTTTGTCAAATTTTACCCCCTATTTGTCCATTTTTAATTTCAACGAAAAAAAATAAAAAAGGGCTTAAATTAAAGCTTGGAACCTCTTTTATTTGCATTGTGGTCTTTATTAAAAATTCAAGATGGCGGACTTGTACGTCGCCTTAAAGCAGTCCAGAAGCATAAAAAAAATCTACTTTTTGCTAAAATAATATGAATGTCAAAGTAAAAATAGTTTATTTTTGGCACAAAACATACCTCTTTATACGTACTTTATTTACCCTTATTGACATTTTCGAAATTTCAAAATATCGGATTCAATATGGCCGAAAAAATATTAATTTTTGTCAATCTTAGCGAAACTTACTATTAAGGGGTTATTTGGGTCGCTGATTAAGAATCTGAAGTCAGTTTTGCAAAATACAAAATGGCGGATCTAATATGGCGGACCTATTTTTCAAAAATCGTACTTTTTTGCATGAAAGTTGTTACTCAGGGGTTTTTGAGGTCGCTGATTACAAATCTGAAGTCAATTTTTGCAAAATTCAAAATGGCGGATCCAATATGGCCGAAAAATATAAATATTTGCCAATCTTTGCTAAACTTACTATTAAGGGTTTATTTGGGTCGCTGATTACGAATCTGAAGACAGTTTTGTAAAAAACAAAATGGCGGATCCAATATGGCTGATCCGTTTTTTTAAAATCGTACTTTTTGCTTGAAACCATTTACGCTGTTTTTATTTATTTGCACTTGATATTTAGTTATTCATATTAGTACTTCAGAACTTAAGTTTCAGGCGAAAAAGTACGATTTTTGAAAAATGGATTTGCCATATTGGATCCGCACTTTTGTTTTTGCAAAACTGACTTCAGATTCGTAATCAGCGACCTAAATAACCCCTTAAAGGGTAACATCACCCAGAGCCAATACAAAATACGGTCTATTTCAATTAATTATTTTAAGAAAACGGTTCAGTACAATGTTTCTAGGTTTTCTGCAACGTTAAACACATGAATTAAACTTAATTTAAAAATAAAAAAAAAATTTTGTTTTTAAAATGGCGCCTTCACAACAGTTCAACGTAGATCACGTTTTTTAAAACAACCTCTGCGGCCGGAAGGTTTTCTACGTTCCATAAGCACCTAGGCAAAAAATTCAAACGAATTATGAAAGAGGATGACATTTACTAGAAAAGTACATAGGATATTTTAAAAATATCCATTTTTCGCAAAATGGTATGACTTCGATGACAAAAATGTTATTTTTTGTTAAAAAATCTAGGTAAAAATGGTTATAAAACGGAAACGCATTAACCGATCTAAAAAATCCTATGTACTTCGATAAAGAATGTTGTTTTAAAGCTACAGTCTAAATTTTAATTGAATCCGTCAAAAAATGTTGGAGAAATCCTTCCGGCCAGTTTTTTTTACAATTTTTGCACTGTTGGATGTGTAAAGGCGCTATTTTGAAAAAATTTTTTTTTGTTTTATTTTTAAATTAAGTTTGACCCATGTGTTTAACGTTGGAGAAAACCCAGCAACATTGTACTGGACCGTTTTCTTAAAATAATTAATTGAAATAGACCATATTTTGTATAGGCTCTGGGTGATGTTACCCCTTAATAGTAAGTTTAGCAAAGATTGACAAATATTTATATTTTTCGGCCATATTGGATCCGCCATTTTGAATTTTGCAAAAATTGACTTCAGATTCGTAATCAGCGACCTCAAAAACCCCTGAGTAACAACTTTCATGCAAAAAAGTACGATTTTTTAAAAAATAGGTCTGCCATATTAGATCCGGCATTTTGTATTTTGCAAAACTGACTTCAGATTCTTAATCAGCGACCCAAAAAACCCCTTAATAGTAAGTTTCGCTAAGATTGACAAAAATTTATATTTTTTCGGCCATATTGAATTCGCCATTTTGAAATTTCGAAAATGTCAATAAGAGTAAATAAAGTACGTATAAAGAGGTATGTTTTGTGCCAAAAATAAACTATTTTTACTCTGAAATTAATATTTTTTTAGCAAAAAGTAGATTTTTTTTATGCTTCTGGACTACTTTAACGCGACGTACAAAACCGCCATCTTGAATTTTTTAAAAAGGCCACCATACAAATAAAAGTAGAGGTTCCAAGCTTTAATTTAAGCCCGTTTTTTATTTTTTTCGTTGAAATTAAAAATGGACAGATAGGGGGTAAAATTTGAAAAAGAATGCCCCATATATATATATATATATATATATATACGAAATTTTAAGGAAAGAAAAAAGATAATGTTTACAATTTTTAAAATCGCCCAAATGTGAAAACCATCATGGCTTAATAACGGCCCAGTACTGGCAAAGTTGTCACCTAGTCTTGGTCGATATTATTGGGACTACTCTTGTGGTGTTAATTACGGTTTGACGTCGGCAGACGTTAATGGCCCAATATTCACTGCCATTACTTTCCCAGTATTGGCAAAATACAAAAACTAATATAAATTATTCCATTTTTTATTAATTAACTACCTCCCAATATTGGCAATTATATTTTGCCATCATTGCAGATACAAAATTTTTACTATTAATGTGCCATTACTGAGCCGATCAACGTCCCAATATTCTGAAACTGAAAATACCAACGTTTATTCGACGAAAATTTTTACTTTAGCTAATTGCTTATTTTAATATTAACACCCTTTTAAAAAAATTACAAAAGGATCACGGATTTCCCGAAATTCCTGGAAATTCAACTAAATTATTGTTTCCTCGCCTCGCAAGCATTTTTTTCTCTTAATAATCAGAATCCATTTAAAAAAATTGCAAGAGGATTCGAGGCGAGGAAAGTTGTGATTTTTATTTTTTTGTCACGGATTTTCTAAAAATCCGAGAATTCAGTTTTATCCAATACTTTCAATTACAACTTGCCATCATAAATAGAAAAGTTTAGCCTAATAGTCTGATAATAATGTGCCACTATTGCACAGTGGGCCAGGAACCTCGTTTGCGTGGCCAAAATACCATTTTTTAAAAGTTATTTAAATAAAATATACATAATCCTATCTTATTCTATATATGTTTTTACACAAAATATTGTGGTATTGACGATTTATATGTATAAATTTTTTTTAGAGAACGTTTAAAGATTAAAATTTTATTTGAAATACTAAATATCAGAACGAAGTTCTTACTTTTTTTTAAATAAACATTCTAAATAAATAAGTTCTTATACTATATTATTATCTTCAACTGATATTAAAAAATAGAAATTCTTTAAAAATTTAGTTATTTATATCATTTTTGTATTTTTTTTACAAAATCTAATAAGCCAAAACTTTGATTTTGTTAGTTTAGAGTAATTTCCATTACAATGTTCCCCGATGTTCCGCTTTCAAATGAGTCAAATTTTGTGCCAAGTTCTTCGTAATAGTGTAATTTATGAATTGTATATGCGCCATTTTGCGCATTTTTATAAACACGTCTGAAATTTCACATTAACCCCTTGACAGTCCATTTTCCATATATCTGTGGCTATATATGGGTATCTCAAAAAAATACTAAAATTAATTCGATTTGAGTGGCGAAGTATACTAAGTAAGTAAGTAAGTATACTAAGTATACTAAGGTTTTTGGGGTCGCTGAATCCGAATTTGAAGTCAGATTTAAAGAATTCAAAATGGCGGACCTAAAATGGCGACTAAAAAAATTTTAAAAAATTTCAGATTCGCTTGAAACTCGTTACTCAGGGGTTTTCAGGGTCTCTGATTACGAATATAATGTCAGATTTTTAAAATTCAAAATGTCGGATCCAATATGGCGGATAATTTCAAGATTTATGCTATTTGATTTGAAATTTGTTTCTCGGGGATTTTTGGGGTCGTTGATATGACGGATGCAAAATAACGTCCAAAATTATTTAAAAATCAACGAATCTGACTGAAACTGATTACTTAGAGGTTTTACCTACCTACTCTAATATTTTGTTTTAATTCGTGAAAATTGAAATTTTTTTTAATCTCACATATCGAATGTGACATTAATTCCCGGCTGATTATTTTTTACAATTCGTTGGAGTCAAACACCTACTTGTGCGTGGTTTAAGGGAGTTTCACAAAGTGTGCGCTTTAAGGGTTAGTATGTAATTATTTTTTCATAAAGTAATAGTCCATCAAACGAGGCGAGGTATTGCGCTGGCGTTGTACGAATTATTGTGTCTCTACTGTTTATCTTTAATTTTTTTTCTCTGTGTAGAGAGCGTAAAATAGTTCTCCCATATTTTGGTTGTCAGTTTATGTAAAATTTTATAATATTAATATATTAATGCTTATTCCGAGCTACTGATAACAGGTAGGTAGTTGTTTCAAATATTCTTTTTGTATCAGTATGATAATCACGAAGAAAGAAGTAATTGATTTACTTACAAAGTCACCAGAAGTAGATCCAATTAATTACGTATTAATTAAATATGGCAAAACTATAACCGATTTAAGTGAACACGAGTTAGTTCGACTTCAAACAGCATTACGTACTTTAAAATCAAAATATAAGCAAAAATATGAAGAAGCTTTTAGAAAACGGGATAGATTCGAGTCAAAAAATAAAGATTGGCTTGATTCAGAATTTTTCAAATTTAATCAAAGTACAAATACAGAATCAAGTTCTGGTCGAAAACATCTTGATTTCAATGATAAATCTGCTAGATCTAAAAGACGAGAAATTTCATATATTAGTTCTGCTAATTCTCATGATCCACAAAGACTTATATTAGCTGCGCGATATGCAGCTAATAAGGCAAAGCAGCACAATGTCACAGCTGTAATAGATGAAATTAACAGAAGTTCTTCTAGTGCTTCAAAAATAATAAATTTGATAAAGTCTTCTGAAAAGAATGTAATAAAAAAGAAAACTCCACTGGAAGCTTTAGTTTTTTTATTCGACCAGTCTTTGTCAAAAGAAACATATAACAGTATACGTCACGAATCTAAGGTTAGTGGAGCTGATATTTGGCCTGCATATAATGAGCTTAGGGAAACAAAAAGATTATTAAGACCACAAAAAGATGAAGTGACATTAAATGAAAATGTGGCAAAAGTTTCTCTTCAATCTTTACTGCATCATACTGGTAAGAGAATACTGGAAATGCAGGAAGAAATCTTATTACAAATTATGGACACGAACTGCTTAAGGGAAATGGCGCTAGTTTTAACATGCTCTTGGGGGTTTGATGGTAGCACTGGCCATTCTATGTATAAACAATCTTTCCAACAAAGCTCAGAAAACAAATTAAGCGATGGAAGCATTTTTGCTACTACTCTTATACCTTTGCAATTGACAACAGAAAATGGACAGATAGTTTGGTACAATAATGCATCACAATCTCCACGATTCTGTCGACCCATTAAATTGGATTTTGTAAAAGAATCGGATGAAGTAATTTTATCTCAAAAAGTCGAAATTGACAAGGAGATTGACGACCTACTTCCTTTAGAATTTACTATAAATAATGATCACAAAGTAACTGTTCACTTTTCTATGCATTTAACTCTAATTGATGGAAAAGTTCTAAAAACTGTAACAGGTACGAAATCCGCACAGACTTGTCCCATTTGTAAAGCAACGCCAAAAGAGTTTAATAATCTTGCAAATATAAAAAAAGAAACAGGCATATTTATTCCAGATCAAAACGCATTGCAATATGGTATTAGTCCTTTACATGCCTGGATTCGATTATATGAATGCTGCTTACATATAGCGTACAGAATTACTATAAAAAAATGGAGGGTTCAAACACCAAAAGACAAAAAAATTTTAGCAGATCGAAAAGCAGAGATTCAAAAATTGTTACGCGAGAAATTGGGTTTGATTGTTGATAAACCAAAAGCAGGTGGTGCTGGTACAACCAATGATGGTAACTCAGCACGTACTGCTTTTAAAAATGCTGATATTTTTGCAGACTGTTTAGGATTAGATCGTAAATTTGTCAATGATCTAAAAATTATTTTAATTACATTATCCTGTCAGCTACCAATCGATGTTGCAAAATTCGAAACTTTTTGTTCAACCACTGCACACTTGTATGTTTCCCTGTATCCTTGGTATCTAATGCCTGCAACTCTTCATAAGATTTTAATTCATGCTGGAGAAATAATAAGAAACTGCACTCTACCAGTAGGTATGTATGGAGAAGAGGCATCAGAATGCAGAAACAAGGATTACAGAAATTTCAGACTTAAGCACAGCAGAAAAAATAATAGAAAATCAAACTTAGAGGACCTTTTTTATCGATTAATGGATTCCTCTGATCCTATAGTGTCCAGTATGTCTGCAGTGTCTCGAAGAAACAAAAGAAAGCGTTTACCGTTACCAACAGAAGTGAAGCAGTTACTATTCATAAATGATCAGAATGATGGTGCAGAAAGTGACATCGAAAATGAAGACGAAATTGAGGTTGAATTCCAAAGCGACGAAATTATTGGATCTAATTTAGTTCACAATCTGCTAGATGATTTCGAATTATCCGAAGATGAAATTTTGGATGATGATTAGGTCGATTCATTCTTACTTGACATACAGGAAATTTTTAAGTGAATTATAAAAAAAATCTTTAAACAAATTAAAAAACAAAAAAAATAAAAAATATCAAAAAAACTCAAAAAAAAATTTAAAATTAAAAAAAAAAAAAATGGGATTATAAATCGGACTAGAAACCTCCACGTGGTATATCCTGGGTGTTTAATTACAGCTAATTCTAGCCGTCAATTGAAATAGAAATTAGAAAAAAATTACTTATTGATGTTTTTACTTTCTAAAAATATTTTAATCTTTAAAAACAGACTTCAAATTCGTAATCAGCGACCCCAAAAACCCTCGAATATCAATTTTCAGGTCAATTGAAACAATTTTTAATTTTATTGTCCGCCATATTGGATCCGCCATTTTGAATTTTTGAAAACTAACTTTAAATTCGTAATCAGCGACCCCAAAAACCCTCGAATATCAATTTTCAGGTCAATTGAAACAATTTTTAATTTTATTGTCCGCCATATTGGATCCGCCATTTTGAATTTTTGAAAACTAACTTTAAATTCGTAATCAGCGACCCCAAAAACCGCCGAATATCAATTTTCAGGTCAATCGAATCAATTTTTAATTTTATTGTCCGCCATATTGGATCCGCCATTTTGAATTTTTGAAAACTAACTTCAAATTCGTAATCAGCGACCCCAAAAAGCCCCGAATATTAATTTTCAGGTCAATCGAATCAATTTCTAATTTTGTTGTCCGCCATATTGGATCCGCCATTTTGAATTTTTGAAAACTGACTTCAGATTCGTAATCAGTGACCCCAAAAACTATAAGAACAGTTATGAGTTATTTTAAATTTCTATTTTTCTAGAAGTTATGAATTTTGGCCACCCAAACGAGGTTCCTGGCCCACTGTGTATTGGTCCGTGCTAAGTCCCGTTACCAGCAATGAGACGTTTTGAATGCCAGTATAGGCCCAGTAGTTTTTGCCAGTTTTCTGCAGACATTCACTGAAAAAATTACATTTTAATTTTAAGAAAATCTTAATATTAAAATCTTAATATTCTTATATTCCCCACTTATATTATGTGGGAAATATTCTTACAATAAGAAGAAAATTAGTATTGTAAGAATATTTCCTACTTAATTTAAGTGGGGAATATTCTTGGCGCATATTTAAGAAGTTTTTCTTAAAATTAGAATGTAATTTTTTCAGTGCTGACGGGCCCATTTTGCAGTCTTAGAATTTCGCATTTGGAGCTTATAAAAAACCATTTATTATCTTTTTTCCGAGAAGCACCACGTGGAGGTGACCACTATTGGTTGTTTTTGGCAAGTTTTTAAATCCCGTGCAGAAATTGCCCTAACAGGGCTCTGACCCCGCATGAAACCGGGAACCTGACCGGGCCCCGGCCTGGTAGCTCGTCCAATCGGGCTTTTCGTCATGGCGCTGGGCGGGTTCCCTGTTTCACCCCGGTCTGGACCCGGCCAGGCCCCTGTCAAAATTTCTACTCGGGATTATTCTCCAGGAGCTTTGTAAAACTAAAAAAAAATTCTTGTTAATTAAATTCGATAAAAAATATGAAACATTTTTATTTCAGTATTACTAAATTATCTTGGATCATAATTTGTAAAAACAAAAAACATCTTATTTAGAAGTAATAAGTAGGTAAAATCAAAAAAATTAGATAATATTAATATTTTCAATTTTTATGGGTAAAAATATTTAAACTTTTAAATTTTATATTTAAAATTTCTATTTTTTTCTATTTTTATGATAAAATTGAAATTAAAATTACCAAGAAAACAAATTAATTAATTAATTAGAAAATATCAATACCAACTTAATGCAAGAATTAATTAATATTTAACCCTTTGAGTAGCAGTGATACATTTAATTTATATGAACATTTTTTTGTTAACTTCTGTATAACTTTCTTGATTTTAAAAACTGAATATTGAAACAATTTTTTTGGTCCAATGAGGCAAATTTCTTGCTTTAAATACTGGTCTTTAAATAAAAAAAGTTTAATTACTTTCCATAAAAAGCTTGTTTAAAAATCAAAAATCATCATTTTTGTAGAAAAAATTTGATCAGAAAAATCGAAAAAAATTTCAAAATACGTCTTTTTTGAAATTTTAGTATAGAAATGGGTTGTATTTATCTAAAAAGTTAGCTAAGGATAGTTTTTCATCCATTTTATAAAAAATAAAAATTTTTCATTTTTTTGATTTTTCGAATTTTTTGAAAAAATGTCGTAACTTTCGTTTAAGTTAATATTTTTTAATCGGATAAGGCTATGATTTTAAGTTACGTTAATACCTAATAGACTGCCAAGTTTCACTTTAATCGGTTAAACCGTTTTGAAGTGATGCGCGAACAAAGTTTTGCATACAGACAGACAGAAGGATAGACAGACAGACAGAAATTTTTTTTTTACATTTTTCGAATTCTCATGTCTCAAAACGAAAAAATATATAAAAATTTTCAAGCTTGGAGCATTGTACAGACAGAAGTCTGATTTTATTAATATATATATATATATATATATACTTTTATAAGGTAACGTCTGGGTAACGGCGCCAGTAACGCCGGCTCTGGTTTCTCTCTTTCTCTAAAGGCAATATAAATAAGAATGTCTCTCTTTAGCTAATTTTTATATCTACTCGTTTCATATTAAGGATAATTTTGTGATAGTTCTTCAAGAATTAAACTGTGATGCCTATATTAAATATTTTAGATATCATAAAGACTTAAACGTTAATGGTTAATATGTATGTGCTGTATAGAAAGAATAAAATTCTCACATCTATTTAAACTTTTTATAGGAACGAAGATTGAATCAATAGATCTTTGCGCTAAACAACTTACGGAAAGAAACACAATAAGTTATTTACGCCAGGCATTGAGGGTTGTTTGACTCGATTGGAAAATTTAAAAGGAAAAAATTAGCGCTGTCGTTACAGACGGTGGGGCGAACATCAAAGGCGCTGTAAGAGAAGAATTTGGTGTATTGCAACATATAAGTTGCATGGGGCACCTAATCAATGACATAGGTCAAGCTTGTGTAGGATTACACAACTTTAAAGTTCCTTCAGAAGTCGAAAATCAAAGAGAACTTCCTGAAGATGAAGATTCGGATGATGATATTGAACTTGAAGAAACCCAATTTGGAGAAGATATGTTAAAAAAATATTGATCAAAGTAAAACGTATTGTACGTTTTTTTAGAAAAAGTGAAATTGCCACTTCCGAATTGGAACGTCTCCAAAAAGAAGCTGGTAAACCCAGCCACCAATGTTTGAAATTAATGCAGGAAGTTTGTACAAGGTGGAATTCCTGTTTCGAGATGGTAAATAGATTTCTACAATTATCAGATTTTGTTGATATGGCTCTTTTCAAAATTCGGAGAGATAAGAGCTCCAAGGCAAATCCGCCAAATATGCTAGATCAAAGCGAACTAGATGTTCTTAACAAAGTTAAGAGTATGCTTACGCCTTTGTGGCAAGTAACTTTGGAGATAAGCTCTGAAAAAACCGTGACACTAAGTAAGTGTATTCCATTAGTGAACGCTATGACGAAAGTAAGTATTAATAATCTATAATTATTATAATAAATAAAATAAAATGTAAACAGTAATAATAAATATAAAAAAAATTATAATGATTAATAATTATCTATTCCAAACTAAGTTATTTATTTGTCGTTTTTACAGAAAATTGAGACTTTTACTTCTTCGACTCTAATTGGTTACAATCTTTAAAGAAAATTATTAGCCTTGATAGAGAGTTAGTTTTCCGGGATTAAAAACTTAAATCCGTATGCCTTAAAAGAGCCTGCTTGATGCTCGCTTTAAAAGAGATGCTTTTACTGGAGCAATGTCACAAGCAAACGCTATTTCTGGCGTTGGTAAATTCTGCTTTATTTTTAATTAAAAAATTTTTTAAACAACGATTTTAAAATATTAGGCTTTGCACTCATCAACTAAAACCTACTATTTACTACTTTTTTACTACTTTTTCATAAATAATAAAATGCTTTTTTAGAATTCAATTATTTTGAAAAAAATGTAATATAATACCACACAGACATTCAATTATTATGAAAAATTTTAATAAAATTCTTTGTAAAATGTAATTATTTTTAAAAACTTTTCGCAATTAATTAATTTTTAATATCTACTATTTTCATAAAATTTCTAAACAGAATTTAATTATTTAAATTCGAATTTGTATAAAATTAGTCGAAAGACATCAATTATTTTAAAAATTTTATAAAATTTTTCGCAAGAGTTAAATTATTTTTATTTTATAAATAATAAAATATTCATTGCAGGAATTCAATTTATTAGCAGGATAAGAAATAAGTAAATATAGAATATAGAATGAAAGTTTCGTCAGTTTTGAAAAAGTTTCTAAAACGAGTTTTTTTGGTCGTCAAGTTTAATTTTTCGATAGCTACTTTTTTTAGTTTGAAAGATACTTTTTGCTACTTTTTTATAATTAATTATCGAGTGCGGAGTCTGAAATATTTAAAATGAAATATGAATAATAAATTTAATAAAATAATTAACAGAAAATAAATAAATATAAAATTCTTTTGCACATATACTTACAATTAGTCTAAGTAAATTTCAATAAATTTTTTTGTTATTTTTAGCTAAAATAGTTGCAGAATATATTAACGTAGACACCGCAGCAATGATTTCGAATTAGCAACAAGATAAATCGAAAAATAATGCGGAGGGCATGGAAAGTCTTTAGTCTGACTTTGATGATATGATAATGGAAAATTTTTCAAATTCTGGGCAAGACGTAGCAGAAAGGATGCTGGTATTATATCCACTAAACTGCGTAATCGGATTTCTCCAAAACATCTCAACCAATTAATATTTTTACGCAATTTAGATCAAAAGTGGTTTGAGATTTAGTTTTAACATTACGCAAGTTATACATTCTTTAAAAGTCAATTTTAAATTCAATAAATGTTTTATATTCAAATTTTTAAGAGAAAAATAAAATGTAATTTTATATTGTTGAAAATAAATATTCTTATAATACTTTTATGCAAAAAAACATTTTTCTTTATTTATAATCTTCAATTTAAAAAAAAAATTTTTTAATCGCAAAAAAATCGAATAAGTCGATTTTTTACATCGATTAATCGATTTTTAAAAATCGAAAAATAATAGTTGATCAAAAAATCAAAAATCGATTTTTTATTTCGACTTTCCAAGTGTTTTTTATTTCGACTTTATTGAGCCGTTGAGTGGCACTGTATGTCCACATGAAAAGGGACCATTTATTCTATTTGTATAAATGGATGTAAATTTTTATATTTTTTACAATTTTATATTATAAATTAAACAAATTTTATCAATATGAATATAAATATATGTTTATTCATAATTTAAAACTTGAAGAACAATATTTTTTAAGAAAACGTGTTAAATTTCACATATTTAGGATCAGAGAGTAAAAACAGAATTGTATTATTATTATTTAAATTAATTATTCTTCTATTAACAATTTATTTATCTTGTCCAGTTTTTTCAAAAAATTTTCAAATGTCGGACGAGAATATATTTAATTAAATATTTAATTTAGAAACAAATTTTATGTTTAAATAAAATATATTATTTGCATTAATTAAATAAACAGTTTTCTCAAAAATATTAAATAAATACCAAATTTGATCAAACTATTACCAAAACTTCAGATCAAGTAATAAAAAAAATGTTTGGTATCAATTTATTTAAATTTGATCAATTTTATTTAACAGTGAAAAAAAGTTTAAAACAAAAAATCTTAAAAAATAGGTTTTAAATATGTAAATAACTAGAGCCTTGAAGGAACACTTAAAATTTACACTCCTGCTTTTCGTTAGTTGATTTTAACTCCGCCCATCTGTACCCCCCTGACGTCTCTAAACGCCATGAACACAGCTGGTGACTCTCTTGGTTCGTACTTTCTTGGGAGTTCCAATGTACCAATGTGATCGACGAACATAAACGCATTTTTAAACATGATTTTGATTATGACAAATAAAAAAGATAATATAAAAAATCTCAATCGTTTTTACAAAAAATTTTTTTAAAAATTTTAATATTATTTTTATTATACTTGACAAATTTATATCTGTTATTTCGGTTATCAATTTGTTTCTTTTTTCACAATTATTATTTTTGTGTATACTTATTAGCTCTTTGTTTTTCGCAAAAGTCATCAACCTTTGCCTTTGGTCTAAATCATTAATGTTGTTAGTTGATTTATAATCGTTTAATTGATCGCAAGCTATATACTCTTAGCAACTTTTACCTTCGGTAACTTTTGTAATTTGTGTCCATTTAAGCATCATGCGAAAACGGGTGAATTGCTTCGGGCGAAGTTTCGATTATGTTATATGTGAAAGTTCTAAATTAAATATCTAGAAAATAAAAACCCGTCGAAGACGGATATGACGATTAGTGGATAAACTAAGTAATTTTTAAAATGTGACATTACTTATTTATACAACAAAATTAGTCATTACAAAATAAGTAATTGGTATAGAACGATTCATTTTTCAGATCACTTTATCCACAAAGATAATATATTACGAGTTTATATTAACCTATTAAGTCCTATGAAGAAACCAGCCATTGTATTCAAAAACAAACAATATTGGATTCATAGGAAAATTAAAAAAATATTTACCTGTTTCTTTGTTTTTTATTTCCAATTGTTTAAACAAGTTAATGAAAATTTAAAAATTTTTGAAAACTGTTAGAGTCAATTGATTCTACGTGGCAAAATAAGAATGTTTTGTAATGAGTATATCTTTTTTTCAATTTTTCTATGAATCCAATTGTTAGTTTTAATAGTGGCATTAATTTAGACGAAGTGATTGCAAAATTAGTGTTATAATCAATATAAATTGTTTTATTACCGACAGATTGGCTCAGTCGGATAGATGCCTGGCGTTGGTGGTCGTTTAAGGACCAAGGGTATAAGTACCCTTGGTTCGCGCCCACTTTGCTTGGTATTTTTCCGGCACGTGAGACAATCTGAGCGGGAGGTTTGACGTCGAGGTATAATGATGTGCACCGTCGATTATTGTCCGGTACACACCATTAGAACTCGACTGTCGATAAACAGGTTGTACTCAGAGAGGTTTTCTACAGTTTCCCTCTTCTCTGGCGAGAAAACCTATTGACGGGTGGTCCAGGCGTAATGCGAGTACTCCTAATAAAGTCGGCTGTAGACGCAAAATTAGGTTAATATATAGAAAAATTTCTAAAGTAGAATGGTTATGCTTAATCCAAAAAAGTATTTCGCGGGGACTCTTGTCGAAGTGCGTAAGGCCAATAGGGCAGGAGTATAAACAATAAAAAAAAAAATTGTTTTATTAATTATATTATTGTAATAAATATTGTACTATTTTTATAGTTTTGTGGATGTTGTAACGAACTTCTGGAACAGAATAGCTTGGTTGTTTCGGCTAATAAACTAAATCTGTATCATCCCACGTGTTTTCGATGTGCACATTGCAAGGAATTGCTAATTGATCTTGCGTACTGTGTATTTGATAACACTCTTTATTGTGAAAGACATTATGCTGAAAAACTGAAGCCAAGGTGCTCTGCTTGTGATGAGGTAAAGATTTTCTTTTGAATTAACTTAGTTTAGAATAATTATATTAAAACATTTTAAATACGTAGAGAAATAGAAATAATAACCCCGAAACCCTGTATACCGAGGAAAATTCAATGAGCCGAACACTAATTTTAATAAAAATACAGAAACGTGTGTTAGACTCTTGAAGATAGCTGCTACTCCAGGGTTTTAAGGATCGCTGATAACGAATCTGTTTTAAAAAAGCGGATCCAATAAAGTGGATCAAATATTTTTAAAACTCAATCATAAAGTTAATTCTGTTATTTTTAATGACTGCTCTGTTTAGCAAATAAAATAGAGTAGTTTTGCAGTATCAGCCCATTCTACAGAAACCGCGACAATGCGATTCATTTTTAAAATTTGTTCCTCTAATTTGATCTGCCATCTTTAATTTTCAAAAACTGACATCAGATTCGTAATCAGCGACCCAATATCTTGAATTTATAATTACTAACATCGGAAAAACCATGTAATTTTTGCCTTTATTTGAAACGACAGATAGACGGACTCATATTTTCATTCATAGTGAATTTCCTTATATTTCTATCCCTACTGAAAATATGCTTGTAACTCAGAAAAAGCAGTAAAAAAAGCGTCATTCATTTGAAACATTTGGGTTAATTTTAAAAAGATTTGACATATAATGTAGCCAATATAAAGTAAAATAAAGAGTTTTTATGATTTAAAGTTAATTTAACTGTAAACGAACAATTTGATTATTTTAGGTATATTTTTGTAATTTCTTTAAACTTTGAGAATAATCAATATTGGCTAACATGATACAATTCCACTTTCCGGGAGATGCCCAAGATAGTCTTATGAGAGGAAATAGCCTTCCCCCACAATGCGGAACATAAATAAATTATAAATAAATAGAAATCGGTTCTAATCAACTTAGTCATCTAACAAATATTTTTCTATGCTTTGATTTAATAAATTGCAAGTCACTGTCAGTTTCGTGATATGTGTAATAGTCAAATAATTTGTGCGCTATTTTAGCTCAGGTTATGTACCGGAGATAAAATTTTTGACTTTTTAAAAAATATCTTTTTTTTTAAATCAAACTCCGTAACTCAAAAAATATTTTATTAAATTAAAAAAAAATTATATATACACTTGTACTAATAATAGTAATATTTTAGCAAAGTTTCAAGAAAATTCATTTTTTTACCTGGGCAATTGAGGGATTTTGCCCCATATGTGATGTGCTCCGAGAAAATGTACCTGAAAAAGGAAATCATTTTAATGTGATGTCATTTTACTTTGACTTTATATTTAAAACTTACTATGTAATCGTTTGAACAGACAACTCATTTTTATTAATTACTGTAGATGTAGTGAACGCTTAAGCATCAGTGGTTTATATTGAGAGTTTATATCTTTAGTATGATTTCATTCCAAAAATTGGAACTTATATTTTTATAGAAAAAGTCACTAAATTTTTTTTCTTAAAGTGTGATCCCATGTGAGCAGAATACGTCGACTGGAAGCAGAAAATCATAAGAGTGAAAGGAACAACAATATCTACCTATCTCTTTTGCACTCATGATTTTCTGCTTTCGGTCGACGTATTCTGCTCACGTGGGATCGCACCCTTAATGAAGGATTAAGGATCCGAGCGCCCATAATTGTAATTTTTTATGGGCACGGCCCATAAAAGCAGTTACCTGTTTCATTCGTAAATACGTAAGTGTAATTACTAACTTTTTTTAAATTTAGACAAATAAACATGTACTACCTGATCATGCCCTAACATCAACTGCATATTTAGGATAGGAGTTGTTCACAAACTACGTCACACTCTTAGGGGAGGGGGGTGTTAAGCTGTGTGTGACGAAGAGTGGAAAAAATGTTTGTTGTATGTAAAAAATGTTACGAAGGAGGGGTAGAAATCAGTTCGAAAAAGCGTGACGTAGTTTGTGAATGATCCCATATCCTACGGATGTCCTAAGGATATCCGGAAACTATTGTATCCGTAGGATATACCAGGGATTTCTTGAGCTATCTTAAGAACATTCTAAGAATTTGCAAATTTCCTGATGTGACTAGGACGTCCACAGGATATACTTGAATATCCGTTTCGTTTCAGGGTGTACATGTGCATAAACATGTAAATATTACACATCTCAAAAGTTTTACAAGCATGAACATGTATAAGTTCTTTCATGAGTTAAAAGGATACACATATTCATGTGCGATCTTTTTAATTTTTTAAACATTTTTAACACTTCGCTGGATGGGTTGGAAAAACATGACAGCTCGGATTGGCTTTGAAAAACATGACACATCGAATTTGTGTTTTGATAAGATTATTTTAATTGTATTGTGACGGTAGAATTACTGATGAATCGAATTAATATATTTAAATATTCAATGCGAAACATTTGCATCGAATCCCGTCCAAGAAACACTATGCTACTTGCAACTCCAGCTTTCTTGAAAAACACAAAATCTCATCGGGGAATTCTTTCAAGACAAAGCCGTGATGCAAACCGGTCAACTGGACAACGAACAACCAAACCGAGCTTTTCAAATGCGACAGTTGAGACGCTACCAATATTCTCTACTCTCTGGTACTCTCCTTCTGTCCTCCATGAACGCATAACACATGAAAACACATCATTAACGAAAAACAACTATTTGTTAATAAAAACTCAAACTCGAAATAATTAACAAACTACAAAATCATAAATCAAACTCTCAAATTATCTCTCTATTATGACACTCTTCAAAACCGCGTCCCCAGTAGGCTTTCTCATTATCAAATCGTTTCCTTGTTTTTCCTTCGCAATTTTCGGAAGAACCCTTCTTCTTATACCCACGCAACGGCACCTAAAAGAAACTTGAAAAGGGTCGCTGACCATGTGATGTACGCTGACAATTAATTTTGCGCAAAATCATTTAAATTCTGATTTCACGAAAACCACAGCTCCTCACACGCTGATACAAAAGAAATATACAAGAGACTTGACAACAAACGAGACAGATCTACGATAAGAAAGAGACAAACAAACGAATCTCTAAACTCTGAAAAATTCTGTCCCTATACATGACAAATTAGGCAGAGTAAGTAACGAAACACTTCGTTACAGTATATTATAAAAAAATTATTTTTAACTTAACCTGGTTACACTCTTTAATGAAAATGAAAAAAGTGTATGATTTTTAACTCAAATTCGACGTGTCATTCTTTCAAAGCCAATCCGAGTTGTCCTATTTTTCTACCAAGCCATGAATATACTGAATAGAATTACAGCATTATATATGTTAATATGTTAAAAAGTACATCTTCAAATGGAACTTCTACTTTTATATATAAAAATTCTCACTAAAAATTGCCAGGAAATCTCTTATCTCTTATTATTTTATTATATTAAGTTGAAGAACGACCGACCGACCGACCGACCGACCCTAGCCGTATATATATGTATATCTTTTAAAAATAATATTAACACAAATGTATACATATTCACAATGTCACGCATGCGCAGTAGTGTTCTGTCAATGTTACGCATGCGCAGTAGTGTTCTGTCAATGTTACGCATGCGCAGTAGTGTTCTATCACTGTTACGCATGCGCAGTAGTGTTCTGTCAATATTACACATGCGCAGTAGTGTTCTATCACTGTTACGCATGCGCAGTAGTGTTCTGTCAATATTACACATGCGCAGTAGTGTTCTGACAATATTACACATGCGCAGTAGTGTTCTATTAGTGCCACGCATGCGCAGTAGTGTTCTGTCAATATTACACATGCGCAGTAGTGTTCTGTCAATATTAGGCATGCGCAGTAGTGTTCTGTCAATATTACGCATGCGCAGTAGTGTTCTTTAAATATCAGGCATGCGCAGTAGTGTTCTATGAATATCAGGCATGCGCAGTAGTGTTCTATCAATGTCAGGCATGCGCACTATTGTTCTATGAATGTCAGGCATGCGCAGTAGTGTTCTATCAATGTGAGGAATGCGCACTATTGTTCTATGAATGTCAGGCATGCGCAGTAGTGTTCTATGAATATCAAGCATGCGCGCATAACACCCACACATGTATACTCACACATATGCACTAATCACATGTACATGTATACTCACACATGTTCATAAATTACATACACATGTATACTGCTCATATGCAGATATAAACTCCTACATATACACAAATCACATATATGTATAGATTTAATAAACGATTGATAATATAAATTGTTGAATTTTTTAAGGTTCGTTGATGCACGTAGTGTCTGTTGAAATTTTTTTAAATATACGTAAATACCTCACTCGCTAATGCTGCGCTGTCTGTGTTGTAATGGAACTTATTTATTTACTTGTGTATTTACTTATTTATTTCAGGGTTGCCACAAGACATCGATTTTAAAATTCCATGACTTTTCCAGGTTTTCCAGACCATTTCTTAAAAAATTCCAAACCAGAAATAAAATTGTTTTGGTATGTTTTTAGCTAATTACGACAAAAAGTATAAAATCCTTTAAGTAAATTGTTAACAAAATAAGTTATTAATTTTTAATTTCATTATTAACAAAAAATTAAGTTAAAATTTGTAAGGTTATTTGAGATACGCTCCGAAGAAAGATGAGGAGCAAATCTTTTTAAATTTAAAAATTTAGTTAAGTTTAGAATTTTTCACAATTATTAAACCAGTATTTTAAAAAGCATTTTAATAACATTTTATGAAACTGAAGTTACCTACGTTTATTCAATGACAATTTTTTCTTTGCTAATTATTTATTTTAATGTTAGAAGCCTTTTAAAAAATTTTAAAAGATCGAAGTCGGGGAAATTATTAATTTTGATTTTTTACACAGATTTTCGAAAAATCCATATATTATTTAAACAAAATTATTATTTCCTCACCTCATAAGCAATTTTTTCTTTTACAAATTATTTATTTTAATGTGACAAGTCATTTAAAAAAATTGTAAGAGGATCTAAGGAAGGCAAGGAAATTAGTGATTTTTAATTATTTTTTCGTAGATTTTCCAAATATCCCGAAATTTTAACTAAATTATTATTTCCTTGCTTCAGAAGCAATTTTTTTCGATTGCAATTTTTAAAGGGCTTCTTACATTAAAAAACAATTAGCAAAAGAAAAAATTTTCATTGCATAAAAGTTGGTAGCTTCAGTTTCATAACATTTTGGGGTTTCTAAAATGTATTAATTTTAAAATTATTTAAAGGAAGATAGAGACCAAAAGAAACTAAAATTTAGAAATGCCATATTGATTTCAATTGTAAGCACTAAATTTAAAATCAAAAAGTTGTATGTCAACTTGAAAACTTGAAATTTTTACGACTCAAATACAAAAAATTGAGCTTTTAGTATCAGGCTTTATAAAATTCCCTGACAATTCCAGATTTTTCAGGTTTTCCATGACTGAAAAAAAATTCCATGACAATTCCGGGTTTCCCAGGTTTTCCAGGTCCGTGGCAACCCTGTATTTGTTTGGCAGACATCAACAATAATTTTTTAAATGGATAATCAGTGAAAAATGACTTATATTTCTGTAAGTTAGTGTTTCACTTCGATCCGCGAATTTCATTTTTTCGAGCGATTATTTGGTTATCGTCTTTGGTTTTCAAACGATCATCTTGTTTATTCTTTTGTTAATTGTCAAATCGTATCGTCTAATTTTCTAATTGTCATCGACCGAACTTCTCGACTGCTTCTCGACTTTCCCATAACTGACAACTAAAAATAATACAATAATAACCTATTTTTTGAAAAAAATCGATATCCAAAAACATTTAAATTCTTTTTTATTAATTCTATTAAAAACTAAAATTAAATTCATTTTAGTGAATTAAAATTATTATATCAAGTTAAAAATTAATTCAAGGTGTCTAGTGAATTATTATTTTTAAATTCCCGGACCAAAAATAAATATTCCCGGATTGATTTTTTAAAACAGCAATTACTATAAAATTTAAATATTAATACTTTTAATAAAGAAATTTTTAAGAAAATCAATTTTAAAAAGTCAATAGACATCTTTATTTAGAGAAATATATATAATATTACTTGTTATATATTACTTAATAAATCTATAACATTGTAATAGTTGGATCTAAATTTAAAATTAACCTACTTTTTTATTTTTCTATTAGTTGGGCTTTTTTGCGGAGTATTATTATTATTTTTAATTGTGTATTTAAATAATAAAAATTAAAAATAATTATTTTTAATTTTTATTATTAAAAAAAAAGTTGTCTGTTCATTGAACAAGACCTACATGTCTTATAGTATTTTGGCCCCTGAATACGAATATGAAGTCAGAATTGCTCCATCACCCTCTGTTTTCTTTTAAATCGAAAAAACTACCCTTAAGTCTAAAATTCAAGAATTAAAGTAAAAAAAAATAAAAACACGGCTTTCTTCGGAGTAGAAGAATATATTTATGCGTTTTCTTCTTTCAACAACTCAAATAATGTCAAAATTGCTCCACCACCCCTACTTTTTTTTAAATCGAAGAAAGTACCCTTAAATCTAAAATTCAAGAACTAAAGTGAAAAAAAATGAAATAACCGGTTTTCTTCGGAGTAGAAGAATATATTTATGCGTTTTCTTCTTTCAACAACAAATAATGATAAATTAACTCTGATTCTGCTTTTTAGTTATGAGAACAAAAATAAAGGAACGTATGCTTTTGTCTAAAACTAATTGTTTTTATTGTTGTTAGTATACTCTGGGTTCATACTTAAAGGGGTAGTTTTTTCAATATAAATCAATAAGAGGGTGATGAAGCAATGCTGATGCTTTTTTAAAAAGTACATAAATATATTCTTCTACTTTGGAAAAAACCTGTTATATCATTTTTTACTATAATTCTTGAATTTTAGATTTAAGGGCAGGGGGTGATGGAGCAATTTCGTCATTATTTCTAAATTGTTGAAAGAAAAAAACGCATAAATATATTTTTCGACTTCGCAAAAAAACTGGTTATTTCATTCTTTGACTTTAGTTCTTGAATTTTAGATTTAAGGGTAGTTTCTCCCATTTAAAAGAAACAGGGGTGGTGGAGCAGTTTTGACATTATTTCTGAGAGGTTAAAGGAAGAAAACGCATAAATATATTCTTCTACTCCTAAGAAAACCGGTTATTTCATATTTTTTTACTTTAGTTCTTGAATTTTAGATTTAAGGGTAGTTTCTCCCATTTAAAAAAACAGGGGTGGTGGAGCAATTTTGACAATATTTCTGAGTGGTTGAAGGAAGAAAACGCATAAATATATTCTTCTACTTCGCAAAAAAGTGGTTATTTCATTCTTTGACTTTAGTTCTTGAATTTTAGATTTAAGGGTAGTTTCTCCTATTTAAAAAAACAGGGGTGGTGGAGCAATTTTGACATTATTTGAGTTGTTGAAAGAAGAAAACGCACAAATATATTCTTCTACTCCGAAGAAAGCCGTGTTTTTATTTTTTTTACTTTAATTCTTGAATTTTAGACTTAAGGGTAGTTTTTTCGATTTAAAAAAAACAGAGGGTGCTGGAGCAATTCTGACTTCATATTCGTATTCAGGGGGCCAAAATACTATAAGACATGTAGGTCTTGTTCAATGAACAGACAACTTTTTTTTTGTGTGCCTGTGATTGTAATCATACCTAAATTAAAAAAATTTAACATTTTTAGGTATAAAATAATTTTTTAATAAACATTAATAAAAATTTAGTTTTCTAAACATTATTCAAAAGTAGACGAAAGAACAAAGTTTTGTCCTCTTGATGTAATTTTTCTAAATTCAATAGATTAAGTTATAGATAATTAAAAATAAGTATACTTAGATTTCTTTGAATAATTTTTTAACACAATTAAATTTTTCAAATATGTCTACAATAGAAACCTTTTTGAATAGTTGAAATTGTGCAAAATTTAATTGAAAATAATTAATTTATTTCAAGTATTTGTTACAATTTTTTTAAGAATTTTAATTGCAAATTTTGAAAATAATTGAATTACCAAAAATTTAAAAAAAATTTTTAAAGGTAAATTAGGATATAAGAATTATTTTAAGAAATTCAATTATTTTCGAAAAATAACATTATAATATTTTTAAAAACTAATATTATTAGAATTTTTTTATAGTAATTTTTTAAGATTTAATTATCTTCGAATAATGTAAATAAACATTTATGAAAATTTACTTCAATAAGACGAGCGAACATGACAGCTTGGTTATCAAAACAAAAAGAAAATCGTTTTTTGTTCGTTTCTCGGATCGTGTTGCTCGAATGAAACACTACTGTAAGTGTAATTTTCAACTGACTTTTAGTAAAATTATTTGTTTGACAGAAATTTACAATATTAATACATAAATCACAATAAAATAATAATCAGTGAAGAATGACTGATATTTTAGTACTTTTCAACTGATTTTCAGTAAAATTCCACTGATTATGAATCCAAAGTCACTTTTTAAAAATACAAAATGGCGAATCCAGGATAGCGGACGAAAATGAAAGGTTTAGTAAGAGAATACGTAAAAATAACATTTCGTATAATGTACAATGACATTTTTTGTAAATGTCACTTCATAATTTTTGTCTTATTACACAATGATTTTAAATAAAATAATTTATATTTTTATAAATATTAATAATTTTTTACATTTTCTAACCACTATAAGGTTTTAATTTTGTAAATGTTCAAATTCTGGTTTAGAAAGAAAAATTTATATTATTATACAACTATATTGTCTAGACTTGCAAAAACCCAAAGTCTAGACTTTGTTGTAACAATATTAAACAATAATGGACGTATCTTCGCCCTTTTCTTACTAATTATTCAGAGAATCAGGCTAACATTCAAAATCTAACCTTCTAAGTTTAGTTATTTCAAAAAAATTATTTTATTGATGCAAATAAATATTTATTTTAATTAAAAACTATGCATTATTTAATCAAGTAATTTTTATAATTGATTTAAAGCAATATTTATTAAATTAAATTATTCTATTTAATTGACTTAAGTAATTTGTATTTGGTTCAAATAACTATTTAATAGATACCATAAATTAAAATATTTATGTCCAGTAAATATTTACTTAGTTCAAATAAAAAAAAAAAATAAGTAAAAACTAATAAGTTTAAATACAACCGAACGAGCGTTAGCGAGTGAGGTATATGTTGCTAGTTATACATGATAACCAATAAAATTTTTTACATTAAAAATTATTCACTAGTTTATACAGATGTGCAAAAAGTACTCAAAAAATTCGAGTAATCAGGTAAATTCGAGAACTCGATTAAATTCGAGCACTCGAGAATTCGAGTACTCGAAGTCACACGAGTGTAATCGAGTACTCGAATGGATTCGAGCTTTTAACTTACTAAAAAAACTATTAATAAGAAAAATTTTTTGAATTTATTCGAATTATTGAATCAATAGAGTAAATAAATCTTCAATTTCAAAGTGTATTTCTATTTGCTAATTGAAATATGCGAAATTTATATGAATTTTCTCTAGAACTTAAATTTACTCAAGAGCTCGAAAAAATTCGAGTACTCGAATTCCCTTGAATACACTCAAGTACTCGAATTCACTCGAGTACTCGAAACTATTCGAGCTTTTTACTCAGCTCGACTCGAACTCGGATCGAGCTCGAACTCATTAGGCTCGGCTCGAAAAATGAAAAGCTCGAAAAAGCTCAATCGAGCTTCAAGCTTTTTGCACACCTCTACTAGTTTACTAACGTAGTCGTATAGAGTCATTCCATTATATTTCGACTAAAGTCGTTGCCGACTAATTTTAAAAAATTGTAATATTTTGCAGGAATGATTTTAAAGATATTAGGATCACCGAACAAAAAGAATTTTTTAAATATTTTTTATATTTATTGTAAAATAAGCATCTAAAGTATATATATATATGAAGTCGTAAAAACTGACACTTTTTCATCTAATAGAAAATATTAAAGAAAACACATAATTTACTATAAAAACGTAAAAAAATTATTAGAATTTATTAAGAATGAATTATTTTATTGTTATAAATTGATAGAAACAATTATTAATAAGAAATATTAAATAGAAAATAATTTTAAAGTTTACATGGAAAATAACCTATTTTTGCAAATTTCATTCACTAAATATGAGAAAGAGAAATCATTAAATTGGATAAAACCTTATGAAATATAAAGTACCTGTGATTAACTTTTAGTTTTTCTTATCACTTTCTTCCTGTTTTCTTCACAAATATTAAAAAATAAGCAATTAAAATTGGCACTTTGCTTATTTTCACGATTTTCAAATGTAAATAACTTTTGCCTAGAAAAATGAAAAATTATGAAAATTGGGCAATAATTAATTCATCACTAGATACACTTACTGGAAAAAGATTTTCTTTGGTCCCGAAGCTATTTCTCGAATTAATTAACTTTAAACTTTTTACTATTTTTATCAGGTTAATACATGTGTTTTTTAAAGGACGAAGTTAGCTCTTCTTGTTTAATCGTTTTGAACCAACTTCAGTTTTAAAGAAATCACATGTATTAACCTGATAAAAATAGTAAAAAGTTTAAAGTTAATTAATTCGAGAAATAGCTTCGGGACCAAAGAAAATCTTTTTCCAGTAAGTGTATCTAGTGATGAATTAATTATTGCCCAATTTTCGTAATTTTTCATTTTTCTAGGCAAAAGTTATTTACATTTGAAAATCGTGAAAATAAGCAAAGTGCCAATTTTAATTGCTTATTTTTTAATATTGGTGAAGAAAACAGGAAGAAAGTGATAAGAAAAACTAAAAGT
Source organism: Leptopilina heterotoma (assembly GCF_015476425.1). NCBI lineage: Eukaryota > Metazoa > Arthropoda > Insecta > Hymenoptera > Figitidae > Leptopilina > Leptopilina heterotoma. The sequence continues at coordinate 778,035 of NW_025111199.1, forward strand.
TAATCACAGGTACTTTATATTTCATAAGGTTTTATCCAATTTAATGATTTCTCTTTCTCATATTTAGTGAATGAAATTTGCATAAATAGGTTATTATTATTATTATTTATTGCATAAGGTTTTATCCAATTTAATGATTTCTCTTTCTCATATTTAGTGAATGAAATTTGCAAAAATAGGTTATTTTCCATGTAAACTTTAAAATTATTTTTTATTTAATATTTCTTATTAATAATTGTTTCTATCAATTTATAACAATAAAATAATTCATTCTTAATAAATTCTAATAATTTTTTTACGTTTTTATAGTAAATTATGTGTTTTCTTTAATATTTTCTATTAGATGAAAAAGTGTCAGTTTTTACGACTTCATATATATATACTTTAGATGCTTATTTTACAATAAATATAAAAAATATTTAAAAAATTCTTTTTGTTCGGTGATCCTAATATCTTTAAAATCATTCCTGCAAAATATTACAATTTTTTAAAATTAGTCGGCAACGACTTTAGTCGAAATATAATGGAATGACTCTATACTATACTCTGTTTAAAGAGAGAATGCCCTCGGCAAAGGACGACTTTTCGTCTAGTTCGCGCAGAATGTTGTAAAAATGAAAGAGTTGGTGTAGTTTTTAATATAGAAACGCCTTTTTCGATAGAAAAAATTAGCTTGTGTCGTGATCTTAGCCCTCCTTAAACTGTTGAGTTTAGGTAAAAAAAATTTTCTTCGGTTTCACATTTAAAAGGGTTTTCATAAAAGTGAGTTTAAAGGGTCATAAAAAATTAGAAAAATTTTTATAACATATTTTGAAAATTTTAAACATTATATTCAGAATCTACAACGTCTAACGATTTCAAAGATATGTTATTTTTTTCGAAAATATAAAATTTAAACATTTATATAAATGTTAAGTTTTAGGAACACCATAAAGTATCATCTTTTATGTTAAATAAGTGCGAGTGAAAGAGAATTATGATTAGGCAATATACAATGCTTGGAATGACTGAGACATGGTATTGTTATAGTATATGTAAGTTTAGTTTTCCCAAGTAGCAAGTAACAGTTCTACTAATTGTTAGTAAAATTCTACTAAGCAATTAGTAAAATCTACTAACAATTAGTAAAATTTCACTATTTGTTAGTAAAATTACTAATAATTTATATTTTTTATTATATTACAATTTATAAAATTTTCTTACTCTTCAAATTTGAATCAGTGAGTGACTGTTTGCTTTTGAATTAGTAATTTTTACTAATAAATTAACAGAAATTACTAATATATTTGTTACTACTAATTTTTAATATATATTAGTAGAAATTGCTAATAAATTAGTTGATACTAATTACAAATAAATTAGTAGAAATTACTAATAAATTAGTTACTACAAATTTTTAATATATAAGTAGAAATTGCTAATAAATTAGTTACTACTAATTTTCAATACATATATTAATAGAAATTACTATTTTTCAGTAAAACTTACTAATTCAAAAAAAAATCAGTCACTAATTCAATAAAGTAATCACTTATACTAATTAAAATTTAGAGTGGGATTTATCTATTTTTTATTAAATAATTAAAATTTGTAAAATATATAATTCATTTAAAGCTTAGATACACTACCGTCCACGAGTATCAGGACGATTACAAGCGACTCTATGAAAAAACATACCATCACTTTTTCAATCATATTTCGGAAATAAAAGGAGGTACAATAAAAAAACTTAAATACGGTTAGAAAGCTGATTAAATTTTACGTAAAATAAGAGTCTTTGAAGTAATTTCGTTAACTATTTTTAAGTTGTAGAGTGAGAAAAAAACAAAAAAAAAATAAATTTTCTTATTTTTGTCTCTTGACTTCAACTTTTTCAAAAATCTAGAAAAATTTAGATAACATTTTTCTAAAAACATAGAAATCTTCGTTAGAATTTCAGCTTTAAAATAATCCTTCGAAAATTAAAAAAGATTAGTCGGTCTTCGATGTATCATTAAAAATATGAAGCCGTGTTTCGACCGATTGGTGCATTGAAATTCAACTGTACCGACTCGATTCTAGCTTCACGCGGCAGCGAATGAGAGAGAAAGCAGGGACGAATTCATGCGGGAGAACAATGAACTTTCGAGTTTTTTTTAAATTACTCGTGAAACATCATTATTTATTATTCCCCAGCATAAATCCGTCCCTGTTTTCGCTCCCATTCGCATAGAATCGAATCGTGGCAGTTGAAATTCAATGCACCAATCGGTCGAAATACGGCTTTACACTTTTAATGATATATCGAAGACGGATTAATCTTATTTAAGGGAGGTCACCCCGTGTGATGGGTTCAAAAAATCGAAAAAATTTTTTCCCAATAAATCACATCTACTATATGTGTAGAATATGTGGGTAAAGAGGATTTTTAATATTTGACATCTTAAGAAAGTTACAGCACTGAGAAGACAAGGAGTTGCCAAGCGAACAATGTATTACTTAAGTTTTGATAGGCGTTTTTCTCTAAACTGTGTTTTTCAAACTGGCGTCCATGATATCTCAAAAACGGCTTGACCAATATCGCACAAATTTATAGGGCGTGTTCAGCACATGTATGGCTATCGACCGAACTAGGATAATTAAAAAAGGTCAAGTTGTTTCTATTTTATGCAAGAAAAAAACCAAAAAAATGACGTTTTTTTTAAAAAAAAAATTTCCTCAGTCGCGTAAAAAATTCAATTTTTAATATTTTTAAATAATCCTAGTTCCGGTGATAGCCACATCCTCACAGATTAAGATGCCTTTTTATTTTTTGATTTTAGTTTAGTCAATTAGTCAGTATTGTGGACGCCGATAGACGGCGTTTTTATGATCATCCTTACTTTCCAGTTTTATAATTCGGAATCATTAAAATATTTTTACTTGTAAAAATTTAAATTTGTTGTTTAAATGTAACTGAATATATAGTAACAATTTTGAAATCCTAAGTTTCCATGGTTCTTAACCCCTTGACTGCCGATGTCAAAGATCTTTGCCATTTCGGACTATGCTCTGACTGCCGGAAAACTGACAATCTTTGCCATGATAAAAATTGATGTAAAAAAGTCAAAAATGGCTTAAAATTAAAAATAAAATTATTTATAAAAAGTCAACACTATGCAGAATGCGACGCACGTTTCTGTTTTTAAATTCAATAAATAAAAAAAATGTTATAAAGTTTTAAAAACAACACTTTTAGCAAATTTTTCAAAATCTTTGCATGGACAATACAATGCATTTTTATTTTAAAAATGTCTAAAATCACCTGAAATCTATTACTCGGAGGTTTTCGGGGTCGCTGATTACAAATATGATGTCAGTTTTTCAAAATTCAAAATGGCGGATCCAATATGGCGTATAACTTTTTTAAAAATTGATCCAATTTACCTGAAATTTGTTACTCGGGGGTTGTCGGGGTCGCTGATTACGAATATGATAATGATTTTTTAAAATCCAAAATAACGGATCCAATATGGCAGACATTTTTTTAAAAAATATTGGATTCGCTTGAAAATTATCATTTGGGGGTTTTCGTGGTCGCTGATGGCGAATCCGATGTCAATTTTTCAAAATTCAAAATTGCGGATAAAATATGGCATACAGTGGAGATCCACTTCAACCATGAACTTATTGGAAAGGTGAACTTATTGGTTAGGACATTTCAATGGAATTTTAATTTTTGCACTTTCTTTATAGCTGTTCTATAAAACCGGCATTCGTAAAATTTGTACTGCTTTTAAGATAAAAACAAATTTAAAAAAAAATGTCCGCCATATTGGATCCGACATCCGATTCGTCATCAGCGACCCCGAAAACCCCCGAGCACGGGGGTGACACTAGAACGCTTTCCCATTAGATGAAACTCGCCTGAGAGTTGACCGTCGCCACCGGTGGCGCTGGCTGGCTAGTTGGCCGATATGACTTTACGATGCATGGGATAAATAAATTAATAAACAAAAATTTAATTTTTACTTATTAAAATTTATTTTTTCATATTTATTTATATAATATGTTGATTTAAAAAGTTTCTAATATATTTTGTGATATATTTCATTTTAATAAACAGTAAACATTTTCAATTATAATAGAAATTGTATTATTAATCTTAGCGGGCAATTGAAATATAATTAGTTTCATGCGCTCAGTTATACCCGTTATACTGAGTGTAATTAATTGAGTAAATAAATAAACAAATTTTGAATAGAGCTTAAAAAAAATTGTATTTTTTTTTGCAAGTTGTATTGATAAAAATATAATTTATTTCACTATATCTAAATTGTTTTGAGAAGACACAGGAAATTTTTTTTTATTTAATACAAAACTTTTCAAATTAGTCATTTGACTATGCATTAACAATACATTAACAAAAGTAATAATTAATAAAGTCTTTAAATAATAATATATATAATATATATTCAGTTTAAGCAACAGAGACTTACTTATAATAAAAATATAATATTATGCAATTTTTTCTAACAATTCAATAGCTTTTAATTGTTTGTCAGTCTTGATATTTTCTTTTTTTCCTTATTTGTAGACTTTGATTTTACACTTTTCGTTTTGGCAAATTGGTGCATTCGCTTTTGCAAATACGAAGTAATTAGGTACGCGTATACATCTTTGGCATGCTTATCGCACGAGAATTATAATTGTTCTTCTGTAACTTCCTTTACAACTAATTTAAAGCAATTGCTATGATTATAATTTTTTTGCAACGAGACTTTAACTTTTTTCAAAAAGTTAAACAATCTTTTGTTTGGGTGTTTAAGGCCCAATTCTTCTTCTCGATTAAATGTCATTATTCTCGAAATTGTATTTTTAAAACATTCTTCTTCCAGAGAGAAAAAACTTCCAAAGCATTCTTCACAATCAGTAAATTTTTTAAAATTTTGGCTTACTTGACCCGCTACAAAATACATTAAGGATTCTTGTACCTGAGGTAAATCATAGTCATGGTCAGCAGCATTTGTGAAATTTTCAAATTCACAATCTTTGCTTATGACTATCTCTAATTTGGATTTAATTTCATTTATCACAGTAGATTTGTTTTCGCTATTTTCAAATAACACTTTTAGCCGAGACATAGGAATAAGTGGTTCACTTCGAGTTTTTTCCTCGAATTTACAGTTTCCAGTTCGAGGTGGTTTAAGAATACTGAAGAATGTTAACATTCTATAAATTTGTAAAAATGTCGGAGTTGCAGGATGGTCGTTCGTTCCACCAGCGAGGCGAATTTTCCCAAAAAATCTCTACACAAAAAAAAGAAAAATGATTTAAGACAATCATTTTTATTATAAAAAGAGATTTATTTTATTGAACATATATTCTTTTTTTTAATATACAAAACATTATTTTGCGGACATATTAAACATAAATGCGGACATATTAAACATAAATTAAATTCACTATCAAATAGTATTAATTCTATTATCTATTCTATTAATTTCTAGAACTAAATATAATTTTTATATAATTGATCTAATTAAATTTAGATATTTAAATTAGAAAGAATTAGACATAAAATTGATTCAAACAGTTTGAAAAAATTGAGGTAGTAATATAATTAAGAACATATAATATAAACCCGTAAAAAATGTATTACTTATATAATAGGGTAATTAACACTACTTAAGTATTTAGCTAAATTACCAATTTTTCAAATAATCTTATATTTAGTGTTGCAGCCTAAATATATAGACAAATTCAATTTGTTTTTCGCCTTCTTTCGACAATTGCTTAAATTATTATTTTAACAAGATGATTAATTTCGTCAAGAATTTATTACTTAATAATTCCTTGTCAATCATCTCTATCTAAACAGAAAAAAATAGTCTTTTCAGGTACCTCTAACGGATCTTGATTCATTTTGCCGGTCAAAACGAAGTCCATTTCCAAATCGACTAATAAGTAATGTGTCAAGTCCAGAGTTGAGTTTAAAGTAACTCTTAAGCCACTTGCAGTTTGTGGAGTGAGGAATTGTGCCGGAGGTATTATTCCAGCTTTCACCCTTTCCTCCCAATCATTTAGCCAGACTAAAGTGTCCTTTATAGTCTAAAAATTAAAAAAAAACATTAAAATCAGAAATTTTTATTAGAATATACTATAACTAGAGATGTGCAAAAAGCTCGAAAAGTCGAGCCGAGCCGAGCCGAAATTTTTTCGGGCCGAGCCGAGCCGAGCCCGAGCCGGCTCGATGTATCGAGTACTCGAAATTTTCGAGTACTCGAGTGACTTCGAGTACTCGAAAAATTCGAGTACTCGGGTAAATTCGAGTACTCGATTAAATTCGAGCACTCGAGTGAATTCGAGTACTCGAATTTTTCGAGTACTCGAATGGATTCGAGCTTTTGACTTACTAAAAAAACTATTAATAAGTAAAAAATTTCGAATTTTTTTGAATTACTGAATCAATATTTCTATTTGCTAAATATAATAAATGCGAAAATTCTATGAATTTTCTCTAGAACTCGAATTTACTCAGAGCTCGAAAAAATTCGAGTACTCGAATTCCCTCGAGTGCTCGAAAAATTCGAGTACTCGAATTAACTCGAGTACTCGAAACTATTCGAGCTTTTTACACAGCTCGGCTCGGCTCGAACTCGGCTCGAGCTCGAACTGATTAGGCTTGGCTCGGCTCGGCCCGAAAAATGAAAAGCTCGAAAAAGCTCGCTCGAGCCTCGAGCCTCGAGCTTTTTGCACAACTCTAACTATAACCATATTCTTTTTTATCCTACTTTGATATCTTCACATTCCGCTGTCAGACCGGAATCAATTGTTGTTCTGTTTAAAGCATCGAATAGATTGTTTATTTTTAAACAAAATTTGGAAGTGCTTTCAGATTTTTCGAGTCTTTCATCATAGTCGCGATAATATCTCAAACCAAGAGCCATCGATTTACTGAGGACCTATAAAATGCATTATTAAGAAAATTATTAATTATCTGTGTAAGTAAATATTGTATGTATTAAATAAACAAAGTTAACAAACATGTACTGCAAGAGACACTCTCATTTTTAAAAGTGGTTTTGATGAAATATGTATATGTGAATCTGTTAATTTTGGGCAAATTCGCAACGAAATTGGTTGAAATTTTTCATTTTCATATAAAATTTCAAAATATTGCCACTTTATTTCGTCTTCTTCTGGATCAATCTGTAATTGATATATATTTTTTGATAAATAAAAATTTGTATGTCTTTAATTGTCATTTAAAAAAAAATTTAACTTTTAATAATATTACCCTTAAAGCTTTACTGCTTGCTAAACGATTTCGAATACACTTTATTAAGTGCGGAGTGTCCCAAAAGAAAAACAGTCTCCTATTCTCGTCCACTGGATGAACAGTCGAACTGTTACAATCTTTTAAATTGCTATTGCAACCCATAACAGTCCACATTTTTAAGTTAGTACTCGCACCATCTGATATTACCCCCGAGTAACAAATTTCAGGTAATTTGGATTAATTTTTAAAAGCCGTCCGCCATATTGGATCCGCCATTTTGAATTTTGAAATAGCGACATCAGATTCGTAATCAGCGACCCCGAAAACCCCTGAGTTATAAGTTTCAGACAAATTGGACGATTTTTTATTCTCGGCATTCTGGGCACATTTAGTGTTTTTCAGCCGGCAGTTAAGGGGTTAAAAAGAAAATCCCAAAAAAACTCTTAAAAAAACGTCTGCCACACGGGGTGCCCCCCTTAATTTTTGAAGGCTTATTTTAAAGCTGAAATTCTAACAAAGATTTCTGTGTTTTTAAAAACTTTTATCTACATTTTTCTTACTCTACAACTTAAAAAATAGTTAACAAAATTACTTTAAAGACGCCTTATTTTAGGCAAAATTTAAGCAGCTTTCTAACCGTATTTAAGATTTTTTTGTATTTATGAGATATGATTGAAAGAGTGATGACATGTTTTTTTATATAGTCGCGTGTAATCGTCCTGATACTCGTAGACGGTAGTGCATGTTCTTCCTCCGCGGGGTGACTAAGTCGCCCTTTTTCGGGTGACAAATTCGACTCGCGCAATACATATATTGTTTTGGGTTATGTATGCACCGGACCGCGTGTTTACTTTCTCGCCTTCAAAGTTTTATTATTGTTGTAAATAATAATTATGGACAATTTTTTACAAAAATACAATTTCGAGGATTTTAAAAACTTGTTTATAGGTAAGCAATACATTTACATTTTTAACCTCTTAATTAATAAGACTTGTCAAACATAATTTTTTTCGAATTTAGATAATGTAAATAATAATTATGGACAATTTTTTACAAAAATACAATTTCGAGGATTTTATAAACTTGTTAATAGGTAAGCAATACATTTACATTTTTAACCTCTTAATTAATAAAATTATGTTTGACAAGTCTTATTAATTAAGAGGTTAAAAATGTAAATGTATTGCTTACCTATAAACAAGTTTTTAAAATCCTCGCTCACCTAAACTTCTTTCCGTGCATTTTTTAATATATTTTAATATATTAACCCATTAAAGCCCAAATGACCAAAATTTTTACTTGGCCATCAATACACGATTTGAAGTATTTATAGACAATAAATTTTAGCAGCAATGAGATGTAGGGGGTTTTAGGGGTTGCTCTTTCAGATTCTGGGATCAAAATAGCGATTTGATCAACACAAAATCCAACATGGCGACTATTTTAAAAAAAACACAAAAAAATAAGTACATTTTTTTTTAAATATTTTTTTTCAGAACTAAAAAAATTTTCTAAACCTTTCTTAAGTATGCCACTGGTGGGCAAAATAGTTGTACTTTCAAAATATAAAATAGAGAAATTCTGATTTCAAGATAGCGGATTCAAAATTTTGAAAAAGTAAATGCATTATGGTAAAAAAAATCAAAATTTACACCAACATTCAAAAAGTTTGCAAATTCGATTCAAAATGAATACTCGGGGGTTTTCGGGGTCTCTGATGACAAATCCGATGTCAGTTTTTAAAAATTCAAAATGGCGGATCCAATATGGCGGACATTTTTTTTAATTTTTTGATTTGCTTGAAACTTGTCACTCGGCGGTTTTAAGGGTCGCTGATGACGAATCCGATGTCAATTTATAAAAATTCAAAATAGCGGATCCAATATGGCAGACATTTAAAAAAAAAATTTGGATTTGCTTAAAACATGTCTCTCGGGGGTTTTTGGCTTCGCTGATTCGGCATTTGCTGTCAGTTTTTTAAAATTGAAAATAGTTAATTTAATATGATGGACATTTTTTTTTAAATTTTTTGGATCCATTTGAAACATTTCGGTCAGAACAATTTTATTTCGTCTCTAAGCTGCTCTGTTATTAGCGTTTTCAACTCTCACCACGTGTTGTTTTTATCATAAAAGTAAAACAAATTTTACAAATGCCGGTTTCATAGAACAGCTATAAAGAGAGAGAGCAAAACTTTAAATTCCACTGAAATTTCCTAACGCATTTCACCTTTCCAATAAGTTCATGGGTGAAGTGGATCTTCACGATATGCCATATTAGATACGCCATTTTGAATTTTGAAAAACTGACATTGGATTCGTTATCAGCGACCCCTAAAACCCCCGAGTGACAAGTTTCAATCGAATCCAAAAATTAAAAAAAAATGTCCGCCATTTTGAATTTTTAAAAATTGACATCGGATTCGTCATCAGCGACCCCTAAAACCCCCGAGTGACAAGTTTCAAGCGAATCCACAAATTTAAAAAAAAAATGTCCGATATATTGGATCCGCCATTTTGAATTTTTAAAACCTGACATCGGATTCGTCATCAGCGACCCCTAAAACCCCCGAGTTACAAGTTTCAAGCGAATTCAAATTTTTTTTTTAAAAAATGTCCGCCATATTGGATCCGCCATTTTTAATTTTTAATAATTGACATCGGATTGGTCATCAGCGACCCCGAAAACCTTCGAGTATTCATTTTGAATCGAATTTGCAAACTTTTTAAATGGTGGTGTAAATTTTGATTTTTTTTACCATAATGCATTTACTTTTTCAAAATTTTGAATCCGCCATCTTGAAATCAGAATTTCTCTATTTTATATTTTGAAAGTACAACTATTTTGCCCACCAGTGGCATACTTAAGAAAGGTTTAAAAAAATTTTTTTATTCTGAAAAAAAATATTTTTAAAAAAATGTACTTATTTTTTTGTGTTTTTTTTTCAAAATTGCCGCCATATTGGATTTTGTGTTGATCAAATCGCTATTTTGATCCCAGAATCTGAAAGAGCGGCCCCCAAAACCACCTACATATTATTGCTGCTAAAATTTATTGTCTATAAATACTTCAAATCGTGTATTGAAGTCCAAGTAAAAATTTTGGTCATTTGGGCGTTAATGGGTTAAAGTATTAGTTTTTAAAGTTTATTGTGATTACTATTACTGTAAAATGGGAGAAAATGATAATTAAATTGCACCGATTTTAAAAAATAAAAGAGAACAAGTACACTACCGTCGGGAATTATCGGTACGGCTGCACGCGCACGGCCCAAAAACATACTAATCATTAAATCAGGATATTTTTGTAAATACAAATGTCAAGAAATTAACAAATATACCATTCGAAAGATTATTAAATTCTACAATTAATGATACATAACTGAAAATTTTAATAATTTATACAAAGATTCAGTAATCAACAAATTTGACAAAATAATTTTAAAAATAAAATTTTTTTGGAAATTTCTTCAACCCTTGCACATTTTTTAAAAATTGTAGAAAAATTTTAAACTTATATAGGTGTGATCATTTAAGTCTCATCTTTAATTTAAGACCAAAAGAGTTTAAAAATCTTATTCGGTTTGTGAGATATCATTATAATCGACAAATTTGTCGATTGCTGCAATCTTTGTATAAATTATTGAAATTTTTAGTTATGTATTATTAATCGTAGAATTTAATTATCTTTCGAATGGTATATTTGTTAATTTTCTGACATTTGTATTTACAAAAAAATCGTGATTTAAAGATTGGTATGTTTTTGGGCCGTGCGCGTGCACTGCTCTAACTGAAAGTTATTTACAATTTTTAGCTTATTAGCAGTAATGTAAAGAAGATTGCAGTAAACATTTTCAAAAATTTAAAAGATAAAAATCCAGAAATTTTGAAAAAGATGCAGCTATACATATAAGTGATGAAACAGAAATCGGAATGAGAACAGTTAAAAAAAATTCTTTTTGAATATGAATAGAATGGCGTTATCCGGTCTCCAAATAGATTAAAGTATCGACTAAGGATTTATCAAAAATTGGATGAACTTAAAAAAACCTTATTAGAAGAAAAGTGCATACTTTTTACATGAATGGTGAATTTCTAACACTGGACAAATTAACATCGGTTTTGGAGTTAGAAGATAAAATTTTTAAGCTAAGTCGTACTTCTATACATACTGTGTTAAAAGAATTAAAATCTCCTTATTAAAACGTAAAATAAACAGTTTGTTGTTAGAAAGAAACGATATAGTTTTATGAATAAGAGAAAGGTATGAACAAACAGTTACTTCGGGAAGACATGCTTTTCTAAATGGTTTATCTACTGAACCTCCAAACCCGATAGGAAAAGGTAAACGAATAATTATTCTTCATATCGGTAGTGAAAATGGTTTTGTGAAAGAAGGCTTTTTTTTTAATCAAAAAAAAATTCAATGGACTTTCATGACGAGATGAATAGGAAAAATTTTTAGGAATGGTTTTTAAACATTTTACCAATTTAAGACAATAATAGTGTTATTGTAATGGATAATGCTCCATATCATTTAGTGAAAATTGAAAAAGTTCCTAATTCTTCTTAGAAAAAAATTGATATCCAAAATTGGTTAGAAGAAAAAGGACATAGTTATCATGAAACAATGATAAAAGTGCAATTGTTGGACATAGTGAGAAGAGTGAAAAAACAATATAATTTATGTTATTGATAAAATCGCAAAGAAAAAAAATAAGACTGCTTTAAGATTGCCACCATACCATTGGGAATTAAATCCAATAGATATATTTTTATAATATTGTGCATAATCTGTATTATTGATAAATATGTGAAACTAATATCCAAATATAATATTAAAAATTAAATTTTTAATTACTTTGATTCACAATATCCATTATTTAATTATAAACATTCGCAACGTTTTATTCAGAATACTTATGATCGTATATTTTGAACTCTATTTTGCTTTACTTTAAAATATCAAAATAAAAATAAATTTAAAACTTATAAAGTATTCAATTTAACTGCCCTTTAATTACATTAATTTTTATATGTCAGAAACAAACGATATACTGTTTCAATCGTCTTGATGTCAGGATTTCAAATTTAGCATTCAAATTTTGTAAAATTATTTTTTTAAATATTTAATTTTTCATAAATTTATTACCTAGCATTTGAATGTTCCGTTTAGGGTTCAGGGTTATAAATCACGCTTTTGTTGGGATCAGTCCTATATGAGATAGGAGTGGTCACATCTTCTCGAAGTAGAAGAGTGAAATACGAAATTTGCTTTGGATATGCACTTAAGAAGAAAGTAATAAAACACCATTTTCAAATTTTTCTCCGACTTGAATGAAAAAAATCTGCGCGAGCGAGAGCATTCTCTCTTTGAACAGAGTATATTTCCTTGTATTAAAAAGTTAATTTTATGAATTTCATAAGGTTGTGAACAAATATTATAATACCTTATTGTCCTTGCACTGTAAAATCAACTGCATAGCCGTAAATATTTAAAAAAAACTACTGTACAGTTCTTAAAGCTATAAGAAAATTTTTGTTTAGGCGTAGAGAAACTGGTACAAGAAAATGTAGGGTGTTTCTGATGTTCACGCTGGCAGTGCTGTGAAAAAAACAAACACTAATTCGTAAAGATGTACGAGTTCTACAATGGAAAAATCTTTTAAACATTATCATGTACGATTTCATGCACATTTTGACTATTCCAAATTCTGCAACTGGTTATATACAAAAATCAAGTATATTTTCAAGTACATGAGCACATATCATGTAAACTAGCTATAATTCTAACTGGATTTTGTAAATTGTGAGCAAAGGAATTATTATTTGAAAATATCATAGGCCTTTTTCATTCTTTGCAATATTATATTTAGGAACTATATGACTCATTGCTGAAAACTGTTGGAAAGACCAAACAAAATGTTCGATAATAAATAATCGGTTTTGTAAAAGAACTTAAAGTTAAAAGTTTTTTAGAACTAAAATGTTTCTTAAGTAATTTCCTTCCCCTTAAGAATACATTCTTTTATTAAAATTGATATATTTATCAATTTATTCTGAAATGATCCAAACTCTATAAATAAAAATTGTAGGTAGATTGCCAATAGTACTTAAAGACCTTTTAGCAGAAGTAGATATACACATATAAAATATGTTTTATTATTTTTATGAATAAGAAAATGTTATCAATATTGTTTATATAATGCAGTCCAATGTTCTGTCAAAGCTTAGGAATCGCAAATGTAAAATTTAATTTATTGTTTAACTGCAAACATAACTAAATAAAAAAATTTTATATTTTTATTTTGTAATGCAAGATGAATTTTACAATTTTACAAAAGAGTGTTATTTGATATGAAATATAGAAACAAATCAATAAAAGATTTGGTCAGTTTGCTGCATCCGTTTGCCAATTTCAAAGAGTTAATTATTGTGTTTTCAACCGTCTTACATCAGTAAGGACACGTCTTGCGTCCAGGGACATTTAGTCTAACTTTAGCCTTTAACCGTGCGTTCTCAGTGACTTAAAGCACATTTAGGTTAGCGATTATTCTCGCTCGTTTGCAGTTTGTTCGTGCAAAATAATACAGTGTCTCCGAAAATACAATAAAGTGCAATGAAAAAATTATTAAATTATACATTCGTTATAAAAAAATTAGACATACTAAAGACAAATATGAATTGTTTTCTGTTATAATATTTATTTTGAATTAAAATTTTAAGCTTATAAATCAAATAATTATGATGGTGCATAATAAAAATGTTAAACTGTTTTGTATTTAAATAATTTTTGTGTATTTATTCCTACTATCTTAAAATCTTTAATTTTTGTACAAAGTTATTATTTTTTTAAATTCTTAAAATGGGTTTACTATTGTCTATACTAGTTTGTTGCGTTGGTGTTGTAGAGTTACTTTTATGTCTCAGACATACAACTAATAGAATGTCTGTCATCAGTGACCAAGATGCACTTTGTCTTTATAATAATAATAATAATAATTTTGAAGACAAAACTTCACTTGATTTTATGTATGATGCTAATCATTCTTCACAAGTCAACATCACAGAGACTGACAAAAGTAAATTAGAAAATCTTTTTGCATACAGCTTAAGAGTACGAAATGATCTTCGTTCATTAAGGCATCAAATTAAAGGAAGTGTGCCAAGCAACATAATTCAAGATATTTTTAGTTCCTTTGGACTTGATTTAATTTTTAATGATATACTTGACATTCAGAATATAGATGTGTATAAAAATAAGGATTTAAAAGATGTAAGAAGTACAAAAATTCAGGACATTCTTTTAGAAAATTTAAGTAATAGACAAGTTGATGTAAAACTTTTGGAACAGACTAAATTATTAGGTGAAATTTATGAATTACTGAAGAAAAAATACCTAATTATATATCCGGAAAGAGAATATTTTAACGTTAATAAAGAAACGAAAAATCTGAAAGATAATGAAATAACAGTACATAATATCTCTATGCAATCAAAATATAACCTAATTGATAAGAACGTAAATGCCAGTCAACAGTGTAAAGTGAATGCGAAACCTGTTAACGTGCAAATAAGTTCGGTGACAAATATATTAAATCCAAATTTTCTTGACAACATTGATTTGAACATTACATTTAATAATATCTTGGAAGATGAAGAATATAAAAATCTATGCATTACTTATAAAAGCCAAAATAAAAGTTTTCTAAAAGATAAATTACCAAATGAAAATTTAATTTGTGATAAGAATGATCAAGTAAACAGTAAGTTTATTTACGGCACAATATCGTGTGATAAATCTAGAAATGTGAAAAGCACGAAAAATATAGAAATAGAGAAACGAAAGGATTCAATAAGTTTACCAGAAGAAATTTGTTTGCCAGATACAAGGGGAAGTCAAGCTTTTTGGGTAAATTGTTGTTTTGAAGTAGCAGTTACTTTAAAAATATTTCTCAAAAATATTCATTTGTCGTCGACATGTATACCCTTCAATGCACTTTCATGCTTACCTAACAAATAATATAGAATACAATAGTGACTAAAATTATTACAATTTTGTAGGTACATAAGAAGAGAATTATTATAATTAATACGCGAATTTTTTATTTGAATATATCGCGTGCAAAGAATTATTCCATGGACTAAATTTATATATATGTATGTTTATATACGTATACATTATATACTTTTACGAAAATGCAAAAAATGTCATGCTTGCATGACGTCATTTTCGTGACGTTTTCCCGCTACGTCACAAAATTTATGTTATGCGTAATACACCACTACGAAAATGGAATTGGAAATATACGAAGATTATATTATTTAAAAAAATTAATTTGCAGATAATCTATATAAGTTTTGAAAAACAAGAATACAATTATAAATTTTCACATAAAAATAAGTGACGGGTTTGAAAGAAAGGTAACAAAGAAGCAAAGAATTTGAGATTAGTTTGTATATTTTGTAATGAAAATACACAATGAGGATTAACTGACAATAAAGACAACTAATGTTTTAGTATTTATTACACCTTAATTAATTAATTAAATATAATGAATTAATTAATTAATTACACCTTAATTAATAAAAACTGATTTCGTTAATAAATTTTTTTACTGCATATTAATACTTGTAAAGATTTACAATGTTTATAAATTTTGTGATGTTAAAAATGTATTTTCGTTTGCGATTGGTTTTTATTTTAAAATATATAATAGTGCTATAAAAATTATTGTACTCTTAGTTTTAAAAACTTATATTGTTAATTTGAAAATTAATTGTTTTTTTAATTAATAACCTTCATATATATTCAAGATCTATTTTCATAATGGCGTTTTACACTTGCCATAAATTTCGTGACGTCGCAAAAAAATGTCACGAAAATATAACGTCAATCACGCATGCCTTTTTTTATGTGTTATATATTTTCGTAAAAGTATGTTTATGAACTTGTTTGTCTGTGCACTAATATATATATATATGTTTATAAACACATATGAATATAAAATGTTTGTGGACATCTTTGAATTACTTGCACAACGTAAACTGATTTTAAATTTCACCCATTTTTAAAGGATTTATTAAAACTTTAATAATAATAATAAAATGACAAATAAACTTGTCTGTTGATTAGAAAAAGATAAATAACAAATGGCACGTTTTCCACTATATGTTTAAACAGACATTTTTTACTGCTTAACTGAAGAGACTTCCTTACTAAAAATTTCTATATGAGATTCTACAAGTAAAAAATCCTAGATTGATTGTAGAAATCGATGTAGAGTTACATAAAAAACCACATAAAAAATTGTCACAGCAGGGGAGACTGGGGCTAAATGTCAAAATGTCAAAACATTTTAAATAAATGTCCTAAGTTATGTGACATTCTGTTCATTTTTGTGGTGTCTAAAATATGAACACTACGTTTTGACCCTACGTTTGTTTACGTAAAAAAATATTTCAACTTTTAAGTATATTTTTTTTATTTATTCTCATCGCCAAAAGTATTTTAGCCTATTTGGGTCTGAAGATGTCCTTAAGGGGATGTTAAAGTCGATACGATTTTCTGATTGAAGCTCAATGCAAAAATCCAATCCACTTTGACACCGCCTAAAGGTATTTGCTAAATATTTTAGTCAGATTTTGTATATTTGTTATTAAAGCCAAAAATGCACCAAGAGCATTCTCATATAGGAATTTTCAGTAGGGTTGTTACTGACCACAAGCAATAAATTGTTCCTAAGTCATACTTTATTCTCCTACATGTTTAAATAATGAAAATTTACATTTTACAATAAGCGTTCGCATTAACCCCTTGACAGTCCATGGTCCATATATAGCCACAAAAAGTCGTGCCACCTTTGCGTCTGTGGCCACATTATGGACATTTAAAAAAATATTAAACATTATTCGATTTCAGAGAAGAAGTATATACTAACGTTTTTGGGGTCGATCAATCCGAATTTGAAGTCAGATTTAAAATATTCAAAATAACGACTACAAAAAAGTAAAAAATTTCAGTTTCACTTGAAACTTGTTACTCAGGGGTTTTCGGGGTCGATGATAACGAATATGATGTCAGATTTTCAAAAATCAAACTGTCGGATCCAATATGGTGACCAGCAAGTTTTAAGAAAATCCAATGTATTTTTACTTTTCTCGTCCGCCATTTTGGATCCGCTATTTTGAATTTTGAAAATCTGACATCAGATTCGTAATCAACGACCGAAAAATCCCCGAGAAATGGATTTCCATCGAAACGCATCAATTTTAAAATCATCCGTCATGTAAGGTCGCTAAATTGGATCCGCCATTTTGAATTTTAAGAAACTGACCTCAAATTCGAATTAGGCGACCTATAAAACCTTATATATGATAAAATCATATTTTTTTGTAAACATTTTTCCGTCCGTTTTTGGACCACAAGCGATTTTTAACTGGACTGTGAAGGGGTTAATTTAGATAAATGTCGCTTTGTAAGATTATTTTTATTAGACTACTTTTAAAACTACTTAAACATTTTTTTAATTATTTGGCTTCTACAATAACGATTTCAGGAAGTAATACCTAGTATTGTTTTAATATAAATAGAAATTTGTTTAATTTCTTGAGACAGATTGATAATTTATCAAGAAAATATTCAACATGTCTGGATTTTAAAATAAGTAAAAGAAAACATCTAAAAAATGTGTTTTGAGAGTTTTTAAAATATTTCAACTTATTAATCTGCGGTGCTAGAGTCTCTCCAGATATTAAATTAAATCTTAAATTGTACATTACGATTCCAACAGATAAAGGAATAAGAAAATAAACGATTTTGAGACAACCATGGTCTTTAGAATTTATTTAAATTAAACGCATTAAATTTTTTCCATTACTAAATATTAATATTTCTGATCTAGTCTAGAAAAAGGCAATTTCAATAGTTTTTAATAAAGTTTTTTTCAATAAAAATATAATAAAACGAATCAGAAAAGATACAAGCACTAACTTTTAATACTCGAAAGAAATAAATAGTTGAGAAATGCTTCTCTATGAAATTAAATTTAAATTTTTAAAAGTATATTAACTTTTTTAATAAAAGTTACAAAGCCCTTGCAATTCTAGTTATCGCCACCTTCTTCGAATGATATTAAAAATATGTCGAGTTTCCATGTCAGAGAATCTAATATGCACAGAGCAATTTAATATTCACTTTTATCCAGGAAGAACCCTGTCACATGAGATTCTGTTAACTCTTATTTTAAACTAGCTGGATTTCATTCTATTTAACCTTGAAAGCACCTATTGGATGAATAGAATGACTCTCATAATTTTAGATTCCAGAGTTGCACCTCAACGAATCTAAGATTGGTCGGGTTTGTAGTATGCGCACAATTCTAGGCAGTGTAATCTCCCAATTGCCTAGAATTGCCATTCCGTTTTAGCTGTCTGCTGTTCTTTGGTTGTTGACGGTTTTCTCCAGTTTTCTGTTAGCTATTATGTCTTGTAATTTTTTTTCTCGTAGCGTCCTTGATTATTTTAAAAGAATTTTGGTTTCCTGATTTGCTTATTTTGATAGCGTATTTCGAAGCACTTCCTAAACTTTATCTTAAGGGGAGGTTCCCATTGCGGAGGCCAAAATCAATACAAACTTTGAAAATTTTTTGCGAGGAATGGTTTTGACTTAGCGATGTAGTTTTTTTTTGTAAATGAAGATACTTCCTTGAACTTTTAAAACATATATTTCATTTTCGAAAAATTTCAAAATGGCGGCCATTATGGCGCACCTAGTAAACAATGTTTTTTTAAAGAGGAAAAACGGTGGGCAGTCTACACTGCGCAATTTTGAGTCTAAAACAAAAACTCAAAAATTTTTATAAAGAGGACATCCTAAAGAATAGGTTATACCTATCAAATAGTTAAAAAGTTAAATAAATGTCAAAATGGCGGACACTTTTTTAAAAAAAACTGCGTTTTTGCACTATTTTTTCATGTTTGACCTCTTGTAAAAAATCTTTATTGTTAACAATTGTAGCATATTATAGGTATAACCCCAGCAGAATTTAGTTACCTTTAATTACCCGAAAACCCGAAGTTGATTGGTTGATTCGTTTAGACGCTACATTGCCCACCAGTTTGAAAAATCTTGTTTTGAGAAAAACGCGTTTAAAGTTTTGTAAACATTTTTTTAGGTAATATTTTTAAAAATTGATTCAATTTGACTGAAATTCGTTACTCGGGGGTTTTTGGGGTCGCTGATTACGAATCTGGTATTAGTTTTCCAAAATTCAAAATGGCGGATCCAATATGGCGGTTGACTTTTTTAAAAATTGATTCAATTTGACTGAAATTCGTTACTCGGGGGTTTTTGGGGTCGCTGATTACGAATATGATATCAGATTTGCAAAATTCAAAATGGCGGATCCAATATGGCGGTTGACTTTTTTAAAAATTGATTCAATTTGACTGAAATTCGTTACTCGGGGGTTTTTGGGGTCGCTGATTACGAATCTGGTATTAGTTTTCCAAAATTCAAAATGGCGGATCCAATATGGCGGTTGACTTTTTTAAAAATTGATTCAATTTGACTGAAATTCGTTACTCGGGTGTTTCTGGGGTAGCTGATTACGAATATGATATAAGATTTGCAAAATTCAAAATGGCGGATCCAATATGGCGGTTGACTTTTTTAAAATTTGATTCAATTTGACTGAAATTCGTTACTTGGGGGTTTTTGGGGTCGCTGATTACGAATATGATATCAGATTTGCAAAATTCAAAATAGCGAATCCAATATAGTAGAAGAAAAAATAATTTTTTGAACGATTTTTACCAACTTTGAGATATAAGGGTTTTCAAGGTTGCTGATAACGATTCTGTGTTCGGATTTACATAATTTAGACTGGCAGATCCAATATGACTAGTAAAAAAGTTATTTATTAAACGATTTTAATTAAATGTTACAAATAAGGTTGTTCGCCGACGCTGAACATGAATCTAAGGTAAAATTGAATTTAAATATTACAAGCGGAAAATTGTTTATTCATCATTTATTCATACCCCACTTTAGTCGGCTATGCCAGCACCGTATAAAACCCCTTCTTCTTCCTCGAACTGTTCATTTTGCGCAATCCGCTGTTGCTGTTTAGCAATAAGAGCTGCTCTCGCACTGCTGCTCAAACTGTTCTCCGCTTTGCTAATTCGAGTAGCATCTGTACTTTGGGCATGATTATTGGCTTCCAAACCTACAGCAATACCCAAAACATTCATTGTTTTTAGTATCGAAGACCATCCTTCATTAAATATATTTGCGGCCATGTAAGTTGCAATAGTCACAGTTTGACTGCTGCAGTGTAAATGTTTTGGAGCCATTTTCCATACAGTTGAGTTGAACGATTCGTTAGAATTTTGGGTATTTCCACCGACGCATCGTTCCAACAAATCATCTTCTGTAAGAGCTGTATATACTGGTTTGATGGCTTTTTGCACTTTTTCCTAAGAGTGAACCATATATATATGAAATATTTACCATTGTAATAAATAAAAACAATTTTCATTGTACCTGAAGTTGAGGTTCGTGTTTGAAGTTCTTGAGCGTACCCTCAGCCTCAGCCACTCGCCATTTGCACCAACTCGTAACTCCTTTGGGACAAAATTGATGTTGCGGGTTTAAATCTGTGGAGCTTTTGTGATAGTATGTAGCCCAGATAGCTTCCTTCATTTTTGCTGCTGAATCGGAGTTTCTTCTGATCGCAAGTCCGTAGTATAACGTCAAATCCTTTATTACTTTATCCGTCAATTTTCCTGTTCCTTTACCACCAAGTCCTTTTACATTAGTCTTTACATTACGCATCCGAGTACCCAATCTTTTTTCCACATGTCCCACACATTCCTTCTTTTGTACTTTCAGGTCGTCGTACGGATCCATATCGAGAAGAGCTTTGAAAGTTTTTGTGTCTCCATCTCCAATATAAATCGCATACTTTACACCCAATAATTCATCTGATCGTCCGAACATCTCTTTCATTGCGTCTACCTCCATTTTACCAGCGCTACCTTCGTGATTTGCTGTGCAATTTTCTTCATGTGTTAATTTCCATGTAGTATATTCTACAGTTCCCTGTTTCGATTTCCAATTGGCACAAGCTTGGCAAAAGGAAGATTTTACAACAAGATCAATGATTTTTTTTGAAAATTTACCGATCAATGTTGCCATACCAAACAACGACGAAAATCCACGTTTCTTCCACGACCCATCACCAGAAACACTTAGGTGCAGTGGGATATTACCGGCTTCAGTGTTCAGCTTTATTTCTTCTTTGACGGTTCTTCGTTGAATCTGTTCAAACACTGTCTTCGTAGCAGTCAAAAGAGTTGATAGAAAACAGTAGTACATATTATGACTGAAAGTGTGAGTGATGTCCATAATAGAGCACAAAACATTCAAACTGTGGTATCCAAGTCCTAAAATTCGTAACGCAAACATGAGGCGCCGATTTACCTCATAACAGGTTTTTACACGTGGACTGGATGGAACTTCGCGGGTCTCACAAGAACACTTAATTATTAACTTGAAAGCGACTCCCGATGCAGAGATACGAGAGAATTTCACATCCTTATGACATGACTTACAAACTAAACATTCACTCAGAAAGTTAAAAATAGTTAAAAAATGACAAATCACATAATTACTATTAATGTCTATTTTAATACCGTCATAATCGGAACTTTTTAGCTTCTTCGATGATGTACTCACATACGTGTCATTCGTTTCGGACGTAAACTGATTTCCTTGAAAGGATTTTCTTTTTTGTCGATTTAAACGTTTGTGACTGAAACGGCCTAATTTTGTTGGCATGTTTGTTATTTAATACTACCTAATGATGCACTTCGAATTAGGTTATTTTGCAAGTGCCGTAAGACAATCAAGCATCTTATAAAACATCCATGGAAAACAAATGAATGCAACGTTATCGTTTCTTTTTTTTTATAAAAGAGGGATACTCAAAGAACATCACTAGTAAAAGAGAGATACTCGAAAAACATCACTAGTCAATGAACACACCTTAGAATTAAAGTTTTCTCATTAAATAAAATTTTCTAGTTTTGTTGTGTGCATTATCTAATTACAATGATATAAAAGATAATGTCTAAATATGAATTCCTAAAAATCAACTAATTCGTAGTTAAAAATGTGCTACTAATTAATCAACTAAAGTAAAACTATTTTTATTAGAATTAATTATCTGTTATTTTATTATATATTAATTTACTATTAGTGAATATTTAACTATGAATTAGTAGATTTATTTGGAGTCCAGAGCGGCTGGCTGCCTATATGAGCTACGACTTAGTAAATTAAAAATTGATAAAAAATTATCAAATCATCTAAACAAATAAAAAAAATAAAAATAAAATAATAAATTTTTTTTATAACATATAAATATTGCTAACAATAAGTATTTAGTTTATATTCTACATTAAAATATAGCGTTAAATTATTGAGCTTTCGTTGATTGAAAAAAGCCGACTTAAAATGTTAATTTATATATATATATATATATATATATATATTTATTTATTTATATATATATATATAAATATTTATATATTTGTACATCTCTAATAAATTATTTGTATAAAAATCCCGATCGTGACATTTATACATGTACATAAATGATTAGAGACCGCGCGACGAACTTACTACCTCAGCGGTACTCAGCGCTCGTGACACGGATGAATTCAAGACGCTATAGAAACGAAAATATGCTTCGGATCAAAAAATCGATTTACACACATATTCTACATATATATAGCTTTCAAAAAATGCAATAAAAAAAAATCGATTTTTTTGACCCCCGCAATGGGAACCTCCCCTTAAACGTTCACCAAGTCTCTTGGCTCATCGGATAGTTCCATAACTTTGTTTAAACAAAACAAAAAAAGAACATGAAATTTAGAAATACAGTTGATACAAAAATCTCTACTATACCAAGCTTTATTAACTTTAGAACAGAAAATTGGGGTGATTAGTCACCCGAAGCGAAGTTCAAAATATGTTCACGACTTAACCACTGATATTTTTGCTTCCAAGATCCTAACCATAATTCATTTTATACATCCGATCATCGATTTTGGCAGGCTAAAGCAGCAGATATGTTTTTGGGTGTGATTGGTTGGTCAATTTTCCTTCATTTTCGTTAAATTTCGATATATAACGAGATTTTGTAACCTACTCTGAAGTCCAACTCCACTCTCTCGCTCTATTGTATCCTCTTCTAAAAATTTATTAACCTTTTGATAAATAAATGAAAAAATTTAATAAATTTAATAAACTTAGTTGAAAGTACGAAAGAAACGATTTAAACAATAGTCGGCTACGAAATTGCAACAACCACTCTTTAATCACTGTCCAACTCCGTAATCATTTTATTAAGTGGCATTGACACTATCTTTCGTCAAATCGATTTAATTGCATCTGAAGTTAAAAGTTAAGTCATACGTCTACCACACGATTCCACGGCGAAAGACGATAAACATTTTACGTCACTAGACTTGATCAAAAACTTACTAAACATCTTTAGTTATCTTTGTCTTAACCACATACAAGAAAAAGATATTTGGGAAAATATTTAAAATAGTATGGGTCAGACCAGCTCAACTAGGTTAAAAAAATTTCATTGATTTTCTAAAATGTTAAAACTTTTATGAAAATCGTTAGTTGACAACAAAATAAAAAAACACTTTTAACCGTTTTTTGAAATTTTAATTTTTTGTTATTGTTTTTCCATTAACAAAATAATGCAACATTTAAAAAAAAAATAATAACTTAAAAGCCGTTTACAATAAATTAATGAAACTTACACTGATTACACAAAATTGTTCACTCTTTTAAAAGAAAATATTTGCAAAATTGTAAATTTAAAAATTCCATATTTTTAATAACAATTTTATAAACAATTTCAATTATTTATGCGTACTACCCCTCCAATTGCAATGAAACTCATAGGAAGTGTACTCAGTAGTCTCTTCTTGAAGCCCCAAAAAGAAAATTTTGGTATTTTCAATTTGGAATATACATAACGAATTTTTTATTAAAAACGCCCGCCAACTCCACAGTGGGAAAAAGTTGATTGTTATGGAATATTCAGTCTAGAGGATACAAATATTATTTGTTTTTAATAATTTTTTTTAAAAATGAAAGTTTATAATATTGCGCACCGATCAGATCAAATGTGATATCTTAACTTAAAAAAATATGAATGCTACACATTTGTTAACTAATATTTAGTAAATTCTTTTTCCTTTGTTCATATATATTGTTAAATAAAAAATTTTTTTAACAGTTTTTAAAATTCTACCGCCACAGATCAATGCTCAATTTTATAAATTTTCAGTTTAAAAAAAATTATTAAAAACAAATAATAGGGGAAGTGCGCCGGTTGTGGGCACCCCTACGTAAACTTCGACGGCAAGCAGACTTTACTGATCTAAGTATTGCAAGTCGTGTTCGTTGACAATACGGACTTTTCGTATTGATAACGAAACAAATATATGCATTTGTGTAATAGCTGTGAGCATAATAAAGAAAATTTGCATTAAATAAATAAAAAAGTAATTTTGTATTGTTTTCGAAGAGCAACATATGGGTGTAGATTCGTTCAGAAAAGAAGGGTTTAATTTTTTTTTGCAGTGTTGTCATTATATTTTGTGATTTACCTTCGTGTTTAACCAAAATCCTGCATCACAAAATGTGTTGGTCTTTTTAAAAAATGACTGTCATTCCCGGTTGTGGGCACCTTTTATGTTAAAGAGGCTCTACCATCTGACAATGATGTGGACTACTGTCTCATCTATCTAAACTTTCTGCCAAGGAAAGTGACAGCCGCAAACTCCATTAAATGCGATGAATATAGCCGTTCAGTGCATTAGAAGTGCGTTATGGTATGCGTACTAGCTACTTCACATGCAAGCATTATGCTTTTGTTAGCGATGAGCATAGTGTGAAAACGTGTCATCATTTTTGTTCTTTATCCCGGCAAATTCTCTTAAAATAAAGAAACTTTCATTTCTTCTTTATTTGTGTTGGTTTCCTTTAATATTTTTCCATTTTTAGCGGATTTTTCAAGGGTGCCCACAACCGGGTACAAAATTTTTTTTGTCAAAAAATTCCCATTTCACTAAATTTCTAATAAAACTTTTTTATTTAAAGGAATCAATTTAATTCCTTCACTGACAGTCACCTTAGACCTCTAGCTTTAAATTCGTACACATATATTTGTATAATATGCACATGGACAAATGTTATGAGGCAAAAACAAAAGGGTGCCCACAACCGGAACACTTCCCTTATTTGTAACCTCTAGACTGAATTGTCCATGACAATCAACTTTCTTCCTCTGTGGAGTTGACGCGCGTTTTTAATAAAAAATTTGTTTTGTATATTCCAAATTGAAAATACCAAAAATTTTTTTTTGGGCTTTAAGAAGAGACTACTTGAGTACACTTCCTATGAGTTTCATTGTAATTGGAGGGGTAAAACGCATAAGTAATTGAAATTGTTTATAAAATTGTTATTAACCTTTAGACTGCCGGAAAACCGTAATATAGGTTCTAAAGAAAAATTAAACTAAATCACATGAAACTTGTTACTCGGAGGTTTTCAGGGTCGCTGATTACGAATCCGACAACAGATTTTGAAAATTCAAAATGGCGGATCCAATATGGCGGACAATATTTAAAAACTCATTCGATTCGGTTGAAACTTGTTACTCGGGGGTTTTCGAGGTCGCTGATTACGAATCCGACATCAGATTTTGAAAATTCAAAATGGCGGATCCAATATGGCGAATAATTTTTTAAAAAATTAACGAATATGCAAGAAACTTGTTACTCGGGGGTTTTCGGGGTCGCTGATTACGAATCCGACATCAGATTTTGAAAATTAAAAATGTCGGATCCAATATGGCGGACAATATTTAAAGATTGATCGGATTTGCTTGAACTTTGTTACTCGGGGGTTTTCAGTGTCGCTAAATATGAATCTGACATCAGATTAAAAAAAAATTTAATGGAGGATCCAATGTGGCAGACGATTTTAAGATAACTAACGAATTTGCAAGAAACTTGTTACTCGGGGATTTTCAATTACGAATCTGACTTTAGATTTTAAAAATTCAATATGACATGAGTTTGACAAAATGGATCATAATCGCTTGAAATATGGCTAGCCATAGGCAACAAATATGTTTTATGTAACTCTCCTTCAGCATTACCCAGAGCCAACGACGAGGACGTAGAGAGATTTTGAGACTGCATTGTTTTATTTTTTTTTATTTTTAAATTTTTTTAAATTTTTTTTTGTTTTTATTCACTTTTTTGTTTTTTTTGTTTTTTTATTAAATTTTTTTTATTTTATAAATTTTTTATTTATATATTCTTATAGGTTTCTACCTTTATTTTTTGTTATGCTACTCAGAACACTTTGTTAGACATTTTACCTGGATTCTACGGCAATTTACTTTTTGTATGATACGTTTGAAAACACGGTGTAACACATAAAGCTACATGACAGATGTTACATTCGTATGATGAACGCCTTCTTGTTATGTTCATCAGACAGAGTTTACACTGACGCTGTATTACTTTGGATGAATCCTTCTTTTGAATTTGTATAGGAAAATGACGTCCTTTTAGTCAAAAATTACTATCTTCAATTGAAGATAAATGATGATCATCTTCAAGTTTGAGTAAACCTCTGACCACTTCTAATCGAAAATCAGGAAAGGAAAGCTTTATATCGGTGTCTTTGTTTTACAATACATAAGCATTTGCTAATGACAAATCTACTAAGTGGAAAAATAATTTCCGATACCATTTCATGGATTTTCGAATCGTTTCTGTCAGAGCTAACTGTCGATCTATATTGTCGATTCCTCCCATATTTTTATTATACTCCTGAACACAAGTTGGCTTCATTATATCCTCTCCAGTTTTCCAATGTTTCTTTCCAGTAGAACAAAATGTGGCTTCATGCACTGTTGTGATCATGTAAACTTCCTTCTTGTCCATCCATTTTATCACCAACCATACGTCATTGTGTCCAGCCTCAATTTCACCTCTCTTTAATTTAGATTCTATCTCTGGCATATCTTTCCTGTTTTTTCTGACAGTTCCACAAATGCCTGTATTTTGATCATGTAGAAATTCAGTTAGTTTTGGAGATGAATACCAATTATCAACAAAAATCACGTGACCTTTGTTGAAATATGGCTTACCAAATGAGCTACAATGTCGCCAGTAATGCTCAACCAAACTTTTCATAATTAGTATTCGAGCCTGTGTATACAATGAAGTCAAGTAAAAATCCTGTCTAACAATCAACTAGTTCGAATAGCTTGATACCGAATCGCTTTCGTTTTAATGGTAAGTACTGTTTGAAATTCAGCCTTCCTTTCCATAACATCATACTTTCATCAATGCAGAGATTCTTTCCTGGCAATAAAGTATCAGAAAACCTTTTTTTAAGATCGTCAATTATAGGCTTTATTTTTCTTAGTGGATGATTCTCTCCTTCATTATTGTTTGCAAAATGCAAAAATCGCAAAATTTGCAAATATCTGTTTCGAGGCATTATGCTGCCATACAGTGGAGTGGTCAGCAAAAGATCTGTGCTCCGGTAGCTGTCAAGACTACCTTTCCGAACATGTCCTATATTGGTCGTGAGACCAAGAAAAATTCGCAATTCATCTGCTGTAAGTAGTTCCCATGGTTTCATTTTCATTCGTACGGGTTCAGGATTTTGTACTTGATAAAGATTTGTTTGCTGTGTTATCATTTCTAAAAGTAGAACATCAAAAAAATTTTCGAAATAGTTCATTGGAGTATTACCAGGAATAATAACAGTGTCGCGGATACCAGATGAACTTGTGAAATCTTTTACAGAAGGGTAAAAAAAAGCGTCGTAGAGAATATCAGGAATGTCTACATCGATATCAATGTCTATATCAGCAGCTTGAGATGCACCTGTCACATCTCGTTCATCATCAAATTCATCAGGTTCTGATTCACCACTACTCCAGGCTACAGATTCAGGATCCATTAGTTTTTCAACGTAATTATTATTCCAGAGAAATCAAGAGTAAAAGTATTATCAGGATATGTGCTAACTCAAAATAATCGATATGTCCTACTTACATATTACAAAAGTATGCTTTTCTAAACATACATAAAGCAGTCTTTAGTATAGACGTATACACGAGAAAGTTTAGCCTACAACATTACCGCGTATTACCAGGAATGGAAAATAGTATAGGAAATGAGTGGAAAAAGTGTATAAGGTCTTACAAACAGGATTGAAAAAAACAAGAGGCTATTTTCAAACCTACGGAAAGGATCGACAACGAAGGTAGAATAAGAAGCAAAATACTCTTACAAACTTTTTAAAATTATGGTGAGCAGAACGTCTATTCTTGATAGTGGTCTAAAACTGATTGTCTAAACTGGTGGTAAAGCAAAGATTATTCGCTGAAGTGGTCAGAGTACTATGCCAAAAAGCAAAGTTTTAAAGCTACCATCGGTTGTTTCCACAACCCAGAGAAGCTTAGAAAATGAGCTCAGTGTTCTAAAAAAGTGTTATAGAATATCGTTGAACTTAAAAAAAGCAAATATGCAACACAGAATGATTTCCAAAAAATAGATTGAATTCACTAGATAACTAATTAGAGGTTATTGAACAAATTGGTTTGACACTTGATACTCAGCGGTTACAGGGTCGGTGACTACAAATATGACATAAAATTTAAAAAATTCAAAATGGCGGATGCAATATTACCAATTATTTTAAAAAAATTAATCGAAATTGAATAAAATTTTCTACTTTGGGGTTTTTTAAGTCGCTGATTATGAATATGATATACAAACCGTGATAGAAAACCTCGAATCCCACGAACAAAATATCTGAAACTACTTTAATTTTTTTAAATTTATCTAACATAAAAGATCAGACATTTAAAATTTTCTAAATTTGATGTTATATTTGTAATTATATTACAACCTACACTTTGAATATTTTTAAATCTGATGTTATGTTCGTAATCAGCGACCTAAAAAACACCCGAGTAACAAGTTTCAACCGAATCGAATGAGTTTTTAAAAATTTGGCCGCCATATTAGATCCGCCATTTTGAAAATTTGATGTCATATTCGTAATCAGCGACCCCGAAAACCCCCGAGTAACCAATTTCCATCGATTTTGATGTATGTTAAAAATTTGTCCGCCATATTGGATCCGCCATTTTGAATTTTGAAAATTTGATGTCATATTCGTAATCAGCGACCTCAAAAACCCCCGAGTAACCAATTTTGATAGATTTTGATGCATTTAAAAAAAACAAAAACTTTAACCGCCGGAAAGCCTAAATATAGGCTCAATGTGAGTTTGGATCTTGGCACAGGATATACGTCATATATAATCATAATATTTGTGGATATATTATGTCTAAAAAAGTTGATCAAACCCCGGCAGTCTAAAGGTTAAAAATATGAAATTTTTAAATTTACAATCTTGCAAATATTTTCTTTAAAAGAGTGAACAATTTTGTGTAATCAGTGTAAGTTTCATTAATTTATTGTAAACGGCTTTTAAGTTATTAATTTTTTTTAAAATGTGGTATTATTTTGTTAATGGAAAAACAATAACAAAAATTAAAATTTTTAAAAACGGTTAAAAGTGTTTTTTTGTTTTGTTGTCAACTAACGATATTCATAAAAGTTTTAACATTTTAGAAAATCAATGAAATTTTTTTAACACAGTTGAGCTGGTCTGACCCGTATATTAAGCAACAAGAGGAACAACATCGTAAAGAAATTAGCTGCCTTTATGCTCGTATTACTTACGATATTTTTTATTCCAAATGCACAAAAGCGGCGATTTCAGATAGCAGACGACAGGGAGTAAAAGTCATTCACTTGTTCGACTTGTATGAAAATGGCGGACGTTTTCTCCCATGGGCAAGACAAATGCATGTGAACAGCTAATTTTCTTGCCCTTGGGAGAACACGGCTGCCATTTTCATACGGTCGAAGAAATGAATGACTTTCCTCCGTGTCGTCTGCTAACAGAAAGTGCCATTTTTGTGCATGTGGGATAAAAAAATATTTGCACTCGTTAATGTACTTAACTTCAACGGTAATTGGCTCACAAAAAACAAATTATTATTGAACTATATGATTTTTAGGACAATATTTATTATTTTCTTTTCACTTTTTTAATAATTTTATTACAAAACCAAAACTTTTTTGTGTTTTTTTAAAGTAATACTGTTTTTTAAGAAATCATCGCATTTTATTCGTACTTATATCATTTGAAAACTAGTTTGATCTCTGATAACACGCAGTTTTTATTTTTGTACCATATTTTTTAACAAAAATATGGCCATTTTAACAATATCTCCGACATTAATACAGTCAACACATCCCCATACCATAATCAAACCTCCATTATGTTTCTATAGAAACAATGTAATTTTTTGAAAATATTTTGTTCACCCTTCTACGATCATAAATTTTTCGTTTGGTCCAAAACATTTCAAATTTCGACTCATTGCTCCACAGTACTTTTCGCAATCATCTATGGTGCAATTTCGATGGACTTTTGTTCACTGCAATCTTTTCCTCTTAATGGCTTCTTTCAATAAGGGCTTTTTTACTGCTATTCTAAAAAAATGTCCTTGTTCGTTAAGACGCCTTTTTACAGTCCTTGCAATTAAAGTTTTATTAAAAATTTTAGTAGGGGAATATGGGGAAACATGGGTACCCTAATCAGGACGATTATATTCGACTCTGTGAAAAAACATGCCATCACTTTTTCAATCATATCTCGGAAATAAAAGGAGGTACAAAAAAACTTAAATACGGTTAGAAAGCTAATTAAATTCTGCGTAAAATAAGCCGTCTTTGAAGTCATTTCGTTAATTATTTTTTAAGTTGTAGAGTGAGAAAGAAATAAAAAAAATTGACAAATTTTCTTATTTTTGTCTCATGACTTCAACTTTTTCATTAAAGCAGTTTTCGTGCACGCTGGACCAAACAGGGTTACTGCGTAGAAATTTTCGAATCTCGTCGCCGTAATACTTGCTGAGTGGTTTCATGAAGGCGACATATCAAGCGGTTGAAGCTTGTGCGAACAGTAAGGCGGCAAACAAAATAAAATAACATTTTTTTGAGCCTCATCGTTGAATGGCCATCAAGGATCAATAAAACAGGCTTCTCAAAACTGGCTCCAGAAAAAGTGACAAAATGTTTAAACCGTTTGAGAAAAAGCTCCTCGTTGATCCAACCTGAGCATTCCGCTAATGCAGCTGGTGGAAGACTTACTTGAAATGCTGACTTCATCATTTTCCGTAGAAAAATGAGTATTGGTGGCTCATAAACCCCGGCAGCCGAAAAACAAATTTCCGCAGTAACGGTTTCGCCCCCATCCGACAATATCACCACCCCAACCTGACGCAGACCTTTGAGTGCAATGAGTCGAGAGAGTCCCTTAGGATTTACAGAAATTCTGGTATCATCGCAATTAAAAATCCTTTCAGGAGTAAGACCATTTTTGCATACAAAGAATTCAAGATATCGAAAAAATTTTTAACTGCAACGCGATTGAATCCTGACGCGCGAGCTGCTGACGTTGTTTTTGTCAGTTCTTTATGATAATCCTAAACTCTTAAATGTATGCGAAAAATTGTTTTTCTCTGCAAGCTCATAACAAATGTTCACGAAATTCGTCGTATGTAAGGCCAAATAATCGAGACTCCATATGTAATAAATATTAATAAATCGAATTTCATTTTCACTGTATATTCAGGATTTTCACTCGTTTTTTCAACATACCGTTCCAAAGTTGTTTGTGAAATTCCATGGGCAGCAGCAGTAGTCTATTTTACCGCAAACGCCAGTCACAAGGCTGAGAACTGCAGATAGAATGTCCTCAAACATTCATTATTTGATCAAAAATTATTATAACAATACAGTTTTGTGTTAAATTTATTCTACAAAGAATCCTGTTCAATACCTTATAAATAGTTTGGATGCAAAAAAATTATACGATTACTTACTTGTGTCGTAGTACAAGACAATATGTTTAATTATGCAAAAAAACTAGGTGTGTTTTTGACAGCTAGATTATTATGCTTCATCAGGTTGTGCTGCGTGGTCCAAAAAGAACATAAAGACTATTTCAACGAAGTTCATAGTACTTTTGGTAGGTGCCGCTGTAATACACGCGTGTTATCGACAACTCACGGCTTGGCCCCACATTTCCGTAACTTCAGAAGTTATTTCCAGAGCTGTTAAACGTTTCCTCAAAACATTTTTTTGCACTATTCATTTATCCTCACTGACCGTAGTTAATCTTGCTTTCGAAAGTTCACACCTATTTTCAATGCAATTAAATTGTAATTGTTTTATAATCAACAGTATACATCTTGAAATGTTAATTAATTTGCAAAGTCGATTACTTTTTTTGTACTCATGAAATATTATTATTGCATGCACTCTTTACTAGATAAATTTGGAGATTTGATTTAAACTGTTCAATCACAACTTATAGTAGTAATAATAAAATAAAAATTATAAATATTTTAAACTGTTTTACGTCTTTTAAATTGAAAATAAAGACTTCCGCTATTTATTACAAATATCATAAGACTGACGTTTTGATGAAAATAGTCAAAATAATTAAGAATCTTCAAACCGTTTACAAACAATAAACCTTATTACATTATCAACGTTCATGAAAATTATTCTAATATTTTAAATTGATCGTATCACAGTGAAATGAAAAAGCATAAGTACATTTATAGAGAACATTTGTAACCGCTCTTGTCTGTAGTCAGGCAAAGACTAACGTACCTTAGATCCTTTATTTTTTACTTTTCATACCTAAGTTTTGTACCTAAAAGTTTCTTACAAGATCTCTACAAATTTCTACTGATATTATTTCTGAAAACATCGTTGCACTTCCAAAACATTTTCTTTTCATCCCTGCTTATTTCATAGAGTAATTAGAATAATTATTTCTTTCTAAAAAGTGAGATGCTCTTCATAGATAATCTCACTTCTTTCTTCAACTGTTTCGCTGGACCCTACATGCGAATTCCATCTTGAATACATACACATTAGGTTTGTCCGTTATTTCCCAAGTTAGCTATTTTCATTTGGGTATCGTCAAAATCGTTTCTTTTTGACCTAAAAACAATTCTAGAAACTAGAAAAAAAAATTTACGATGCCGTTTAACCCTGCCTAAATAACAATACTTTTCCCATTTAATTAACATGGGATTTTTGCACTTTTTAGAAAATAATTTTTATTTCGTTTATAATACTTTTGACTAACCAACAATGCTTGATCTTGCTTCTATTATAATTTCTTTAGATAGAGAAATTTCCATATTATCGCGAAAATTTATTACTCAAGTTTTAAAAAGGTCCATGTCCTTTTTATTGATTTTTCTGATTATTTTGCTAAATCTACTTATTAATTAATTTTTATTCGGTATTTCATTGAAAGTTTCTTATTTTATGCATCCAATTGGACCATAAAAATAATTTCAATTCATAAACTATCCAAGAATCACACAGTACACTAAATCCATTTAAAATCAGGCAGGTCGACTAACTTCATGTTATAAAAAAAAATTGTTTTGCTTGTCATTTTTTTTCTTTTGAGTATAATTTAATTTTCTTTCTTGGGTCATGTAGATGGTCTTGTTCTCTTCACAATCCAGTTTGAAATTCAAAAAAATATTTAAAATGATAAAAATAAAGGGTGATTTTCTCAAAATAAATAAGATCAATTTTCTCAAAAACACCACCTTTTTTTGTTATCAATTTTTTACTACAAATTCTTAAAATAATTATGAACATTTCCTATGAATTTCAAGCAGGCTAAACCATTCTGGCAATCAGGAGAATTATTTTTTGAAAAATTTATTTTTACAAATTTTCAAATTGTTAACGTTCACGTCAACAATGTTATAACTATTCATTTGTTTTTAAAAATGCAAGTAAACAATTTAAAAATTTTCAAAAATAAATATTTAAAAAAAAATTCTCTTGATTGACAGAATGGTTTAGCCCGCTTGAAATTCATAGGAAATGTTCATAATTATTTTAAGAATTTGTAGTAAAAATTTGATAACAAAAAAAGGTGGAGTTTTTGAGAAAATTGATCTTATTTATTTTCAGAAAATCATTATACTCAAAAGAAAAAAATGACAAGCAAAACAATTTTGTTTCTATAACATGAAGTTAGTCGACATGCCTGATTTGAAAAGGATTCAGTCTACTGTGTGATTCTTGGATAATTTATGAATTGAAATTATTGTTATGGTCCAATTGGATGCATAAAACAAGAAACTTTCAATGAAATACCGAATAAAAATTAATTAATAAGTAGATTTAGCAAAATAATCAGAAAAATAAATAAAAATAAAGTTGACCTTTTTAAAACTTGTGTAACAAATTTTTCGCGATAATATGAAAATTTCTCTATCTAAAGGAATCATAATAGAAGCAAAATCAAGCATTGTTGGTTAGTCAAAGAGTATTATAAATTAATAAAAATTATTTTCTAAAAAGTGCAAAAATCCCATGTTAATTAAATGGGAAAAGTATTGTTATTTAGGCAGGGTTAAACGGCATTGTAAAATTTTTTTCTAGTTTCTAGAATTGTTTTTAGTTCAAAAAGAAACGATTTTGACGATACCCAAATAAAAATAGCTAACTTAGGAAATAATGGACACCCTAATACACATTTTGCAAAACTGGTTAGATGATGGGCCTAAAAAATTATCCTTATCTCCTATTTGAAAAAAACCGCCTCATCGCCTTTCAACTTTGATAAATAAGGCATAAAAGGTGCAAGTATTGGTTGGAAACCATACTTCTTGACATCACCTTCACAACAAATTAAGAGTACGTGTATGTCACTAACTTCAGAATTTATTTGTGGAGGCAAAAGTTATTAATTATAACATAGAAAACTCCTAGTTTGTGAATTCCTGTTTTTGAATACGGGGTACACAAATGAAGCAAAAGAAAAGAGAAATAAGGGAAGTTAAGAAAACTACTTAAATCAAGACTGAATAAAAAAGAGTGACCAAAAAGAAAAAAGGTTGTCAGGTTAAATCAATAATTAGCGATGGTAAAGTGGAAAATACACCTTGTCTCTATAAATTGTAATGGTTATTATTTAGACTCAAATGAAGGCTGGGCTGCTTGTTCTGTCTGCGGCCAATGGGCTTTGTGCAGTTGTGCTGGTGTCTATGACGAAGATGAAGATGCAACCTTTACTTGTAAAATTTGTCGACAGAAATAGGTTGCTTTTTTAGTACCGCGCCGGTGGGGCAAGATGGGGAGATTTGCAATTTTTTCCATATTATTAATTTTATGATTTTTTAAGAAACAGATGGCCTTTGTACGCCTTTATTACTAAAGACTGATTCCCAAAGATGGTTATTAAATAAAATAATAAAATATATATTCGATAATTTTCGTTTTTTTTGCGCTTTAAACCTTAAGTACCCAGTCTTGACCCACTCACCCCAACCCCCACTTTTCTCAAAATCATGAACATAATTATCGATAAAATCTTTGTCTAAAAAATTTTTTAATAACGAAAAATCAGCAGTCTTCTGATTTAAAGCTTCCAAATTAAGATAATACATTTTTAAGTTTCCGACTATCTGTAAAAGATATAATTTGAAAAGAGGATCAGGTTCGATTTATCGGTTTGAAAATTTGGAATCTGGAAGTCATTTAGAACAACTCCCTACTAAGTTTGTAGCGTTACATTTTAGAATAACCTGCCCATCTCTGAGGAGACCTGTGTTTGTTGAGACTTATGTAATTATTTTTTCGCTTGCATTTTAACACATTTGTGGAAGGTCGCGCTGACTTTCCGTAACATTTTCTAACATTTCTCTAATATTATCATTTTTTTCTTCATGTTGATCAACACCAAATAACAATCGACTGATTGTTTCTCTAGTAGAGCGAGAAACTGTATTATTTATCGAAAATTCTGCTTGCTTAATAACTTTATTCCATTCATTCTGACTCACACATAATTTCGATTACATAGAAGTTAAATCTCTATTTAAACGCTCAATCTGTCTATTCACTCGCGGAGTACCGACTGCAATCAAAACATGCTTTTAACTGACTTTTCCTCAAGAAATTCGGAAACACTTTCGATGTAAAACAAGTGCCTTGACCACTAATTATTCGTTTCGGGACACTGTAATTTTCAAAATAATCGACGATTTCAAAGACATATTTGTTTCCTTGTTTAGTTTTCACTAAAGGACTATTATGGTCAATGTGAATCGTGTCAAAAGGAACCTTATTGTTTACAATGCCATGCATGAATCTTTCTCTTTTTCCGCTTTTAGTAAATAATTCGATGCATTTTAAACAATTGCTTATATATTTTTTTAATTCTTTCTCGTAAATTTGGAAACCAGTAAACTTTTAACAATTTATTTACAACTTTGTCGAATCCTATATGCCCTAAATCGTCGTGACAGGTGCGTATGACATTGTCGATTAGGCATTAAGGTGCAAAAAATTAAATATTATCGTCATTCATTTTTCGATAAACAAGACCGTCGCGTAATTCGAATAATTTATCTTCACTTTTTTCTAATTTTTCGCAAAGTTTTACAATATTAGGATCTTGATATTGTTTAATTGACATAACTTGATCAAAATTGTTAGCTTCTAAAACAAGAATACTATGACAGCGACTTAACGCATCCACATGCTCCATTATTTTTTCTGGTCTATGTTGAATGTCATAATCAGACTGTTGCATAGCCCATCTAGAAATGCAAGTATTTACTGTTTGTTTTTTCAACGTTTGATTAAAAGTGTCACAATCTGTAATAATTTTTAACTTTTTACCGAAAAGATACACGTGGAAGTGTTAAACTGTGTAAATCGCCGCGAGACATTCAAGTTCAAAACTATGGTTTTTAGATTCAGATGGAGTTGTTCAGTGGATAAAATAAGAAACAGGCTAAAAAATACCGTTTTCTTGTTTTTGCATTAAAATGGCTCCAAAGCAACTCGCGCTCGCATCACAATGTAATTCGGTTTCTAGATGCGGAGAATAAACAGACAAAATTGGTTCCGACGCTAATTTTCCTTTTAAAAATTCGAAAGGCATTGTTTTCATTTGACCAAAACGAAAAGTTTGGTTTTTTCTCAAAACGTCGCACAAAGGTTTCGCAATGGTCGAGACATTTTGCACAAATCTTCGAAAATAGCTCGCTACGTCTATGAATCGTTGAACCTCTTTTTCTTTTCGCCGAGTTGGATAATTGAGCATCGCCTTAATATTTTTATTACTCAGGATTATTTTGTGAAAAAATTTGGAAACTCTTCGATTGCGTAACTTCAGACATGATTGTCGAGCCCGGGGAAGATTCGACAATCCTACACCGAACTGTGATGGATTCAACAATCCCGGATTCGTATTCCCGAAAGTAGAAACTCCTAGCTCTAATGGTCTTAAACCAGTTGCACCATTATCAACTTCATTCGAAGGGGGGCCTTCTCCATTCTTAAAAACCGGGAGCGTATTTAATTCGTCCTAGATGTTCGGATCAAAATTGATCAACCGTTCAATTAATTTAGCCTTTTTTCCCGTTATTTCTAAATTTTTACGCCGTAAAATCTTTTTTAACTTAACTACGGTGTACTGAGAGGGGGTTTTGTTAGCCATAATTGTTCACTAAAGTTCTCAAATATAAAGTTTCTTCGTTATCTGTAAAAGCACACAGCACAGACACGAGAATGCTCAAAGTTCACAAAAATGTCAAAAGTCCTAATAGTTTGGTTCACAGCACAAAACAATAAGTAAGGAAGGCACACAGCAAGAAATAACGGGACGCATGATCATTCCCCAAATGTCATTTTTCCGAAATGTCATTTTACCGAACTGCACTTTTGCGAATAGTCATTTTTGCGAATTGTTATTTTTGCGAATCGCCATTTTTACGAATTGTCAATTTTCCGAAAAGTCATTTTTGCGTAAAGCCAATTTTGCGAATTGTCGATTTTCCGAAAAGACATTTTTGTGAATTGTCATTTTTACGAAAAGACATTTTTGTGAAATGTAATTTTTGCAAAAAACCATTTTTGTGAAATGTCATTTTTACGATTAGTCATTTTTGCGAAAAGTCATTTTTACGAATTGCCATTTTTGCGAATTGTCATTTTTGAGAAATGTCATTTTTGCGAATTTGCACTTTTGCGAATTGGCACTTTTGCGAATCGCCATTCTTACGAATTGTCATTTTTGCGAATGGTCATTTTTGCGAAAAGTCATTTTTACGAATTGTCATTTTTGCGAATTGCCATTTTTACGAATTGTCAATTTTCCGAAAAGTCATTTTTGCGAATCGCCATTTTTACGAATTGTCAATTTTCCGAAAAGTCATTTTTGCGAATTGTCATTTTTGCGAAAATTCCTATAGTAAATTTGTATGCATATATAGATTCACTATAGGAATTTTCGCAAAAATGTCAATTCGCAAAAATGACTTTTCGGAAAATTGACAATTCGTAAAAATAGCTTTTCGCAAAAATGACCATTCGCAAAAATGACAATTCGTAAAAATGGCGATTCGCAAAAGTGACAATTCGCAAAAGTGACAATTCGCAAAAATGGCGATTCGTAAAAATGACTTTTCGCAAAAATGACCAATCGTAAAAATGACATTTTACTAAAATGGTTTTTCGCAAAAATTACATTTCACAAAAATGTCTTTTCGTAAAAATGACAATTCGCAAAAATGTCTTTTCGGAAAATCGACAATTCGCAAAATTGGCGTTTCGCAAAAATGACTATTCGCAAAAGTGCAGTTCGGTAAAATGACATTTCGAAAAAATGACATTTGGGGAATAATCATGCGTCCCAAAAATAAAACGAACATAATACGTCAATCGGGTCGCATTTTACCGAGATTCACGATTTCTAAGTCTAATTTGCACACAGCAAACGAGATCATAATTTTCTGTAATCACTTCAATTGACTACCGTAAGGAAATAAATGGGGCCAAAAAAATGCAACTTTTTAGTTACATCCCACTTCTGATGCTGTAGGAGGGCAAAGCGGAAAATAAAATAAGAGAATTATTAAGATGTCAGGTTTAGTCTTTATTCTGTCAAGTCTATGAAGGAACTGGTCATTTTTTATCCTTTACAGGGTTTGCAGATTTACCTACAATGTCGCTTACCAATAAGTGCAAAAGTGGGGGGTCCCAGGTTATTCGGTGTACTTGTTTTCAGTAATTTCCAGGAGTAAGAAAACAGGTGCTTTATTACTCCTGGAAAAACTCAAAAAAACGAAAGTAGGGAAAACCGAAAAATCTAATAAACATTCCACTCAAGACGTTCATAAAAAGAATTGTAAAATATTTGTTCTCTATACTTTTTTAATTTTGAAATTTTTTTATAGTTTTACATATATTTTTAAATTGTATCTATCTGTGTGTCTTTAATGCAACTGACTGAAGCACTGTTAGAAAAAGTATTTTTCACAGTTTTTGCAAAACTTGTATGTTCAACAGGTTTATACAGTGTTTTGTAGAACATTTTTTTTGTTTATCTATGTTAACTGTTTTGTGTGGTTTTCCAACCTTTGAACCAGTTTTTCCAATATAGTGCTTAGCAATCGCGAGAACAAATTCTTTAGTTCTAACCTTATTTTTTTCTAGATGAGCGGAATTGTATAATGCAGTCGCATTTGTGATTGCAGATTGAATTAATTTTACAAAAACAACCCATGTCCATCGTTTAGATCTAATGCTTGGCAAAATATTATTACAATGCCCGTCATGGATATCCACTTCACCCATAAATTGATTTTAATTATAAATTATAAATTGTTTTTGTCACGTTTCGAAACATAGGTAC
The DNA here is from genome assembly GCF_015476425.1 of Leptopilina heterotoma. NCBI lineage: Eukaryota > Metazoa > Arthropoda > Insecta > Hymenoptera > Figitidae > Leptopilina > Leptopilina heterotoma. Next base: position 818,236 of record NW_025111199.1, read on the forward strand.
CTGTAGGAGCATTCTTATCAATCAGTTTTGCAACAGAAGCATCACAACGCGAGTACCTAATGTACATTTAGGTAAAATATCTCTAACTGAAGAGTTTTTTCCTGGATCAAACTGTTGTTTTACACATGTTTTATTAAGCCCACCATACTCTACAATCTACATTTTATTGGTCCTAGTGTAGCTTCGTATGGTATTCTATTAATTATCCTGTGTTTTGATGTATTTTTTGACACTGTTGCAACAAACCATTTTTAAAATAAAAATATATTGTTTAAAAAATTTTATTTACTGATATTATAAAACAATAAAAAATACAAAAATGAAGTTTAGAATCAGAAAAAATAGAAATAAATTCAAAATAGTGATATTATAAAATATTATAAAATAAATATTAAAATAAATATTATAAAATATTATAAATAACAAACTTTTCGATAAAATATTTCAAACTTGTAAATTACACCTAGATCGAATAGCTGCAGTTTCGAAGTGGTGTTTGGAGGGAAAAAATGAAGCTGAATACAACATTTATCGTCTTAAATAGACAAAGTTTTATTCGAAAGATACTTGAAAAAAGGCCCATTTCTGTCCAACCCAATCAAACTGAATTATTAAAACTTGCACTTTCCCCTCACAGTTTTCTAAAAAAACGGTTTGTGGCGTTTTTAAGAATTAGTAAGCCGTTTTTCGCTGGCTATAAGATCTTCTATTTCCAGTGACATGGCAAATGACTTTGCTTTTTCTTTTATCAAGTTCTCTCCCACGGGAATAATTTGTTGCTGCGTAAATTATTCAACTAAACATTTCTCTAAATTGGGAAATTAACCTTTTCGAAACCGTTTTTTTGCTTCACTTACATTAAGTCCATTAATTTTATCTTTGTTCCTTAAAATGTTGGAAAGTTTCGATGGTAATATTCCAAATTGCTTCGCAAAATCTTTTTCGTTGATCCTTTCTGTACCACTTCAATAACTTTTTTTTTTAGAAATAGATAGACATTTCTTAGAAATATTTTAAACTGTATAAGCCGAGGAAAATAGCATATTAAATTAAGAAATTACTTAGCCGCATTTCAATTTTTTCACTAAACACGTGTTCTTCAGTGACAGTTTGTACTGTTGATAAATAAAAAAAATCACTTTACACTTTATTTTATTTACACTTTTCTACATTATTTTTATAATCAAGAATCAACCAAGAATTTGTAAACAAATGATCTTTTTCGGGTTTTGACGTTTCCACACAAACTGTCACTAAAAACACGTGTCTAGTAAAAAGATTGAAACGCGGTCAAAGTCAAATCAAAATCAAATCAATTTACGTAATCGACTCCCAGCATCTTACTTCAATTTATTGAGAAATTCAATTTATCAAGAGTTTAAGTATCGAGAGTCAAGTGTATAAGTATTAATATACAAATACAAATAAAAGTAACTCTGAGCCGATGTAAGAAATATAAAAATTACCTGATGTAAATAGCATGTTAGATAATAAAATTTTAGATTTTAAACATTTACAGATCGTAAACAAAATGTTCAGACACTAAAAAACTAAGTATATAGAAACGCGGGAAAAGTTTTAACTAGCTTACGAAACATTTACGCAATCTTTGTGTAGAAATAAAACTTTACTTAGCATTTGTAACATTTGAGGTTATAATTCCATCATAGAAATTTAATAATATAGTGGGCTACAGTATTATATTTAATTACAATTCTTTTTTTATGGAAGTTACAAATATTGTAAAGTAACACTGGATTCGTAATCAGCGATCCAATAAAAAACCAAGAAACGAATTTCAAGTGAATCAAACTGATTTTTATTTATGACATCCGCCATTTTTGATCAGCCATTTTGAATTTTTAAAAAGTAACATCAGATTTCTAATCAGTCATCCTAAATATCCTCGATTAACGAATTTCAAGCGCATTAAAGACGTTTCAAAAATTTGATTATTAAAACTTAAGTACATAATAATTTTTAATTTTCTGCAACAATCCATAAAAAAAGTGATATTAAAACCGCAGTTGCAGCAGGTGTTAACCAAATTTTAATTCTTCTTAACAATGAATATTCCAGATGTGAACCTTTAAAGTTTTACGGTGAATGTTTTTGACCATTTTTATATCTCTACATTTTAACATAATTTTTTCAATGATTTTGTACCACTGTGCATTCTAAGAGTTTTTAAAAACTGCAATTTTTTGCAGCAAGAACTCCTGGCAATATTTTATTATTTTGTTAAGAACATAATATTCTTGATTGAATACTTTTTCGTATTCAATTAAATTTTTTTCCAGTGCAGCAATATCGATAAGAATTTTTGTTTCAAGGTTGTCCTAATCAATATTGCATCAAAAATTATTAAAATTAATGTTTAATACATATTATACCCTTACTTTACCTTCGTACATTCAACATATTATTAAATAAGGGACACCTAAAATGTTTATAATTCTTGCATACTAAAAGTATTTGTACATCTTCGAAACTATTTATCTGCTTTTAAAATGTCGATCAATGTTAAACATAATATCTGCGGCACATGCGAAGTTCGTATTTTGGGAGTTCCCACGCAAATCACACGGCACCAATGAATTTCTAAAGTTAACCGAATTATACATAAGTTTTGTCTTAAATTTTATGAGTAATTGTAATTATGCTTTAAACATAAAAAACAAATAAAATTTTGACTATACTTATGTATTCTTTGAAAATAAGTTAAATCTGCATTTATCAATAATATAACATTTTATTTGTTGAAAAAATTTGGAATAAATAAATTAAAAATTACCAATATTTATGAAACAAAACCTTTGTGTCGATAAAATGAATAAAGTGGTAGAAAAAATAAAAAAAATCTAGAACACAAGTAGCCGTAAAATAAAGAAAGTGAAAAAATAAACAAGATAAAGATGAATGACTATTATAATCGGCATAAGATCAGCATTCTCAGTAGCTTAGTACTTTAATATTACATATTTGAGCTTAGAATGATGTAAATATTGCATTTGCTTCACGGTCATCAAAAAAGGTCATTATCCTTGTCACATTCCTGAATTGAATTTGCCGAATATGACGCAGATCCGTACGTTTAAAATCTCAAATTTCCCGAAGAACTATTTTACCGAATATTTAGAAAAAAATTGAAGCAGAGATGTGACGCAGTCTAAAAAAAGTAGTAAAATATTTAAAAGTTATGTTTGTGTTATTTTTACCTTAATTAAAAGTTTCGGTTTCAATATGTGAAACTAAAGTATTTTAATACCCAAATAGCACGTAATCTTGCAGCAAACTTGCCACAAGATTGCTTTAAGCTTTAACTCTTTGGTTATGCTATTGACCGTTATCGTAAAAAATTATAATTTCTGGCGCCTGGTGGAGACTATTGGAGTTACGTTATGTAGCGATAGAATGGGGATAAGTTAGCATTAGCAGAGGGTTAAATGTCCCACCTATATAGGAGGTTTGCTGCAAGCTTAAAGTAATCTTGCAGCAGGTTAGACGTAAGCTTTCCGCAACCCTACCATGAAATATTGCGCCATGCTTACACGGCAAACTTTCTGCAAAATTCCGTGCCATCTGAGAGTTTTTATTAATTATTTTATACGTAATGAAGACTTAAAAGTCACTGCGTCGATTACGTTACTTACTCCGCATTCCACATTTTCGATTTCACATTATAGATTCCAAATTCCGGATTCCACATTTCAAATTCCACGTTCCGGTTTCCAAATACTACATTACAAATTCCGGATTGCACATTCCAAATTCCGTATTCTACATTCCTTAATCCACAATCAAGATTCTATACATTATCGAATTTCACATTTCGGACTTCTGTGTTATCCAGAATTTTAACTGTAATATAGGGAATATCGATGGGTTAGTGGAACAAAAGGACACCTTGAATTTTGGTTCAAAAAGAGGACACCTCGAAAATAATAATTTTAAATGCATTTTTGTTTGACGATAATATGTGTAATTTAATTGATTTATGAGATTTTGTGCTCAAAAAACTATGAAGATAATATGTTCTTAAATCTTCTATTACAAAAACTGAAAAAACAATTACATTACACATAGTATCGCCAAACGAAAATTGATATAAAATTAATATTTTCGAGGTGTCCTTTTCTTCAACTCAAATGCGAGGTGTTCTCTTTTTCAACCACAATTCGAGGTGTCCTTTTTTTCCACTAACCCAGCGATATGTAATGATGGGTGTGGAACACAAAATATGGAATAGGGTGTATGGAATAAGAAATGTTGAATCCGGAATATGGAATGTTGCAATCCGGAATTTGGAATCTAGAATACGGAATGTACAATTCAGAATTAGGAACATGAAATACGGAATTTGCAACAAGGAATTTGAAATGTGCAATCTGAATACGGAATGTGGAATTTGTAATTCGGAATCCAGAATATGGAATACGGAATGTGGAATCCGAAATATCGAATACGAAATAAATTACGTAATCGGCCTCCAGTTGATCATATTGGAAGTTCATCCTTTTTGTGTATTTGGAATTCGGAATGTAGAATGTGAAATACGGAATATGGAAAGTGGAATCTGAAATGTAGAATAAAGAATTTGCAATTTGAAATTAGGAATCCAAAATGTGTAGCTCGTAAAATTGTTTTTTGAATAAGGAGTTCGAAATTTGGGATATCCTTGCAGATGAAATCAATTGACCATGATTGAAACTGATTCAACCCTATTCAGAAACACAATTGAAATTTATTCATTTAATAGAATTTACACTACCGGTCAAAATTGAGAGCCCGCCCATTTTCAGGTGAATGAAAAACATATTAAAACAAAAAAACTTATGGAAACTGAAATTTTTTCTTTTTATTTTTTGAAAGATGATAAAATTTTAAAAAGAACAAGATCTTTCATAAGTCATTTGGCAAATATTTTATTTAGATATTTTTAAAAAATCGTCATTTTTAATGTTTTACAAATATTTGAATAACTTTAAAATAATGAACGCTTTTTAATGATCTTAGGATTTTTTTAAAGGTCATTTGCTACAGTATGAAAATTACTTATAGGCATTAAAGTGTAATATTTTTCTTAGAAAATGCAGGTCGTCACAGTTAGACAAAAAAATTCAAGAAATTTGGAATAATTTTTTTATACTAAAAACTGTTCTAGAAAATATATAAAACATGATATGGTGTAGATTTTTTAAGAGAATTTAATTTAAAAATTATTTTTCTGTTAATAACATTGTTTCAAATTTTTTTCATTTTTTTGGTCCAAGTTTGACGATCTGCATTTTCTAAGCAAAGAATTACACGTTAATGCCTATAAATAATTCTTATTCTGTAGAAAATGACCTTTAAAATAAGTTTAAGATCATTAAAAAGCGTTCATTATTTTAGAAGTTATTCAAATTTGTGTAAAACATTGAAAATGACGATTTTTTAAAAATATGTAAAATAAACATTTTTTTCATTTCTCTGAAAATGGGTTGTCTTTTAATTTTGACCGGTTCTGTAATTGTGTTTTTTATCAAATGAATCGTTTTCAATTATGTTTTTTATTCCTGTTGAATCGATTCAAATGGTTTTAATCGTAGTTCATAGATTCTTTCTATAAAAGTAACCTTTTTAGAAGATTAAAAAAAATTTACATTTTAGTTGTTCTTAAGGATCGTTTTTAGAGCTTTTACATCAGTTGTGAAGTATTTTATTTCACTCTTTTCACTTTTATATAAAATTTTTCATAGTTATTTTTACACTTTTATATTTGAGTCCGACCTAAATTTGCTTTGATATTGTCAATGCAGTGGAAGAAGCGTCAGTAATGATACCAGGTATAAAATTAATAATCAGTTGTCACTTACATCAGAGATTAAAAAATCGAAAAAAATGTTTATTTTGATATGTTTTTAATAATAATATTGTATTTTGTATTAATATATAATTTGCTATTATCTTGTTATAAAAAATAGAATTTTTATTTTAGGGAACATTGTCTTTCGGGATTTTAGATATTCGGAACTTTAGGAATTCGGCAACATTTGGGGAAATGAACAGAAACCTAAATCCCAGGTAGAAATGATTCTTACGAAATTCAGATGAATTTTGTTCGTAATTTGTTCGGAATTCTTATTAAATTTCGATTAAAATTCATGTAGCGTTTTGAAACATTAATTTCTACGAAATGCGTGCGAATTTAATTTTCAAATTAGAATACAGAATTGAAAAAAAGCCTTCCACACGGAATAAATGTAATTCTCCATGTAATATATCTACGGTATTTTTTTGTAAAATTCAAAGTCATTTTTCTGTTCGAATTTCGTATGAACATTTGTGTGAATTACTGAAAAATTTTTTAAGGTCACTTAAAAATTTTTTTTTTGCATGGAAATTCAAATGGTCCGCATGTAATATTTCCAGTAAACTTTTCTAAAAATTTTAAACTACTTTTCCATAAGAATTTCGTACGACATTCGTATTTTGTACATAAAAGTGGTTCAAAATTGTTACATAAAGAATTCCGAAATCCGAATTTCGTACAATTAATTTTTATCTGGGCCTTTTGTTGCAAATTTTACACTAATTTTCTTGTTTCAAAGCCAATTTTTTCAATATATAGTAGAATTTTAATAAAAAATATCATTAAAAATAATAATAAAAACACTTAAGCTTCTTCTTGAATTATGGTTCGAGCTTTTTTGGAAAGTGAGTCTGCTCCGAAATTATCGCCGCCATCACTATCATCAAAATAGTTCGAGTCTGAATTCACAAGTATTTCTGTTTCTCCTCCTCTCCGCCTTATGTGTCTAATTTTTCTCTATCATTCTCAAAAATATTTACGTCACAAATGAAAGTAAAATAAAAAACGATTGTCTGAGTTAAATGAAAGTTACATAATATTTTACAGTGACGTCTTTAGCTATTCAGACTTTAAAAAACTAAATTTGTTCTTATTTTTCTCATATATTAATTATATATAATAAAATTATTAGAAATTAGTCGAAAATTTAAATTGTTAAAAAATCATTTTTTACATAATATTTTGTAATTTTTTTAATAAATCATGTAAACAAAAAACAAAAATTTCGCTTTAAATGTGTTTAGAATGTCTATACGAACATTACTGATTCTGTAACAAATTAACTGAAATTATTAAAAAAAAACTTTTATTACTATAGCAGTAATTTGTATTTTTATAAAATAAAAAATTGTATTCGTATTTGTTTTTTTAATATTCATTATATAAACGGGAAGTGCCGAAAAAATAATGTTGAAGAAAGTATAAATTTATCGATATTTTTTAAGTAAGAAGATATATGAATATTGACGTGGCCTAAATAGACTCGAGTCATATCAACGTATAAGAATATAGGGGTTCTCGAGTTAAATTCGTACCTTCTGATCATTTTGGAATTTCTTCTCATATAATTCTATTAATAACAGCTGAACTTCGTTGAAAGTGAAAACGAAAACAATATTATTAAAACATCATTTATTTCGTAAAATTAATTTAATTATTAGTTTTAGAATATAGAATTTGAATAACTTTTAGGGATAGTTTCAGGGATAAATTATAAGTTATCCCTAAGGCACCTTAGGGATGTTTTAGGGAAATATAAAACTATTAAAAATCCCCATATGGGAATTTATAAGGAAACCCATGTAATTTCCCATATGGATCATGTACGAGCTTACACGATATCCTATTTGGTGTTAAGGAATGTGGGAACCCACATAGGTTCCCATATATGTTTCCTTTTGTATTTTATTAAATTTTATAAATATAATAACCCATATGAAAGCATATATAGGATCACGCATAGGTTTCTATTTAAAAAATATAACTCACATGGGAACCTTTATGGGTTCCCATTTGAATTATACATATATTTTGATCATAAAAACTGTTCATAGGTTCCTATATGAGATCCCACATGTGTTCCTATTAAGAAATGTTAAAACTAATATGGGAACACACACAGGTTCCTATTTGTAATTATAATAAACTTATATATAAGTTAGGGGGGTTTCAATTTAAATTATACACTTGAAATACACAAACCTATATAGGTTCCTATAGTGGTTCCTATTAAGAAATTTTAATAGTATTATTGGCACTTATATGGGTTCCTGTTTAAATTATATCCTACCCGAAATATAAAAACCTATATAGGTTCCTATATGGGTTCCCATATAAGTTCCTATTAAGAAATTGTAATAGAAACGTACATTTTTTCTTCTGTGGTTTCCTACATAGAAAAAAATTTTAATTCAGTACCGTTTCACCAAAAACAAATAAAAATTAAAAGACGCACAACTAACTTGTTGAGCATTAAAACCAAAAATCATGGAAAATTTCATTTTAAAAATTTATAGTAAAAATAATTTTATAAAAGCAGAAGTGTTTAATGTGATAAAATTTATGTTTTATGTAATAATAAAAAAAGTAATAAATTGATCGAAAAAAATCTTTATGAGGAAGCAAAGTGTTCATGAAATGAACACAATATATATTCATATTTTAACTTGGCAGCGAATTTATAATTGTAATGATTAAATAATGTAAAAAATAAAAATAACCTTTTGAAAAAATGCATAAAATTAAATTAATTTGATGTAAGGGGAAATGTATTAACTGTTAATTTTCACTGTACCATTTAGAAAACTAAAACTTTCATTCTTTGACAACTTTTTCCTAAACTCAATATTTTCGGACTTATAAGCTATACTGAATATAGGTCTACAAATAAAAGTCCAAAATTTCGAAAATTTATAACTCGAAAATTTGGACAATTAAACAAAAATAAAAAAATACGTATCTGTTTTTTTCGATACAGAATAGAAAAAAATATTTTTGGCCGATTTTAAGAGGTCGACTTAAATCTCACGTGGAATTGCCCATAAATTATTATATGAATATCTATAAATATTACAAAAAAATTTAACCTAAATTTATTTAACCTAAAAGTAAAAGATGACTTTAAACGCCAAAAATATAATTTTTTACATCTATTAAATTTAAGTTTTCAATTTTCACTGTAAGGAGTAATTTATGGAAATATTTTCAATAGAAAATATTTCGTTCATTTAAAAATTCAAAACTTGTAGATCATAATAAATTGATGGTCTCGATTAAAGAACCGGTTATAATTTTTTTCAGCTAAAACCCATTGTCAAATCAATCAATCATCATTTGTAATCTTTCTACAAATACGAAATGATTACAAAAAATAAAAATTTTAAATAATTTTTTAATTTAGAGAGGGAGAATTTTGAATTATAAAAAATTGTAACTGGTTCTTTGGTCGAGACCCTCAAAATTGACCGAATATTTAAAAAAAAATTTGGAAATGTTGATCAGAAAAATTATTTTCTCAGATGCGGACAATTTTATATTTACTGTTGCATTCGAGAATCTCTTCTTTTATTAAAAAACCAGATGTTACGTATTCATTTGTTTCCCGTGTATTTTTTAACAGATTTCCATTTTATCCGATTTTTCCGAACAATTTTTCGCCCGAATGCAACACACTATTTATATTCACACAATATTTATTCAGCTTTGCAACTCAATAATTCCGAAGTTTGCACTTGAACCTCTAATAAATCAGTGAATTCTCTGTGCTGTGTGTGGGATTGTTTTCCTAGTATTGAGCAACAGTGGTATATTATTCTTGTAAAACTACTATCTACGTATAGTGTCTTTTCATGTTGCCGGCCGGCCTGATTCGATTACTATTGTTATTATTTGACTCATTTCAAATTTTTAAATTAAAAGTAACAAAATTCTGTCTCTGTGTAAAAAATATTTATAACAACCTATAATTAATTAAACCACATTGCTTATTTATTAATAAATAATTAATTATTTAAAGAAAAAAAACATTAATCGAAATATCCATTTTGTAAAAAGTATTCATAATTTATTTATTTATTTGATAATTAACGGGACAGGCCATTTCGTACATTAAGTACTCTAAATTAAGTACTAAATGTTTTAAGTTTATTTACTATGTCTGTATATCAAACTATTGTTTGTAAGATACAGGTAACTGCTTATATGCTGTCCTTCCGATTTACATAAATTTATTTGAAAACAGTAGAATTTCTACTATTATATTATTAGTTTCTGGTTTAATTTATCATTTTAGTCACGAACTAAATATTGTTATAGAAATGACGCGGTTTTAAAAAAGATGTACTAACTGGAAGGACATATAAGCAGTTTTTTTTTTTTTTTTGGTTACATGGCTTGTTGCATAGCAGGTAGCCAAAACACGAAGCAGTTACTTGTATGTATAGGATATCTCAGGAGGGAAATGAGATCCCTACTAAATCAGTACCAACTTGATAGAAATTTTGTTTCCTGTTTAATATTTAATATAACAGAAATCAAAATTTACAGACATCATCTCTAATCCGCCTTATTATTAATGACACATGTTGAAATTCAAAATTGCGCAACTATTAAATATATATAAAGATAAGACTAGAAAATTTATATTTTACATGAAACATTGTAAGCACTGTTTACGTCTAATATTCTGAAAACGAATGTTTTACCATAAAATTAAATTATTCATTTTATATTAATCGACCCTGTACTTATATTATCCATGAGTTATTTCGTCAACATTTTATTCTTAAAATATCTCGTCTTATTAAAGTACGTAATTTAGGTTGTGTAGCGAATAGCGGGCGGCAAAGACAATATCGTCATGGAATGTATAGAAAAGTTGCACCCGGCACACTGCAGCGTCTGTTGAAAAGGAAGTAGTGGTAAAAAGGCTGACTTGAAGTGTGCAACAAGGATGAGTATATTAAGATAGAAAGTAGTTCTGAATGAAAGAGAAAGATAACATGATGGTACGTTTCTGGAGTCGTTGAGATGCCAAAAATAGCGTCCTAATACGATGACGCCCTGGTTGGTCCAATCCTAGATTTCAGTCTGTTTGCAAACTCGGAAAGAAAAGAACGTCCTCCTTTGCTCAATAATCTTTGATAAAATCTTAGTTGACTTTTTTTCAAAAGAAAAAAAAAGAGAGTGAAAATTATTTTCGCTAATTTTTTTTTGATAGTAAAGAAATTTTACAAGAAAAGAACATTTTTTTTTGAAATATGGCGGATGTAGATAGTGTAGTGTACACGACAACAGAACGAAAAGTTCGTAAAGTGAAGAAAACATCTAAGCGTCGTGAAAGCCACGATCAGAATGCAGAAGTTACAATCACCGAGATGGAAAGTACACCGAATAATCATCATCGGGCCATTGAAGATGTGTATGTGCTGGCTGACAGACGATTGTCCGCCGATTTACTATTATATATTCCCCGTTGAAAAAAAAGGATTTCAGTTTTTTTTGAAGTAGAAGAAGTTTTTTTCATTGTCATTACCATATTTGTCGTCAACGGAAACAAAAAGTATTTTTTTCTCATTGTAACTAATCTTTTTTCTTAAAAACTTAATTCAATGGCAAAAAATTTAGCGTACATTGTTCCTAAATTTTTGTAATGTTCGTAATATTTTAATGTATCATTCCTTGAAAGATTCATACAAAATGACAGAATTTTAACAATGCAATACTAAAAATCCAGCAAACATATTTAATAATTAAGGAATAGTGCATAAATTAATTAAAACAAAAATTGTATAAATAATATAGCAGCTTTGTAATTCTTAGTAGAGACCCCCTAAAAATTGATTTTAAAATTTCAGACAAACGTTATAATTGCTCCAGAATAGAATGTCTGGAAATAAAAAAATAAATTGATTTGAATTATTTGAATTATTAGTAAACAAATTTTTAAAAGTTTGTAAAAGAAAATTAAAACCTTAAATAGAAAAGTAAAAACATTCGAATTAGTGGCGATGTAATTAACAAGTGGCGATGTTACTTTACAAAAAAGTAAAGTAAAATTTTGTAAAAAATTTTCTATAACAAATTATTTTTCTTAGTACAATGTTTTTCAAAATTCTTGAAGTTAACTATTTAATTGAGCTTTTGTTTGAAATAGTTAATCTTATTGTTTTGTAATTACACACAAAATTCCTATAATAAAATTGTATTTTATTTAGTTAACACTTTAATTAATTAATCAATTAAACGCTTATTATAATAAATGTAATTGAACACATAAAAAATGTTACATTACTGAAAGTAATAGTAGGAAAGTAATAGTATCAGATCTGACCTGATTAATGCCTGGCTTAGGTCAGCGTCTTTGAGCTAAAGCAGATTTGGGCCATGTTAGATATTACAATTTTAGAAAATTATATCACGCTGTCTAAATTTAAGCTCCTCTGGAGTATAAATTTTTTCTTTACTTTTATTTAAAATTTAAAATTATATATATGAAAATTTACAAAATTTACTGCATCAAAAAGAATGAAGGAGGGAAAAATTTTTAAATTATTTTTCAATTAAATAAAAACAATTTAAAGAATACCAAATTATCATTTTTATGTTTTCCAATGGTTTTAACTTTAAAATTAAGTTCGCGTGGAAAAGAAAGAATGAGTAAAAAATGGCAAAATATGGCACCAACACAAAACAGTTTAATTTTGTATTTTTGAACCATGGGGAAAGTATGTCAATACACGAGAAGAAGAAAAAAGGTTTCTTTTCCATATTTTTAAAGTTTATTGTCAAATTTTTGAACTGTGGGAAAAGTATGGCAAACTATGGGAAGAAGAATAACTATTCTTTGTACATTTTGAAACTATGGGAAGACAAAAAAAGTATTTTTGTTATATTTTCAAGTCATTGGCAAAGTATGGCGAACCTTGGAAAGAAAAAAACTGCTTTTTTATATTTTCAAACTGTGGGAAAAGTATGTCAAACCATGAGATTTTCTTCCCATGGTTTGACATACTTTGCTCACAGTTCAAAATTTTGACAATAATAAACATTAAAAAAATAAAATAACCCTTTTTTCTTCTCCCCATGCTTTGATACACTTTTCCCATGGTTAAAAAATTTTAAAAAAATTAATTTTTCTGTGTTTATTTAATGAAAAATCAATATTTGATGTCACTATTATTTAACCATGGATTCGGTCATTAGCAATACTTTGCCACATTTTGTCAAACTTAGTGCCACATTTTATTCTACTGTATAGCATATTTTTCTTTAAAGACTTCTATTATCTTATATTAAAAGTAATTAGGCGTGGATTTAACAATCAGTATTACAAAAGTATGACATTTCCAGTATTGTTAATTAGAATTTAGAGGAGATTATATAGTATTATATAAATGTTACATAACACTTCTATTAAAATATCCATTTGCACACATATGATAAATTTCTAGATTCTAGCACACAAATACAATATAGCAAAATTTTATACTCTGGTTGCCAAAATTATTTTATTATATTAAACGATTTTAAACTCATCATATTTTTAAAGTCATTAAAATAGTAATTAGTGATCTAATATTAGTTTTTCAAAATGTACAGTAAATAATAATTTTCTTTTCATTTCGTCTGTTAAAAGAAAAAAAATGGATGCAAAAGCCATTTGTTTTCAGAAAGATTTTTTGAATCCTTATACAGATTTTCGTACGAAATTTCCAACTGAAATTTTTATGGTCAATGCCAAAATTTTTGAGAAAAGGATAGACTATAAAATCTAAACTTTATCGACTTGCGTTATTATTATCATTAGTGGTATTAAGATAATATTAATATTCAATGCCATTCAAAATTATTTTGATAGTATTAAATATTTTATATTATAATTACAATATTGAACATATAAAATAACCATTAAAATGCAACTTTTTTAACCTTTAGTAGACACACTTATTTCTTGTCACGCCATTGACACACTGGGTCTATTTGACCAAAACTTTATCATCGTACCACTTAATAACACTTCAGTCGATATTTCGAAATAAAATATATATTATAAAATTATTATAAAATTTATATTTTTTTATATCAAATTTAAAAACTTTTAATTATTTTAAAAATAAGTTTGTAAATTGGTAGCGTATAGAAATTTTAATCGGATGGAAAGAAGAAAATAGTTTTAATTGAAAAAAAACTTTTTTGATCAATACTAAAATTTTGGATAACAAATTATTTACTTATTACATTTGATTTAATTCTGGATCAGGGTCAAAATGATCCAGTGTATTAATTTAATTTGACCTAACAAGAGACATAATCTCTCCTTTGGTCTGGAGATGTACTTACAAAAAGATATTTCAAAAAAGGCGAAATTTTTATCAACATACTTTTTTCAAGCAGTTGAAAATTTATTGACTATCACCAATTCAAAATGTTTTGAAAAAAACTTAAATTTCTTAATTTTTTATTGATATATATTTTTAATTAATTATATTTTCTTAATAAAAAAATAAAATTTTCTTTTAATTTAAAAAGTATTAAAAAGTTTTTAATTTTTTTACATAACGTAAAAATTTTTTTCTTTATCAAGTACAGTGAAATTTTGAATAGTCTAGGTACTTAATAGAACCTTACTAAAAGCAAGATTAATAACATTAACATAATTTTTTGTAAATTTTTCTTTGAAAATAGCAACATATTTTTCTTTTTGTTTTTAATAAAATTTCAGTAATAATTTCCCTCATAATTGTGAAAAACAAGATATTGGCAAGTCAAAATACAATTTTAACTATGACGCCTCTGTAGCTGGCACTCGATTTTAAATTTTTAATATAACGAAAATTCAAGTGACCTACTTGCACGTACGGTTAACTTACCTGCACTTCTTAAAATTAACTCAAGCTGATTTTATCATTTATATAATCTTGCTTTTTGCAAAAAAAAATAATTTTCCAATAAATAAAAAAAAAATTTTTTTAAATCGACTTAGCAGATTTTTACAGTTTTTATTGCAAATAATTTAGAAATGTCTGAGAATTTTTAAAATTAGAAATAATTAAAAAATACTTATTATCCTTCAAGGATATTGATTTTACCTTTCAGTGACACACTTATTGTTGACGTACGTTTTGGAAAATAAAGAAAAAAATTTTTTGTTAAAAGCATCATATTATTTTGTTTTACTCCTGTTTAAAATACTGCCTTTACAATAGTATCAAAAATTGTAGAATATACCTATTAAAGAAAAAATTCTCATTCGCTCTATTTTTTTATTTCAGGAGAACATTTATTTCAATTTCAAAGTTTTTAGCAGAAATTGCATTTTAAATATATATATTTTTTTTATTTATCGAAAATAAATTTGATTTAAAATAAAAATATTTTTAATGGTAAAAATATTTATCAAACTTTTTGTATATACATACAAAGTAAAAATAAAATTACTTTTTAATAATAAATTCTAATGAACATTTAAAACAAACATATGTTTACAATAAGAGATATAAAAAATTAATAATTGTTTAATTTTTTATAACTTTTTTTATTTCGCCTTAAAACTTTCACTTTTTTATGGTTTTTAATATTTATGAGAACAGAAATTTCTAAAAACGTATAATTTAAAAAATAAAATTTTTAAACTTATTTGTTTGGCCTAATGGCTCAACATTGACCATTCGGCCTAATGACCAATGTTTAGCCATTAGGCCAAAAAATTAAGTTTAATATCTTTATTATTTTAAAGTAATAATCGTTTATTTTCTTCCGTTGTTGTAATTTGTTAAAGTTTTTTAAATCGATTATCGGAAGAGTAGTAAATGAAACACTTGTATCATTTGTGCAACGTTTCGGTGTCTTGGTTTGACACCATCATCAGGCCACTAGTCATTTTTTAAAAAAGTTTAAAAAATTGTTAAAACAAATAATTCGTTACATTTGTAACACGTCTTAAAATTCGTCAATAAAAATAAGATATCGTTAAGACTGAACACTGCCATTTCTTGCAGTCTTGTTTTGTCACTCGCAAGAAATGGCAATGTTCAGTCTTAACGATATCTTATTTTTATTGACGAATTTTAAGACGTGTTACAAATGTAACGAATTATTTGTTTTAACAATTTTTTAAACTTTTTTAAAAAATGACTAGTGGCCTGATGATGTTGTCAAACCAAGACACCGAAACGTTGCACAAATGATACAAGTGTTTCATTTACTACTCTTCCGATAATCGATTTAAAAAACTTTAACAAATTTATTATTTTAATATTTATAATGATTTATATTTAATAAAAAACACTTTTTACTTTATTGAGCATGTTTTCTGTAGAATAATATATTTTTCTATAATTTAAGATGCATTTATCATATTTTTTTCGCTATTTTAAGGTATATTTATAAACATCGTGATTCAATCATTTTAAAATATCGTTTAAAGTTTATTTCTGAATGCCTTATTTTTTATAATTAAAAATGTTTCATTAATAAACGTGGCATTTCAAAATAACTATTTAAGACTATTTCTACAAATACAATTCTGCAGCATTTTAAAATTAAATGATAAGTTATCTATACTACTTTTGTTAAATATTTATAAATATAATTTGTTTAAGTAATATAATACATGAAATACTAATTTGTTCAATTAAATATATAATACATGAAATACTAATTTGTTTCACAATGACACAAATAAAACTTGTAAACTTAAATAACAAAAATACCCAATACAAATATTTCACAGCCAGCACATACAGGAGAACTTAATTCAAGGTACATATAAATAATTACAAAAATTTACTTTATGCAATGATAATATTTAATACATTTCCAACACTGTCAAATTCGTTTTTAATTGCAATAAAATTTACATTCTCTACAAGAAGTTACTATGACAAAAGTATTTATAATTTTAATGAAAAAATTTCAGAATATTAAAATATTTTGATTGAACCAAGTGAACAAAATATATAATCGTATGCGAATATATTTATTAGTAATGAAGTAAAACGAACTTGACAGTTTACACGTAATGAAGTATTTATCTATAATAGATAAAAGTTTGTTATCACAGCTAAATAAGTTTGTTAATATATTATAGACAGCTAAAAAAGTTTCATGTAGATGTTATGTTTCTAAACTTTTAAAGGAATTCTTTTGAATGTTTAATTGTTTCGTTAAATACTTTAGTTGTGGTATCAGACATTAACAATAAACATCAATTATAGCAGTACAATTATACAATTTCTTTCTTCCATTGAAACTTTTATTTAGAACCGAGCATTGAATCCAACTTTTTGTTAATATAATTAGAGTAAATCTCTGTAGAATTAATATTTTTTGTACATTTAAGTCAATATGTTATACATTACATCTCTACTGACAATTTTTAAAGTAATTTTTGGATAAAAATTACAAAATCTTTAAAGTAGAAATAGAAATATTAAATAAAGCTTTGCACAAGATGCAAAAAGTTACAGTACTTGTCAAATTTTACAAATAATGAATATTAGTCCATTATGCAATTTAATAATGAGTATCAATCACACAATTATTACTTTTTCATCATTTATATTTGTAACATTAATGATAGTTTTTTATTTATATTTACTTATTTTTAGAAATTTTTGCTTTTTATTGCACAAATTTTACCATCCGGAGAATTGTAGCCATTGCGATCTTTTGCCTTTAATTATTGTTTAAACCAGAATTTGATTCTGGTATACATAAGCACTATGTTAAAAAGATTTTGGAATAGGGAACATGTTTGGTGTACAACAAAAAATAATTATAAAGAAAAAGTTATAGATATTTTTAAAGCACAAATCGTTCATTCACTCCGAAATTCATTGTTAAGCCCCACAGCACAATATTTTGCTAGAAAGTTTGCTGCAAAATTATCTGGATAAAAATGTTTCCATTTGCAATTTTGTAATTCATATTTGCAGACAGTTGCATTATTTATGGTTTCTCCGTGTAAACTGTCTGCGAATTTAATTTACATTCGTAGCAGAATTGCATTTCGAAATTGCAAGAAGAAAAATTTAAATAAAGATTTATTGTGTAACGATTTTTTTATATTTTTAAATAATAAAAACCGTGACAATAAGAATCAACAAAAAAAAATTATAAAATGAACACAAATACTGTAGTTCTATAAAAAATAAAATATTGAATACAATAATTAGGGCAAGTTTGAAATATATAAAAATAAATGTCTAATATAAATATCTAAAACTTATGATTTGTATTTTTGTTTGTATGTTCATTAATAAAATTTTATTTTCATAACAATAAATCAAGTTTAATATAAACCAAATTCTATAAACTTTAAGAAACCCAGCATTGGATTGGAATTGTTTTAAAAATTTAATAATTTGACCTCAAATTCGTATTCAATGATTCCGAAAATGCCAAATAACATGTTTCAATCTAATTTAATCTTATTAGAAATCCACCATTTTTGGTGTTGAGAAAAATAGATAGCTCGGCTTACCAAAACTTTTTTCTCTGACGCACTGAAAAAAATGATTCAAAATCAACCTCAGATGATATCTTTTAAAAGTTAAAGGTACATTAAATTTATAGCAGTTGAATAGGACTTACTTTTAAATCGAATGGAAATTGTCCACTCTACAAAAGAATCGAACTTTTTTCATTACCATATAATTATATACGTTTAATATTTACTACTGTATAACAGCTTCATATGTACATTAAATCCTCATATTTTGTATTATATTAAGTAACATTTTTGCAGTATCTAAATATTTATCTAATTTTGAAATTATGTTTTAGTTGATTTTCAGTGATGATTATACGAAGGCAATGAATAAAGACTGGCATAGTGGACACTTTTGCTGCTGGCAATGCGATGAATCACTAACAGGACAACGATATGTCTTAAGAGATGAACATCCTTACTGCATAAAGTGTTACGAAAGCGTTTTTGCAAACGGTTGCGAGGAATGTAACAAGATTATTGGAATTGATTCAAAGGTAAATTATATAAAACTTAAAAGAGTACAATTATTATTAATAACTACAAAACTTTGATAATTATCATTTATCTTTGGAAAGGCAAATTTCCAAGAACCTGCACTAAGTGAATCACGGAACTTTAAACTACCCAGGTGCGAATTTAGGTTGGCCGCCAGAGTTTGAAGGTTGGCCCAAGGTTGGCCTAACTTTGGCAAGCAAAGTTTTGGTTGCCAGAGATTGCCCAACTTTGGCAAGTACTAGTGCCCACAGTTGGCCCGACTTTGCAAGCCAACCATTACATGCAGAGTTTAACCAACCGTCGGGCCAACTTTGGCGACAAAGGTTGGCACAACTCATCCAAACGTAGTTTAAAAGACTTTCAGTTTCGGTCGGCCGAACTCTGGGCCACGGTTGGCCCGACGGTTGGCAAAACTCAAGAAAAGCAGTATAATTGACTTATAGTTTTTTGGTCGGCCGAACTCTGGGCCACGGTTGGCCCGACGGTTGTCAAAACTCTGTGAATTGCAGTTTAAATGACTTAAACTTTCTTGGTCGGCCGAACTCTGGGCCACGGTTGGCCCAACAGTAGGCAAAACTCAAGAAACGAAGTTAAATTGACTTAATTTTTCATAGTCGGCCGAACTCTGGGCCTCGGTTGGCCCAACGGTTGGCAAAACTTTGAGAAACGCAGTTTAATTGACTTACATTATTTTGATCGGCCGAACTCTGGGCCACGGTTGGACCAGCGGTTGGCAAAACTTTGTCAAACGCAGTTTAAATGACTTAAACTTTCTTGGTCGTCCGAACTCTGGGCCACGGTTGGCCCGACTGTTGCAGCTTTAATATACATTTTGCGTTATGCACTCCCATGTGAGCGTAGCGTAGTGGTCAGTGTATAAGTCTTCGGTGCGTTAGGTTAGGGGTTCGATCCCAGCGAGCGTTAGATATTTTCGAAAATGTATGTATAAGATTGTGTTTAATAATAATACACTGAGAGACCTTTTGGACTGCAGCGGAACAACGTATGAGATAGCAGCTCCACTATGGTTTTAGCGCGCACGGTGAGAAGCTCACCGAATTAGTGGGGATGCCGTCATTGGTTTGCAGCTAATCAACTTTTGGACTGTCACGCGCCCAAAATTGTACCGCAGCAACCCAAAAGTATAGTCCTGTAGCGTACCACCAAAATGGTCAGTAGCAGCCTATCGAAAGTCTGATGCTGACCCAAAGGTCTCTCAGTGTAGGTAAAGGTTATATCTGATGTTCCCGCTAATAATAACGTGTTAATTGTTTAAATAATTTAGTATTTTAATAATTTTTTACCTTTGGCTGTTGAAGTTGGCCAAACTTTGAAAATTGTGGATGGCCCAACTTACGCATCTAAAGTTGTGCAAACTTTGGCGTCAGTCTTTGGACCAACCATTGAAATGTATAGTTGGCACAACATATGCATTGTAAGTTGGGCCAACTTCCTTATGAGTTGTCGGGCCAACCATCGTCGTCATTAGACGGTGAACCGTTATCATCTGTATGGTTGGCCCAACCTCTGGCACGAGAAGTTGGACCGACTTTGTAAAAGTTGGGAACAACTATGGGCCGACCAAAAAATCGCACCTGGGTACCCAAAAAAATATTAATTGCGATTCTCCTGTAAACCCACGGTTTGAGAACTCTGAAATCCCTTGAGGGAAGTCTGATGTCCCGTTTTGAGAAATCTGGACATCTTCTTCGCGAAATTATGACGACATTCTATGTTGTTGTTGAGGCCCTAGAAATTTATCAGGATAAAAGTATTTTATCCTTTCGCATAGCAAGGCAGCGATTTTTTCCTTGAAACGCTATGTAACCACATCACAGCTGATCTGTGATTGCCATGAAGGACTCAACAGACTTGCTGAAATTGACCGCGTTACTCTTCTTTTGGTCCCTGGTCTCAGTGGATTCATTGGTAATGATAAAGCGGATGAACTAGTCAAAAGGTAGTCGTGAGATTAATGAAGAGCACATGAGTCTCAGCTGACCATTTTGGCTGACTAGCGACCATGTGAGAAGCATTCGTTTATTGTCGGTCATTGAAGGAACATTGTTCTCGGATAAGTAGAAAAGTAGGCACTTAGGTTAATACCTATTGTACCAAACTCCAGTTTGCTCGTTTCAATGCAACTTATTCAGAGTCCTGTTTTCCTCCAGAAGTCCAGTATATCTTCTATCGATAAATTGCTAACTTGTTCAGGGTCAATGATTGTTTAGCCCCAGCTAGAATGTCTGATTCTAGCTCCTGTGGCTATTATTATCAATGCCGTCTTGGAACCAGTTTTTGCCAAGACGTCTACCCTTTTATTACCCTTGATTCCTGAGTGACTCGGTGCCCAGATCAATTAGAGTTTATTTACTAAACCCAACTCATTCAGTATGCTACAGCATTTCCAGACGAGTTTCGATTCTATTGTGGGATTTTTCAGAGCCCATAGGGCGTATGAACACTAAAGAGTCATTAGAAAATAATTCTTAGTTTAAAATATACTTATTAAGGTTTATGTAGCTTATGGCAGGACCCACTAAGGCGCTTTTTGTAATTTAATTATATCGAAATTTATACACTTTTGCTATCACAAAGAAATGTAAATTTAATGTATGTAAACCCTTCAAGATTTCTTAATATAAGCATTTAAAAATTTACCTTTTTATTCATAAGTTCCATATGAGTCCCTGGGCACGTTCACTTATTTCACCAGTTAATACATCTTTTTAAGCCCAACAACTTTTGTCTCAAAACATTTTGCACCAAAATACATATTTTAAGAAATATTTAAGGGGTACCATTCTTTTGCCACATCCTGTATGTGGAAATATATAATGCAGACTACTTCATAACAATGCATTTACTAAATTTATGACTTATTTTTAGGATCTCTCTTATAAGGATAAACATTGGCATGAAGCATGCTTTTTGTGTAATAAGTGCAGAGTATCCTTGGTTGATAAGCAATTTGGAAGCAAGGTAGATAAAATCTATTGCGGAAACTGTTAT
Organism: Leptopilina heterotoma; assembly: GCF_015476425.1. Lineage (NCBI taxonomy): Eukaryota > Metazoa > Arthropoda > Insecta > Hymenoptera > Figitidae > Leptopilina > Leptopilina heterotoma. The sequence goes on from NW_025111199.1 coordinate 840,090, forward strand.
GATGCCCAATTTGCTAGTCGCTGCGATGGCTGCGGTGAAATCTTTAGAGCTGGTAAGAAAAATTTTTAATTTAATATTATCAAAAAAATTCATCAACGTCCAGTGGATGAACCATTCATTTATACAGTACAGAAACACAACAATATTTAAGTAAAATTTCCTGAAAGTTGAAATTAACTTGACTGCAACCTTCAAAATCTTTAGTCCCGGAGCTCATGAAAATTAAAATAAATATTTAAATGTCCGTAGTTTTTCAATGTTTTGCGCAAAAGATGACTAAACATTGCATGAAAATTTAAGTGAATTTTTTAACAAAAAGAGTATGTTTAATGAAAATTTAAAAAAAGTTTTAAAAAACTTTTAATTTTTTTTAAGAAATTAATTTTAACCACGCAATGTTGAGTCAAGTTTTGAGCTCAAGATTGAAAAACTGCGGACATTTAAAGATTTATTTTAAGTTTCATGAGCTTCGAGAGTAAAGATTCAGAAGGTTACAGTTAAGATAATTTCAACTTTCAGGAAAGGCCGTAGCAGTATAAGCATGTAAAAAGTGCCCCCTCTTGGATTAGGTCCATATTTAGGGAATAAATTTGACCTATTATGAGACTTATTTTCACCAAGTTTCAACTCGAAAAAAAATTTTGCTTTTGAGTTATACAATTTTTTTGAAAAATTCAAAAAAATTCAAAAATTTTTTTTTTCTCCAAAATGGCTGAACCGATTTTTATGAAACAATTTTTTTTGTACAATACAATATAAACAGTTGATAAAAAAAAATTGTCGACCAAATTCAAACAAAAAAAGTCAGTATAAAGTCAGTAAAAAAAAAATTTTTTTTAATTTTTTTAAAAAAACATTTTTTTTTTATTGAAAATTTTTTTACACCACCGCCATTTTTTTACATAAGATAATAGTCATTTCAAAAGTAACATATATTTTTTGCAAGATGTTTGAAAGGGTACTTCATACTTTAAAAAATAAAAAACCAATTTTTGGCCCCTAAATAGTACATATAAACGAGGGGCCAACATTTTTTAAAATTAAATTAAAAATTAATTAATACTTAAATTAAATTTCTAAAAAAGTTAATAATATATGCCTGTTTATTGTATATATTGATTTTTTAGTATGTACAAGATTTATTAAAAAAGTAAATGGACGTACACTATGTACCGTTGGGAATTACCGGTACGGCTGCACGCACACGGCCCAAAAACATGTCAATCTTGAAAACACAATTTTTTTGTAAATACACTGAGAAAACGATTTATTTGATTAAAAAAATTTTTGTTTAAATCAAACTTAAAATATCTTTGCTATACAGTCAAACAAATTTAAGTATAATTCAAACATATTTTTTGGTTCATTTATAGAAATAATTATATTCAATTCAAACATAATTTATGGTTGATTTTAAATTATTTCTAATCAACATTTAACTTTAGATCAAACATAACATTTTTAAACATATTTTTTTTTAACCAAAACAGAAAATATATTTGAATTAAACACAATTATTCAAACAAATATTATTTTTGAATCAAAGCAGTAGATATTTTCTATATATATGTATATTGGGATCTCACGAACCGAATAGGATTTTTAAATTCTTTTGGTCTTAAGTTAAAGATAAAACTTAAATCTAAGTAAAATTCAAATTTTTTCTACAATTTTTAAAAAATATGCCAATGTAGAAAAAACTTCAAGAAAAAATTTTTTTTTTTGTAAATTTTTTTGAAAAGTTGACTAAAATATCAATATTTACAAAAAACAGGCATATATTATCAACTGTTTAGAAATTTAATTTAAGTATTAATTAATTTTTAATTTAATTTTTAAAAATGTTGGCCCCTCGTTTATATGTACTATTTAGGGGCCAAAAATTGGTTTTTTATTTTTTAAAGTATGAAGTACCCTTTCAATCATCTTGCAAAAATTATATGTTACTTTTGAAATGACTATTATCTTATGCAAAAAAAATTGCGGTGGTGCAAAAAAAAATTTAAAAAAAAATTTTTTTTTACTGACTTTATACTGACTTTTTTTGTTTGAATTTGGTCGACAATTTTTTTTATCAACTGTTTATATTGTATTGTACAAAAAAAATTGTTTCATGAAAATCGGTTCAGCCATTTTGGAGGGAAAAAAAATTTTTGAATTTTTTTGAATTTTTCAAAAAAATTGTATAACTCAAAAGCAAAATTTTTTTTCGAGTTGAAACTTTGTGACAATAAGTCTCATAATAGGTCAAAATTATTCTCTAAATATGGACCCAATCCAAGAGGGGGCACTTTTTACATGCTTATACTGCTACGGCCTTTTAGGTGCTATGTGGGCTCATACTTTTTTAATTTTGTAGTAGAAAAATAGTTCACGTTGTCTTAAAACACTTGATAGATATTTCCCAATTTTTTAATTTTCGTTTTTTAAACATTTGCTAAATCTTTAACATATGGTAATTAAATAATTGTAATAATATTGTTATTGTTAATGGATTTTTTGAATTATTCGAGATTAAATAATTATATCTTTATTTAATATATTATGCATTAGACAACCATTTGTTAAAATAGATTCTTCAATTATTTAAAAATTTTTTCTATTAAACTTTTTATATCTAATAGTTTAATTACACGATTTACTAATCTAATAATAATAATAATTATGCTTATTTCATATTTTTAACATTCTACTGTTTTAATAAAAGAAAAAAATTCATATGAACAAAGAACAGAAAATGAAATTTGCCAAACAATGTTAACTACTGTTATTTGTATTTTAAACTGTTGCTAAATTTAAAAATGTTTTTACACGGAAATTTGAGAAATATTTGATGATTTCTAAAATTACACTATTATAGATAACAGTGAAAAAAAACTAAATTACTATGCCGTTTAAAGCTTAATTATACACGTGAAATGATTATCTAAGCTCACCGACTTAATTTGAACCATATAGCGTATCAAGAAAGTAATCAATCTAAGACTTTGAAAATTTGCTAAAGTTCATAGGTTACGAGAAATCGACTTTTCTATAAATTACCTTTGTTACACTTTACCTCAATTTACACCCTGATCTTTTGATTAATTATTTCCTATTGTAGAAAACTTCACAGTTTTTTAAATTAAAAAACTTTTCAAGCATTTAAAATAAAAACTCTTTCCCTCAGTGTGTAAATTTAACTTATTTGCTTTACAATAAATCTTAATTTTTGCTTTAATGCGAATAGATTGACTTAATATTTTTAAAAAGAGAAACAATATACATATAATTTAACATAAGAAAGAAATACTTGCAAAAATTATTTTACATAAAATAAAAAAATTTATAATAAATTCAATTACTATTAGCAAATGGGTGATTTTACTAAGAGGGCTACTTTTGAACTTTGATTTTTTAATTTATTTTTTTTTAATTAAATGGTTCTTTCTATTGAAAATACTTTATTTCATACTCAAAAATAAGAACTTAATAAAGGTGGAAAAAGTTAAAGCAAAATTAATTTATTATTAATTAATTATTTAAGTGCCGTAAAACTAATTGTTAAAAATGCATTAAATTTTCTTTTTCGTTAAAGAAAATTGACTTTGTTGCTCCAATTTATTATTTTCATTTGATTAGCGAGTTTTTCAATCAAAAATACACGCTAATATTATTCACGTAATTCAAAATAAAATAACTCTTTAAAAATGAATAATTTGCATATTTTAATACCAAATATATTCGGAGATGAAACATAAATTTTTTTTCACATTAGGACACAATTAAAAAATATTTTTTAGTAAACTATACAAATATTACACCTCATGTTATTCTTGAAATATTCCATTAACTTTTCTTATATATTTAATTATTATATAATAATAATCGAGATAATCTGTTTTCACGTAAAGTTAGCGTTTTTTTATTCTAAATTGTTTTATAGTTAGAAATGTTATGTCAAAAGTTTGACAGTTAATTTTTAAATAATAAAATAAGTGAAGTAAAAAAATTTTAAACAAATTTCAAAAATTCAATAAAGAAGTACAGTGGCAATTCTTAAAAATAATTAATTATTTATTTTTGTATTCAAACAATTGAATTCTCGTAAGAATTGATTTAAAAAAGAATTTTAGTTAAAACATTAGAAAATAATTAGAAGTGTTAAAGCAGGATTCTTCAGAAATAATTAAATTTAAAAATGCTTGTAAACTTAAATCTTTGAAATTCTAATTGCTGTAAAAGTATAATAATATTTGAATATAAAAAATTATTAATAGTAATAATCGTTTATTTTCTTCCGTTGTTGTAATTTGTTAAAGTTTTTTTAATCAATTATTATGGGAAGAGTAGTAAATAAAACACAAGTGATACAAGTGTTTCATTTACTACTCTTCCCATAATCGATTAAAAAAACTTTAACACAAAAATTATTAATTTATTAGCTTCTTTAAAAAATTAGAAGTTTTGAATAATATTATTCACAAAATACTAAAACAATAATTAAATTTTGGAAGAATTTCGAAATTTTAAGTAAATAAAAAACAATAAGTTTATAATTAAATATTGGAATAGTATGTAAACAAATTTTTTACACGAATACATTCGGACAAGTGGTGAAGTCTACAAAATAATACAGAAAATAAAAATAAAAATAAAAAATACAGAAAACAAAAATAAAAATACGAATTAAATATTAATTTACTTTATAACAATGATTAAAAGATATATTTAATTTGGAATTTAAATTGGAAATTTTGAAAAAATTAGGCTTTTGAAAAATGGTAATTAAAATTTTTTGAACATATACTTAAATTCAAGAAAACAAATTTTAAAAAATTAAAAATTTTGTAAAATTTTATTAAAATGAATTTTACATTTTAAAGAATTTTACTTTTCCATCGTTAAAAATTATCTATAAATATAATTATTCTATTTAAATAATTCAATTCTCGTATAGTTGAATTCTGATAGAAATTGATTTTTAAAAATTAATTAATTAATTAATTAAATTTTAAAAGATTTTTAAATTAAATTCTTTGAAAATTTAAGGGAAGCAAAAGTATAAAAATAATAAAAATTTTATTTTAAAAAATTATTAATAATTATTTTTCTTTAAAAATTCTAAAAAAAGTAATTGAATTTTGGAAGAATTACAGTTGCAATTTTTAGAAATAATTAAATTTCAAAAGGTTTTGAAAAATAAATAAGAAATAAGTTTTTAAATTTTTGATTAACAAAAAGTATTGAAATTTTAAATAATTTAATTTACAAATTCAGAAAAAGGACCACTCACAAAATACATACAAATTGGATCCCAGTCTATTTTTTATTTTTCAATTAGGAATCTTTTTTCTGACTCAAAAAACTACTTTTCTACGCATTTTCAAAAAAATCGACTGGGATCCAATTTATATGTATTTTGTGCGTGGTACTTTGTTTCTTGAAAAAATTTAATTAAAATTTGTTAAAAATAATTCTGTTTCCGAAAATAATTTTAAAGAATTGAAACAATTGAAAATTTTATCAAATTTTATTGAAATACATTAAAAAATAAAGTTAAAAAAAATTTATAATTAATCTTATTACGAGGATTGTTTGTGGTACACGAAAGTTTAATTATTTAATAAAAAATATATATTCAAGTTGTTGATAGAAATAATTAACTTGGCGATTTCTACTCTTTAAAATTGATTTAGTAACAAGGTTTACTAGTTTGAATTAGTGACTGACTTTTTAATTTTAAATTAGTAAATTTTACTAATTAATTAGTAGAAATTATTATTTATTAATATTTATTAATTATTAAACATTTTTACTAATTCAATTTTAGAGAGTACACGAGTTGTTCAAATAATTCTTATTTTTTTAAATTTAAAGAAAAACGGTTAGAAAAATTATAATTATTTTTTCTACAATAAAGAATTTTCATTAAATTTCAAAAAGAAAATTTAAAAAAAATTTAAAAAAAATTAAAAATTAAAAAAATTTGTTTTTAAAGTAACAATAAAAAAACAATGCATTGCATTGGAGATGAAATTGAATTTCTACTCGAGTTAATGTAAAATTTTATTATTTATTTATCAATGCAATATTGTTCCTCCTTTTTATAATTTATTATGGGAAACGTGAACGTAAGATTCTCATCTTTGTTTTAATGTGCATTAAAATTTTTTATAGGATATTTTTAATATACAAACATATCAAAAATCATCAGGAACTAATTTTAACCTACAACTGAAGATAAAGTTTAAATGTTTTTATTATATGTAAAACTGAGGTCTAAAATTTTTTTAAATATGATAGAAAAAATATTATACTTTGTGACACTATTTTTTAAAATTTTCAATAGATAAAAAAAATTCATAAAAATGTAGTTTTCTTATAGAAGTCCTATTGGAGACATGTTTAAAAATTTTCGGAGATGAAATAATTTTAGCTGTTACATAAATTCTCACAGAGAGATTCTGTATTAATTTCTCGTATTATTTAATACAAATAATAATAATAATAATAATAATAATAATAAATATTCTTTGTTTTTATTTTTTAATATTTTATTTATTATTATTATTTCTTAATTTGCAATACAATTGAAAAAATTATAAATAAAAGTTAACATTTTGAAAATAAAATATGATAATGACTTACATTTCATAATATTTGATTACAGAATAATATTGTACATTATAATATATATATATATATATATATATATATATATATATATATATATATATATATATATATATATATATATATATATATATATATATATATATATATATATATATATACAAGTTCTTTCCAATTGCTCGCATACTAACTTTCAACATTTGCAAGTAGGATTTATTTTTAAAACAGTATTTTGTCTTTTAATTTTTTTCTCAGTAAAGATTTTAAAATAGATAGTAGTTTCTGCGAAAGTGAAAAACTTTTTATTTTTAAAAGTTGTAAAAGATATACAATTAACTTTTTATAGAAGAAAATTAACTTGAGAAAAAATAATAAAAGTAAAATATTTTGAAATACCGGGTATTTAATATAATTATAATTTTAATTACAGTTTTAATTTAAGCTTAATTTTTTAAAAAAATAAGTTTTCCAAATTTTATAGTATTTTATATTATAGAAGTAAACCATATTGCAGTAGTCCACTGAAAAATTTGAATTTATTTTGTTACATTAAATTTTAAAATAATTTATCCCATATTAATCAAAAATATAAATAACTATGCATCATTTAAGAAATTTGATATTCGAATGTGTCATGAAAAACTCTTAATATATATGCTTGCTCGCCTTTTAGACATCGACATACTTCCGTCTCTTGGTTACTTCAACTCAAACGAATAACAGTGTCCTTTCAGTGTCTTGCAAAGCTTTGACTGAAATACATGCGTGACGGTTTTTGACACAGTGCACACTTCGTCTGACAACATATAACAGCCAGTTTTATTCCTTTCGAATAAATATATATTTTGCGTAGTATACATTTTCGTTTCTATAATCTTGACAAAATTGTTGATTATTAAAAAATATAAAATGTAAAAGTCATTTATTGTGAGTTTTATTTTATCAGTGCTATTTATCAGCTTAAAATAAGAGTTATTTTGAAAATAAAAATGAAATTATATTTATTTTATCAAAAATTAAAATTAAAGCTGAAAAACAAGTTATTATAAAATAAGTCATTAAAAATTTTCTAAATACAAAATCTGTATAACATTTTAAAAATTTAAAAAATTTAATTTAAAATTAGTAATTTATGTTATTTTTTTAATATTAAAATTTTAGCAATATTGAAGAATTAAATTTTTCCATCATTTAGATGAAAGAAGCGAAAGATGTAAATTGAAATATTTAAAATTAGTTTTTACATACGTGATATTTGAAACACATGTGGTTTGAAAAATATAGTTTCATTTAATGAAATTATATAGACATTTTTGAAAGACTTGTTCCACTAGCGAAAAAAATGGATAAAGGTGCTCTTAGTGATTGTTCATCTAGAACAGTAAAAGATAAACAAACGTTAAAAATTAGTAAAGAACGAATTAAGAAAGTCGAAGAAAATGATGATTATGGTGTAATTAGTACAATACCAATAAATGGTGATCCAAAATTTCGGTGCACCTTAGGTAGGGATTGCAAATTACGAGATTGCAAAAAAGCAGAACCAGGTAAATTTATTTTGTTGAGAAATTATAAATTTAGCATATATGTAAGATGATATAAAAAAGGAAATCAAATTTTTTGTCAGTATATTTTTTTCATCAACATCTCCTCTAATACTACACTGGAAAAATAATTTATTTGATTTAAATAATCAATTTTACTATAGTCTATTATCAAATAAATATTCACTTGAATTAAGTTAATTTTATTTATATTACATAAATGTCATAAATAATTCATATTGGAAAAATATTATATGCGAATAGTATTTGCACCAATAATTTTAGGAAGTAAATTTTATTTGAAGTAAATACCAATTAATTGTTATAAATAAACATTAATTTGATAAAAATAAATATTTATTTAATAATAAACAAGTTGTTTATATTAAATGAAGAATTTTTTCAATTTTTTAAATCTAGTGGAAAATTAGATCTAAATAAGAATTTTTAACCGGTTTTATCGAGTTCGATATAAATTTCCAACTAGTGATCACTTTTGAATGCATCTGTTATATTCATGGCAACTTCATAACAATGATTCCTTATAAGAAATCGATTAATTGCGATTGGAAACAATATTGAAACTTCTATCGTTCTTAATTGTTTTCACACAACTTATTTCAATTCAGATATAAATTGTCATTAATCATTTTCCATTGTTTTTAATAATTCGAGGCTACTATTTACTATTTTTTTACAATCTGGTACTATTTGAATAAACAAATTATTCTCTAAAATTTTAATAAAATTCTTTCAAACGATTCAATTATTTTCAAAAAATTTTTCGAAATTCAATTATTTTCAATATTTACTATTTTAATAAAAAATTTACCAAAAGAATTCAATTATTTAAAAAAAAAATTAATAAAATTCTATGCAAACATTCAAGTACACATGAAAACAAATTTGATTCAATTTTTGGACCAGAAAAAGTATGAACATTTTTTAAAGTATTTTTTCCGTTGAATTCGAATATGTCGTTATAGTTTCTCTAACTCGTAAAATTTCAAAATAGCGGATCCAATATGGCAGGAAAAATTAAAAATCGATAGCATTTGCTTGAAACATGTTACATTTACTTTTTTGACCAACATATTGGATCCAACATTTTTAATTTTAAAAATCTGACTTCAAATTCGTAATCAGCAACCCCAAAAATCCACGAGTCATAAGTTTCAAGCAAATCCGTTAGATGTTAAATATTTTTCGTCCGCCATATTGGATCCGACATTTGAATTTTTAAAATCTGACTTCAAATTCATTATCATAATATTTCGATTTTCAGTAACAATTGTTCAAAGTAGCAAAAAATTGTAAACGTGTGGTATTTTCACAAATAATACAATTTTTACCTTAATTCAATTATTTAAAACACAATTTTCATAAAATTCGTCGAAAAAATCAAGTATTTAAAAAATGTTTATAAAATTCTTCGCAAAAAATCAATTATTTTTATGTAGAGTAAACATTTTCTCAGGAATTCAATTATTTTTAATAAAATTTTTAATAAATCCCTCGAAAAATGCAATTATTCTGAAAAACTTTTTAAAAATTCTTCTCAAGAATTTAATTATTTTACAAACTTGAACATAATTTGTTTATTAGTATTTAATAATTATTTTCAAAACATTTTTATAATTGAATTTCTTGAATGATTTTAATTATTTTAAAAAACTTTAATGAAATTCTTCATAACAATTTAATTATTTTCAAAAAATTTCAATGAAATATTTCGTAGAAGTTTATTTAATTTCAAAAATTTGACGAAATTCAATTATTTTCAATATTTTCTATTTCAATAAAATTTCTTAAAGGAATTAAATTATTTAAAAAAAGTTTTGTTAAAATTCTTATCAAGAATTCAATTTATTATTTTCATAAGTTTAAAAATTCTTTGGAAAAATTTAATTATTTTTAATAAAATTTGAATGAAATTTCTTGACGGTGATTAATAACTTTTCAAAAAGTTTAATAAAATTTGTAGATAGACTTGAATTATTTTTTAAAATTGTTATCAACTCTTTAGAAAAATCCAATTATTTTTGGTTTAATTTTAATGAATTTCCTCGTTCCTTATAAGAATGCAATTTTAAGAAATATTCAATTATTAAAAAATTGTTTGTTTTGTATTTAAATAATTCAATTCTCGTATAACTTTCTAATAAGAATTGATTTTAAATTGAATTTTAGTTAAAATTTTAGTTAAAATTTTAGATAATAATTAATTTTTCAGTAGATTTTTAAATTAAAATGTTTTAAAATTTTAATTCCTGTAGAAAAATAGATTGGTAATAAAATATTTATTGAAAAAAATTATTCTACATTTGAATGTGATTTAATTTAGAAATTACGAAAAAATTGAGTCATCAAATTTATTTTTTCGATAACTGCTTTATTACTACTTTCCCTCAGTATTAAACCTCTTTTTGATACTTTTTAAAAATTATTATTATTATTAATTATTTCAATAGTTATTTTTTTATTATTTTCATCAATTTTCATTTCAAAATGAATTTTTGAACAATTCAGAATAAATAAAAACGATTAAAAACTCAATTTGGATTAAATGTATAGACAAGCTTATGAAATATAAATGAAAACAACAGTTTTTAATCAGTTTCAATCGACTTTTTTATAAGAAATAAAAACAACTTTAAGATTTTTATTAAATACATAAATAACTTGAAAACTTTGTGTTCAGAAAAACAGAAAATTTTTATTAAAATAAAATATATTAACTGTAAAAATAAAAAATAAATTTATTTAATAATTAAAAATAAATAATAGGTAATAAATATATTATTATAATAATTAATAACTACAATATAATAATAATAATAAAAAATTTAATTAAAAATAAAAAAATTTATAGCAGTTTGAATTACTCATCAAATATTAAAATTTGGGTTAGTAAGTTGTATCAAATTATCTAAAATGATTAATTATATTAAGTTTATTCACTAAATTTTTAATTGTAAAAATCGACTTGCTTAAACGCATTTAAGCAAGTTATGAAGGCGAGCTGTTTGGAAAATTTGCTTAAGGTTAACACCAATTGGTTATAAGACGTGGGCAGAGACAGGTTACCATTAAATGTCTATATATGTATGTAGATGAGTTGGATATATAAAGGCACTTATAATGTTGTCTAACCTTATTGGAAAGAAGAAGCATGGTCACAATCTTATTTTTAAGCACGTTCATTTATGGAATTTTGTTTCAAATTGTCACTCTTATATATAAGTACATATATTTAATTTAAGAATAAGTAAATTTTACAACTATTTTTAACTTAGTAAATCATTTTTATTTTACTTTCTAATAAATATTTTTTTTACAAAAAATGATTCATTTTAATTTTCCATAATTTTTTATTATTAATTAATTATTTTATATCTCAAAGTAATATTGTAATTTAATTTCATTTTAGGGTTATTCAAAAAAATCAAAGAAGGAGAAGTTTTATTAAAGTTTAATTTAGAAATATTTTATCATACTAAAAGTAATGTATTAAAGATTAAATAATTAATTTAAATAAACTCTAAACAGTTTGAAAAAAATTCATAAAAAGTAATTATATTTAACAAAAAGTTTCTATTTTTTGAAGTTTAAATGTATTTAGTGAATTGTAAACAATTTTCTATGACACATGTTTTTAAATCTGTCTATACACACTTTACGCACTCATGTCATAATTTATTTTAAAGATGCTGTTCTTCCTGATTTTGAAATTCAAAGAACTTTAAGTCTTAAGAAATAAAAAGATAAATTTCTATAAAATGCTTCGTTGAGTATTTATTAAAAACTACTTCGTAGATAGAACTGGATATTTGGCGTAAATATCTAGTTGTTAAAACCCACAAAGGTCATTTGTTAGAATTTTCCGCTGTTAGAATTTTAATTGACAAAATTTCCTTTTTGTGAAATTTTCATTGTACAGAATTTTTGTTTTAACTGAATTTTCAATTATGGGAATTTTCATTTAACCTATTTTTTAATTAGAAAATTTTTTATTTAAACGAATTTTTAGTTAGAAGAATTTTTAACTTACGCAATTTTAAACCAGCAAAATTTTTAAATTTCAGAATTTCTATTTTGACGGATAATTGTTTTCACGAATTTCAGAACCATCTCTATATTGGTCTTTAGATACTAAGTTAATTTAAAAAAGTTTATTTAAAAAAAATATAATTATATTTAAAAACAAAAGAAAATTTTTTATTGGATTTAAAAAACTAAAGCTGTAAAAAATTGGAAAACTTAAGTTTATTATTAATATTATTATTTATTAACTATCTTTATATTGTCATTTTAAAAACTAATAAAATTATTAAACTATTAAAAATTGTGATTAATGAATTTTAAAATTCAAGCTAAAATATTTTGTCCATTAGCAATATCGAATTCTTAAAGATAGAAGTAAAAATGAGAAGAAATATAAATTCTGGATATTAAAATTCAACTCGTCTAATATTCCGTTAATTAGAAACTCCTTTAAATAAAAATTCATTTAAATAACTTTTCTAAATAAAAAAGAGAAAAAATAAAAATCTTCTGTATTGAAACTTTAGTCGAAAAAAAATTCTATTATGTAGAAGTTCATATTAATTTAAATTAGAATTAAAAAGCTAAAGCTGATAAAAATTGTAAAATATTTAATATTTATAATACAATTAAGAAAATTAATTTGGAATTTATACAAGTTATACATTACTTATAGATCATGTGCTACTACTTAAAAAATTATGGTTTCACTAAACAATGAGTTATAAAATCACTGAATTTTCTACGCGTTCAGTAATACATAGCAAAGAATAAGAATTGCGATAAAACAATTTTATATTTTTTTTAATATCTCCGTTTGGAAAAGTAATACTTCATAAGTGAACTTTGACTCATTCAATATTTACCCAAATTCTCTCACGAAGGCTATGTTTAATAGAAGCAGGTTTTTAATGCAATTGATGAAATGCGAAAAATTGAAAATAAATATTAAGTGCTTTTTTATTATTATTATCACAAGAAGACGTAATATTGGCTTGTTATATTAATGTAACCAAATTTCTACTATGGCGGATAAAATAATCAAAAACTATCAATTTTGGATTTTAAAATTTTGTCTTCAGTTTCAATACTTAGTGTTTCCCAAAAAACCCCCAAGTATTCTTAAGTTAATGTAATTGATTTTTAATTTTTTCATCCACCATATTAGTTTAAAGTCAAACAAATTAATTTTTAATTCTTTCGTTCGCCATTTCAATTTTTAAATTTCGACTTCAAACTCGTAATCAGAGATATCAAAAACCCCCTAGTAGCAAGTTTCAGGCAAATCCTATGTATTTATTTTTTTTTGTCCGCCATATTGAATCCGCCATTTTTAATTTCGCAATTTCGACTTCAGATTCGAAATCAACAATCCTACAGACCGTTAAATATTAATTATGGTGGAGACTAAATTGGTAAAAATAATTCAGGCCTTAAAGTGTTAAAAATTAACAAAATTTTACTATAAGAAATAGAGACGAAAGATTTTACTGTCGAAAATTAAAAAGATTTAATAGGTTTATTTATTTTTTGACTCAAATCAATAAATATAATATATACATTTCATCTAATAGTAATTTATTTTAAACATTTACGTTCTGTTACAGGTACTAAGAAAATGGAATATAAGACACGTCAGTGGCATGAGAAATGCTTTTGCTGTGTTGTGTGCAAGAATCCCATTGGTACAAAGAGTTTTATTCCACGTGAACAGGAAATCTACTGCGCTGGGTGTTATGAAGACAAATTTGCCACTCGATGTGTTAAATGCAATAAGGTTTGTCTTTCATTTTTAGTAAATACTTTACATATTAATATAATTTCATTCTAAAATTATTTGCTGTTTTTAAGAATTGATATTAATTGTAATGTTCTCTTCGAAAAATATCTAATTACAACAGAATAAAAATTATTTTTATAGTAATCTTATCTCTAGTAAAAGTTCATTTTTTATTTTCTAAAATGATAAAATTATTTTATTTTGATTAGTTTGTTTATAATAGAGAATATTTAAGTTAGATTTTTTTGGCACGGTACAGTACAGTTAACATTGTTCTCAAATTATAAACGAGTTTTTAATTATTTTAGTAGATTAATGCACAATTTTACTTTATTAATTGTGTGAAGTAAAAATGATTGTATAAAAAACTTTCAAGAGAGCTTCAAGAGTCTAGAGAGAGTACTAATAGTAATGCATTCCGAAATTCTTCATAAAATTGTAGGGGACGTTCAACCATTTAGAGTTTTGCAACTTAAATATCTTGTTATTTGATTTGTAGTATATTACTCATACCTTGTATGCTTATCTTTGGGTTACACAGTTAAACTTGGTGGTCTTAAATGATATCGAAGAGAGAAACAGGAATACGTGGAAAATGGTTGAAATGATTGTTTCTTTAAGCATTCTAGATGACTGAAATGTCTTAACGATCCGATTACTCCAATTTTTATAGCATACTCCATACCGTTTTATTTTTAATTCTTCGTGAATACCCTTGTTGGGTTTTTGAAAATCTTTATTTCCCCACAACATTTTTCTTACTCTATACTTTAATTTTTAGATTATTACTGCTGGTGGCGTGACATACAAGAACGAACCATGGCATAGAGACTGCTTTACATGCAGTCATTGCAACAATTCCTTAGCAGGTCAGCGATTTACATCTCGAGACGATAAACCATATTGCGCTGAATGCTTTGGTGAACTCTTTGCTAAAAGATGTACAGCATGCAGTAAACCAATTACAGGTACATATAATTTACTAAATTATCGTTAACATAAAAAAGTTGTCTTTTAAACTTTGTAAAACTTAATTATAATTATTTTGGTCAATGTACTAAAACATGACTGGCAAGATTGATTGATTGATTTGTAATTGGCGTTGTTGGAACCACCCATTAATTATTTTATTGTAAGACTAAGGGACAGTTTCACCAATACAAATTGAAAGTTAATCAATGATTAAATCCTCAACAAACCAATCATTAGCCGTTAAACTGTCTTTAATCATTGATTAACTTTTAATTGAGGTTGGTGGATTAAGCCCTAAATATTTAAATATTTTATACATTGAAATTTATTTTTTTAGGAATTGGTGGAACACGTTTTATTTCCTTTGAAGATAGACATTGGCACAACGATTGTTTCATTTGTGCAGGATGTAATACTTCTTTGGTTGGTCGTGGATTTATCACCGATGCAGAAGACATTATTTGTCCAGAATGTGCTAAACAGAAATTAATGTAAATCATTCACTTTAATTGATGTATAAAATGCAGATACGCGTAACATAAAATAAATTCATACCCTCACAGGAACCGAATATTTCTCAAAATATTGTCATACAATTTTGCCATAAGATTGCTTTTGTAAGTTTTTTGTAATATTGTATGGCAATATGGTAAAAACATTGTATTGCTATATTGGTGTAAAATTGCATCACAAAGTTATTGCAATTTTACAGCCTTCCTTTGAAAACAATAAAAATGATAACAAAATCATTACAAAAAATTTAATTTCATTTAATTAGTTTAAAAAATATTTAAACAATTAAATGTTTAAATTTATTTTTGGTAACATTTTTGTTGCTATGAACAAATTACAAGGAGATAAACAAAGAAAACATTAAAGAAAAATATTGACAAATAGTAAGGTGTAAAAAGTGCTGCAATATTGCAGCAGTATTTATGCAAAATAACATACTTTGTGAATTAAAGTGAAATGATCTCATATATATGGAACTTGCGCAACAATTTTATTAAAAAAATTTTAAAGCATGTTTGAAAAAATAAATCGCTCATAGTAACCTAAAATTACGTATGCTTTAGTCTTTTTAAAAAAGAAATACAAATTTCACAATAGTTCTGCTCACATATTCCTTTACTTAACGAGAACTTTCTTGGGAAGTTAAATACGGAAAGACGCTCGTAAAACCAATTTTTAATTATAAAGTTGTATAGCGATATTTTGCATTATTTTTTAAATACAGAAAAAAAGAAGATTCTGAACAATAAAAAAGATATTTATATAATCAGTATAAAGTAAACTACACTATTTTTATTAAAAATAAAAAAATTTGGTGACTTTCATTAACCTTTTATGTCATAGTGTTTAATAAATTTATCCATGACAGATTTTTGTTTTTAAACATAATTTTCTTGCTCATATCATGATTTTTAAAATATTTCTTGTATTTTAAATTTAATTGTAGATTATAATTATAGACAACAAATTTGAAGTAGTCTTCAAAAAAAGGTTTATAAAAGTCAAAATTTTTTACACGTTTAAAAATGATATTTATGTTTTTATTAATAATAAAGATTCAAATAGTAATAGGAAAACTGTTTTCTGGTTTATTAAAAATATGTGCCTCAAAGGATTAACTAACTTTTGAAGTGTCACAAAATTATATATGTTTCTAGATTTTAATGCTTCGTTACCATTTATTACACTGCTTTTGAATTTGATGAAATATGCTATTTTTATTCGCATGTTAATATGTAGTTAAAATTTTATGAAGTTAAAAATGACAAATTATAAAGTGAATAAAATTTGCAAACTGAAATTTAAGTAGTGATGCTATATGCATTTTTTTCTGCAGCACAAATAATATGTACTTTATTATTGTTCTAGAGAATTTATTTTGATTGAGATGACAAGTATGAAAAATTATGCAAAGTTAAAAGTTTATTTATGCTTTGACTCAAAATTTGTAATTTTTCTGTCTAAATGTTTATTACCTAAGAGAATTTAATAAATAAAGTCTAATTAAATTATTACGCTCATAATTAATAATAATTGAATTAAACAGCTTGTGCGTATACTATACTTGTAATTGACAGACTATTAAATAAATTATTATATTAAAACTCTTATCGCAATGCGTTGTGGATGTTCCATAACGTATCAACTTGTTTTACCTTATTTTTCACCTTTACTTATCAAGGTTAAAGATCCTTTAGGCCCCTACTTATGTTGTAAAAGTAGCAAAATTACAAAATTTAATTATGTTCCCTATCACCTAAGAATTATTGGCATATTAAGTTTTTCAAAAGTGTTAATCAAAACTGATGGGTTCATCTAAGAATACCTCTTGTTAGAACCCTACACGCTTTAAAATTGGATGGTATTTTAAAAATTAATTTTCACAAAAGTAACAAAGATAAAGTATTTTAGTAATAATGAATTGAAAATACTTGCAGTTAACATGATTGCAAATGAAAGCACCTGAAAAATCTTGAATTTTCCCGATTATTAGATCTGTTGCGAAATTAGGTTTGTTATCGTTATATTTATTTCAATTACCGGAATTAGTTAATTCTGAAGTTGATTGATCTCGTAATCGTTTTGTAATAGGTTCTTCTGTATTACTCGGATTAAGCAATTCGGAATCTAGATTTGGTCAATTTTGTTCAATTAATTTATTACCTGTTAATGTAATTTGTACATAATTATTCAATTTATTGCAATTAATTAGATTTAATTAATTAATTAAACCGGTTAGTTAAGTACCTATTTAATTTTAATTGGTTAATAATTACTTAATTTCCCGCGTAGAAATGGCAAATGTGAGAAAACTATGGATTACAATTTTTTAAGATTCTACCCATAGTTACGCCACTATATGGATTAAGTTTTGTCTAAATCCCATATGGCATCTCATTTGGCACTGTGTGACTCAAACACTTGATAAAATTTCGCCGCAATTTGTGCCATACTATGGAATAAATATGGAGTTTCTGAGAATCACTTGAATCAAGTGTAATTTATAAATTTTAATCAGTTAAAAATCATAATTTTAACTAACAATCAGTGACTGACTTTTCGCTTCTAAATTAGTCAAAAACAACTGATTGTCATTGAAAAAATCTTTGATTTTTAGTAAAATTAATTAAAAAAATTAATTATATTTGATTAATTGAATCACTTAAAAAAATCTTTCAAAATAACAATTATTTTTCACTGACAATAATAGTTTTATTTTTTTATCTTTTTTTATACAAATAATATTTTTTTATTGAGATTCACGCTATAATATTTTTATAAATTACAGCAACAATCTTTATAAATAACTATAATTTTCATAAATTATCAATAGATATTGACAAATTGGTATATGGGCAGAGAAAATAAAGTTATAATCGAGATGTCGAATTAATAATACGTTTATTAAGAAAAGAACGTCGTGAGCAGTCGCAAGAATAAAACGGAAGAGAAGAAGTCTTTGTCGCAAAAGCCCGCATGCGCATAGAGAACAGGAAGTATATCTGGAGTCAAGCGAGCTCCTTATAAGGCGTGAAATATAAAAACACCAAACTCCCTCCCGAGGTTGACTCTGATAAGCCATTAGCTCTAATAAATCATTAGCTTATTAACTAATTATACAAGTAAATAACAAAAAAAATTTACTGTCGACAAAGCTTGTTGCATTTAAGTAATTTAACTTGTAATTCTTACATCGTAGATATCAAAAATAATTTCTTGTTTATGTTAAATTGAAAAAATAATTTAAGTAAACTTTGATGATCACAAGGTAATCCCGGCTCCTTGATCATTGGAACACAGGGTTCAATCTCCATAGTTTTTCTTAACTAGTCCTTTGTTTTAAGGAAGTTGACATCTTATTCGATGGTCCAGTATCAGTTATTTGTCTGCTTCGTGGAATTTCTGAAAATTAATAAAAAGAAACAATATTAATTATTAAATTTGAAGAAGTTAACAATTTTCCCGAATCAATCTACATAAATAAATTAAATATCTTAAATAAATCTCGATAAGCTCATGGGCTTCAATGTATCGACAGCACAGCTGCCCTAATACAGAAACCTGCTTAATTTGAAAAATATTTTCGAAATTAATTGATAATTTCAAAATTATCAAAGAACTCAGAAAAAACCGTAGCATGGTGGGATACGAGCCCACGACCTTTCTTTTTTTTCTGAGTTCTTTGATAATTTTGAAATTATTAATTAATTTCGAAAATATTTTTCAAATTAAGCAGGTTTCTGTATTAGGGCAGCTGTGCTGTCGATACATTGAAGCCCATGAGCTTATCGAGATTTATTTAAGATATTTAATTTATTTGTGTAGATTGATTCGGGAAAATTGTTAACTTTTTCAAATTTAATATTTAATCACCGAATGATATCGTGTCTCGAAATAGTCGAACAACAAAGCCACATGTAGAAACCGATCCTTTGCAATCTGCAAAACTAGCGTCAGAATACGCTAGCAAATCGGATATTCGTTGTCGTTACCAAACTTTTCCAGAATTTTGCCCACATAACTTTCTTGTGAAATAGTCATGACTTTCGTTTCTTTATCTCTCAGAATTTCCATTCCCAGAAATTTCTTTGGTTCGCCTAAATCAGTCATCTCAAAAGCATTCATTAATTTTCTTTTGATTTCGTAGAGTCTTTTACTGTTATTACTAGCTAATAACATGTCGTCTACATATATCAGCAAAATGACAATCGAATTTTCTGAACTCCATGTAAACAAACACGGATCATAATCGTTATTTACCAATCCCAAGGAATTTGCTACTTCCGTAAATTTTTAATTCCATCAATTAAGACTGATTCGTAGACCGTAGAGAGATTTATTAATTTTGCACACCTTTGACTGTCGTATTTCATCCGAAACTTCGATTCCATCCGGAATTTTCATATACACCTCGTCATCAATTGTTCCATTTAGAAACGCAGTTTTTACATCCAGCTGACAGGCTTCAAGATTATAATGATTTATCATTGCAAGAACTGCTCTTACAAGTGTCAGTTTGGAAACTGGTGCATATCTTTCTTTTAGATCGTATGAATTTGTATCCTTGAATCCACGAATCACCAGTCTTGCTTTAAATTTAATTGACCCTGACCTGTCGTTTTTCCGTTTAAAAAACCACCTTGAATCAATGATATTTGGTTTCTTGTTATTTTTGCCAGTTTTTGGACGCTCAACTATTGACCACACTTCATTTTCCGCTAATGATTTTAGTTCATCTTTAATTGTCTCCCTCCACTTTTCTTTTTCTTGAGAATCAGTTGTTTGTCTAAACGTCACGGGATCGTGATTAATTTCTGCATGAAGGCAATATAGAATTTCATCGTTAGTTTTATCTTTTGTCTTCTGAAATTAATCTTCCAAGTTTGGAAATTCGTATTCCTTTAAGTCATTTTCCCCTCTTTCGAATTTAATGAAACTAGTGTCTGTAATTTTTCGACTTTGAGTCTCATACGGTTCTCGAATTGTTGAAGGGGTATAGCATATATTCAGCTCATGCTGAAAATTTTGAGTCATGTTTTCTCGTAATGTGCCAGTACGCTAGGCAACCAAATCGTTTTACTTGATTAATATCGAATGAAAAATCAATCGACTTGTGAGGAGTGCGATTGTACACGTAAATTGACACTCCAAGTGCCAAGTCTCAAATATTAGATGGGAGTTTCGAGTCGAACATGATCGATCTGATTTTCTTCTGTATGGTTTGGTTGAACCTTTCACCTTTTTTTCAAGGCAATGACCGGTTTCGTCTTTCGTTTTCATAGGGTACGCTAGTGCTAAACGTGAACGATCGTCAATGAATACGGAAATATATTTGAATTCATGAGGATGGGTAGGAGGAGATATTTTTCTAATTACATCCGAGTGTATCATTTGTAAAGGTCGTGTCATCCATTTCCTTTTGTTTTTAAATGGTAATTTTGATGATTTTGTAATCCTACAAATTTCGCAATCTAAGATACTGTCTTCAACATTTATTGATTGCAATTCTTTGTTATCTTTCAAGATTGTTTTTAATTTGTGTAAATATGAGACCGACGCGTGACCCATTCGTACGTGCCATAATATGGCTTTGTTTGTCTTGACCGGATTATTTAACAAGTTATTTGAAAGTGGATTTTCGTCAACTAAATGTATAGAACGCAATTCATCTATGTTCGTTATTATTCGTTTTGCAATTGAGGTATCAAATTCGGAAAACATGAAATTATTTATCGCGTTATTTTCCGTCGTTAATCGTGTGGATTCTTAGCTTACCTTTTCATAAAAATTTTTAATTTCGCCTTTTAACACGATACTGTCGTTTGATTTTTCATTAATGTTTTTTTAATTTTTGTTAATTTCGTTATCAACTTCTATTGTCGTTTCTTGAAAATTAGCAATTTCAATTTCATTACTTTTTTTTGAATTTCGAACTATAACTTCCGTATCTAGTGCAAATACTTTAGTTGAATTGGAACTCGTGTTTTTATTGTCTTTATTAATATTATAATTTATTTTCCAGTACGGTTTATCATATATCCCAGAAACAAGCGTCTCATTTGTTTCAGGATCAAAAATTTTCACGGTCTTGTTGTCTAGGTAAGTTTTTAAACCTGCTTCTGCGAAATGTCGCAGTGAAATTAAATTTTCGGAAAGTGATTCTGAATATACGGAATTATTTAAATTAATAATCTTATTTTGATTTTTCGGAATAAGACACACTGTTCCTATGCCTTCGGCTGCTAAATCAGCCCTGCTATCTTTATTTGCACATTTGATTATGCTCTTTTCCGTTTCTTTAAAAGAATTACAAATTTCTTTCGAGTTTGTAAGATGCTCGGTAGCACCAGAATCTACTATATAAATGTAATATTTTTAACTCCTACTTTGTAATTCTTTGAGATACCTTCGTTAAATTTAGAACTATCATAACAATTCGTGGAAAGAATATATTTATTCTCAAGATTTTTACTAGTAGAATCAATAGACATTTTTACACACTTACAGTACCGTCCGCAATTGTCAGTCCACCCATTTTTAAAGGAATGACAAAAATTTTTTAACATAAAATTCATGAAAACTAAAATTTTTTTTGGTTTATATTTTGAAAGACGATAAAATTTTGAAAAGAATAAGACCTTACAGAAGTCATTTGGCCAAAATTTGTAGAAGATATTCCTAAAAATCGTCATTTTCAATGTTTTACAAAAATTTAAATAACTTCTAAAATAATGAACGCTTTTTAATAATCTTAGGCTTATTTTAAAGGTCTTTTTCTACGGAATAAGAATTACTTATAGGCATTAACCTGTCATTTTTAACTTGGAATAAGCATGACGTCAAAATTAGACAAAAAAATTGGAAAAATTTGAAATCAATTTTTTGTACTAAAAACTATTCTAGAACATATATAAAACATGATATGGTGTAGATTTTTCAAGAAAATTTAATAAAAATATATGTTTGAGTTTCAAAATTTATTTTTCTTTTAATAATATTATTTCAAATTTTTTGAATTTTTTTGTCCAACTTTGACGTCATGCTTACTCCAAGTTAAAAATTACAGGTTAATGCCTATAAGTAATTCTTATTCTGTAGAAAATGGTCTTTAAAATAAGCCTAAGATTATTAAAAAGCGTTCATTATTTTAGAAGTTATTCAAATTTTTGTAAAACATTGAAAATGACGATTTTTAAGAATATCTTCTACAAATTTTGGCCAAATGACTTCTGTAAGGTCTTATTCTTTTTAAAATTTTATCGTCTTTCAAAATATAAACCAAAAGAAATTTTACTTTTTATGAATTTTATGTTAAAAAATTTTTGTCATTCCTTTGAAAATGGGTGGACTGACAATTTCGGACGGTACTGTACCAGAATTTTCATTCTGTTGGTTATCTGATAAGTTGACTTTGGGAATCTCGGCTGTTCCATGTCGTGACTGATCTTGCGGAAATTGTGTACTGTCCTAATTAAATTTTCAATTTGAATTTTGGAAGTTTTTATTTTTGTGATTGCTATTGACTCTTCGGAATTGAGTGTTTCGATTTCCACGGTTGTTGGTTGGATTAAACGATCGTTTGTTTTTCGCGTAAAGGTGGCTGTCATGTCTGTTATTGTTAGAGTTTCGTTTCCCATTATGCCCACCTCTATTTGACCCGTTCGTTTGTCTATTTAACCTTTGAGGGCACTGAAAAGCTATATGAATTCTGTTGTAAATTCACTACACTCATAGCACTTTCGTAACCGTTTACCCTTCAACGGACATTCATTCTTCATGTGGCCTCTATCGTCACATTCGAAACACCTGTCATTAACTCTTTTTGCATGATTACTTGAGCTAGCCAGCGAAACAGATGCAAGAGTATTTTTCTTTGAATTCGGATAATCGTTGGTCGCTGCTTGCATCCGAATTGCTTCGGCTTGTGTAATGAATAGTTTTAGTGAATCGTATGTTAATCCCTTTCCCGTGTGTTGTTTCGTGATAAAATCGACCGATTGTTTTTCGGGTACCTGGCACATCATCGAGTTATAAAGGGCATCGCGTTTTTCGTCATCGGACAACGGTTCTGAATCCAAAATGTTTTCGTAATTATGAACTATCTCTTCGAATCTATCTAGAAATTGCATGGCCGTCTCGCGATTTACTTCATACTTAAGTGAATAAAGTTGTTTTCTTGCAATAACGCTCGTAACGTTCACTTCACAACGCTTGAATTCTTTTAGTTTATGATGTGAAGCATTTTCGAATGATATATTTTATCTACGCGATTAATAATAATATCCCGAACCTTGAACTTGTGTTTTAATGCAACGGAATCATTTAACCCTTCCGGAGGTTTGACATTTTTTCGATTACGTATAGCAAATCGATTGTACGCAATTCTCAAGAGAGAAATTCATAAAAATGCTCAAACTTTACTTTCGAATCTACCTTGTAATCGTGTTTTGTGTTACTTTCTTTTCCGATCAGTTCAATTTTGATGGCTAGTTTCACATGGTTATTGATATTATTATTGTTGTTTGATTCGTGATTTACAACCGTGAAATTTTCTGATAAGTTTGAATTTAACGCGTTACTTGTCGTGTTGACATTGTTTTGAATTTTTTCGTTAGTCAGTTCGTTCATTACAGTCATTGTTTTTGTCAAGGGAATTTGTACAGTCTTATTTGTATAGTTATTCTGAGGGATAGTAATTTCAGATTCAATTTTTCGTTTCTTCGCATTTTCGTTTACTTCTTTTTGTGCCAACCTTAACCTTAAATGTGGAGGAATTTTAGTTTGGGATAACTTTGTTTGTTCATCAAGTTCTCGTTGTTTTAACCAAAACCTGAGATTCTCTTGCATCTTTCCATGCAATTGAGTAGTCGTTTTTAGCATTTGCTCTATTCCTTTCATTTTCTTAGAAATTCTTTCTTCTATTACTAAAAGATTAATTTTTTCACTGTCGTATTTGGACAACGGTCGTTTCACAGTATTTTCGCTATTTCGTCCTTCTCGTTGATAAATTTATCCTCGTTTTCGCTCGAACCTCCTTGATCTGCATTTGGTGACACACCTACCACAGAACTTAACTGTCAAAAGTGCTGTCGACAACAACCGTCATAACGGCTTCCGTTTCCGGTACCGTTACGGTGTACACGCGTTCATGAAGGGTTAATAGGTTTTGTTAAGTTTTTTAAGAATTGAAAAGGGGTGGTTAATATACACAGGTCTCCTCAGAGGTGGGCAGGTTATTCTAAAATGTAACGCTACAAACTTGGTGGGGAGTTGTTCCAAATGACTTCCAGATTTCAAATTTTCAAACCGATAAATCGTACCTGATCCTCTTTTCGAATTATCTCTTATACAGATAGTCGGAAACTTGAAAAATTTATTATCTTAATGTGGAAGCTTTGATTCAGAAGACTGCTGATTTTTCGTTACTAAAAATTTTTTAGACAAAGATTTTATAGATAATTATGGTTCTGAATTGTCTCTTCTTCAAGAAACTTTTTGGTTTTTTGAATTTAAACACGTCTGTCACATGTTAAAATGCTACATATATGAATATATATATATATATATATATATATATATATATATATATATATATATATATATATAATTTCAGAAGCCTGCAAAATAATAAAAATTTCCGTTGTCTGAGATCGAGAAGTCATTTACCGTAGCTTTTGCTGCGGTAAATCCGAATTAATATTTAACAAAAACCTCCCATCATGTCAGGATTAAGGGAAAATTGGGGGTAAAATACCCAAAAATCATTTCTTAGTAGTTTTTGAAAATTTCTAGTGGGTAAATCCGACGTTGTAGAGACTTGTCATATGAGTTAAATTAAAGCTTAAACCCTCTACTTTACGAAAATATAGCGATATTGCCAACAACAAACTAAATTAACTGTCAAAATTGATTTTTCAACAGTTGTCCTGCATACAAATTGACCTAAATACAACAATTTTAAAAAATGATTGAATTCGCTAAGAATTTGTTACTCGGGGGTTTTCCGGATCGTTGATTACGAATATGACGTCAGATTTTTAAAACTCAAAATGTTGGATCCAATATGGCGATCGACTTTTAAAAATCGATTCAATTTGCCTGAAACTCGTTACTCGAGGGGTTTCGGGGTCGCTGATTAGGAATCTGTCCACAGATTTTTTTTTGACATCATACTCGCAATCAGCGACCCCGAAACCCCTGAGTAACAAATTTTAAACTAATCCAATCATTTTTTAAAACAGTTGTATTAACAAAAACTAAAAAGTGATTTTTGGGACTTATAGGGGAGAGTGGGGCAAGACGGGGAACCGGCCCTATTTAACAAACGAATTAACCAATCACGATTATATTTTACATAATACTGCACCGAGACGATAGTTTCTTGTTTACAAAACCTAAAAGCCATAAGAACAAATTTTTTATCTGTTTTACTAAAAAAACTGTTTTCGACGATTTTTTTTGTGAATTTTTCACTTTTTTAAGAGGTGTTTATTATTTAATAATAACAGTTAATGAACTATATAACATTTTTTATAACTGGCAAGGGTTACAGAAGAAGGGAAGCATATGTTTTTTTCTTTGTTGAATCGTAAATTGTAGTATTTAATCATTTTATTCAATTTCGTAGGTGCGGGCAAGTTAGGGTAGGGAAGAGTGGGTCAAGACGGGATACACAAATGAAGCAAAAGAAAAGAGAAATAAGGGAAGTTAAGAAAACTACTTAAATCAAGACTGAATAAAAAAGAGTGACCAAAAAGAAAAAAGGTTGTCAGGTTAAATCAATAATTAGCGATGGTAAAGTGGACAATACACCTTGTCTCTATAATTTGTCATGGTTATTATTTAGACTCAAATGAATACTGGGCTGCTTGTTCTGTCTGTTCAGAACAATGTCCAATGGGCCAATGGGCTTTGTGCAGTTGTGCTGGTGTCTATGACGAAGATGAAGATGCAACCGTTACTTGTAAAATTTGTCGACAGAAATAGGTTGCTTTTTTAGTTCCGCGCC
Source organism: Leptopilina heterotoma (assembly GCF_015476425.1). Classification (NCBI taxonomy): domain Eukaryota; kingdom Metazoa; phylum Arthropoda; class Insecta; order Hymenoptera; family Figitidae; genus Leptopilina; species Leptopilina heterotoma. Next base: position 866,566 of record NW_025111199.1, read on the forward strand.
GGTGGGGCAAGATGGGTAGATTTGCAATTTTTTTCATATTATTAATTTTCTGATTTTTTAAGAAACAGATGGCCTTTGTATTGTGAGGTTAGGTAGTGTAAAGTGAGAGAGAAGAGAGAGATGTAGTGACAAGGCAGTAGAGTGAATTGCGTGTGAATAAGTTAGGTTTCTAGAATGTCTCGATCTGAATCTGACGTTAGTAGTAGCAGTAGTGAATATGGAAGTAAGCGAAGTGAGTCAAGTGAGAGTGAGGCGCCAAAATTTGAAAGGGGAATAGTAAGAATGGAAAAAGAATGACGTGCGAAGATTGTATGGATTTGTTAGAGTTATTTTAAAAGTGGAGTGGATCATTGGACAAACAAATGTGGGAAAAGTGGGAGATAGAGTGAATAAAACAAAAGGAAGATTTGTGGAGGAAATTGTATGAATTGGAAGAATTTCCAAATACCCCAATTTTTCGCAGTTTGAAAATTCGTTTAAAAATGTCAGGTCCTGAAATTTAGGCTGAAACTGATTTAATGATGTGGACGGTAGAAGTTTATTTAATCCTTAAAATTGATTTAAACTTTTCGGTAATCGTTCTGCCAACTCCTGACATAATTTTTTCAACTACTTAAATCCTCTGTCTATAATCTCGTTTTTTTATCCACAGTTACTGGAAACGACACCACAGCTTCCTTGAAATCAATACCAAAGTGGATTTTAAAACTTGACCGATACGCTAAATCGTTATAAAATACTTCTAAAATAACATTCAACCCACCATAATAAAATGATTTCTTAAGCACTATTCTACCGAACAATAAGAGTAACCCACTTAAATCATCGAATAATCGACAAAGATCAATGTTATCACGCTGAAAAAAACTCACTCGTTGAACTTCGAATAAGATCGGTTTGACTAGTTTTAAGTATAAATAGTTCGAATTATCTTATAGCATTCCGTTTATTAACCGAGCAGCATAGCATTTTTCATTATGAACAACAATTAAAAAGTGTGTTTTTAACTCAATCCAATTATCTAAAATAACTGAAACGCAATTGAATCTGGCTAACCATCTCGTGTTATAAAGTTGGATGAATTGTCGAAAACTACATTGATTTTCCTGCTCATTATGTTGTTTTTGATGAAACGCATTCAAAGTATCCCACAATTTTCTATACTGTGATCGACGTTTTGCGGACAAATGGAACCAGTTATACATTTCACGTAGTAAGAAATCTACTGAAGCTGGAAATTCTTCTGAAGCAGTTGACGCACAATTGTTTAAAGACTGGCAAACACATCTAATCAACTGTAGTGAAGGATTTGATTTCTTCAAATACACGGAGAGAAATCTGTTACTAATTTCGCACAAGTGGTCACCATTCGCTATTAGCAACAGAAAAACTGTGCTCTTATAGGTTGGATTCATGCTCTAAATGCATGGTTAACTACAGTGCGCCAATAGTAAAACACATATACCACGTCTGCTATCAACTTTTGCTGAAATTGCTCCCCACCTTTCTTTGCAACGGTTGCTCGAAATCCATGAAAAATCAGCATGGATTTCTTGCAATCTAAATCTAAAACGTAACGCGCATGTGCCGTGAGTTAGTGCTTGCCGTGATGTATATATATATATATATATGTAATGTACATATTTTTCGATTGTCAAAAGTGTTGAATGTTCCGATTCTATTTACGCATTAAGCTATATAAATTTCACTGTAGCTAGATAATATAAGTAAAAGTAAAAGGATATATTTATTTTAACAAGTTAATGGTATAAATAAATAACTTTATTATTTTCATTTCGTCTTCTTTTGTATAAATCAACATTGACATATTTAAAAATTTTAGAAAGCAATTTAAATTTTAATATATCATTGTTTTTATTTCAATAGACATAAATTTTTTCTGGAATTAATTAAATTTTAAATGTATTTCATATATATGTCATTAATAAAACGTTTTTTATCATTTTTGAATTTTAGTTATAAAAATGTTAACAATTTTTAAGTAATAAAACAATTGAAATAATTTTAAAATGGCTCATTATATTAAATTTATAAAAAAATCTTCATTCTTGATTTTTATTTTAAAATAAATAATAAAAAAATAATAATTATATATTAAGTACATTATTATTATATTTGAAGAAATTCACTCGGTCGATAATTATATATGTGAGAAAAAGAATAATTATTTTAATATTTATTTTTATTATTTTAAAGTAAATTGCTGGAGATACAGCAATTTGTAAGTTATTGAAAAGAATTGCAGATTAAATTAACACTAAAAAATATTAAAATATAATAATATTGACTAAATAAACTAAGTAAACTAACTAAGTAAGTTAACAAACTGAACTATAACTATAAACTTACTAATCTAACCAAGTAGACTCAATAAATTAACTAAACTCACTAACTAGACTAACTACATCAATTTATTAAACTAACGAAATTAACTATATAAAGTAACTAATTAACTAAATATTATTATTATTGTTATAAAATAATAAAAAATATTCTTAAAGATTATTATTATTTTTGATATTAAAAAATAAAGATAATAAAACATGTATTGTTATATTTTTGTAAATAAAAAAGACGTGTAAATATATGCCAAGTCAATCTCTTCCAAAACCGATTTTTTTAATATTTCTTTATTACAATTATCATAGTTTCTAAACATTTTGTAAATAATACCTACTAAAGATTTATAATTTAACATAAAAAATATAGATACAACAATGTTTCAAATTTTTCAAGTTTCATTTTATAAAATAGATTTTACAATTATTTTTATTAAATGCTTTTACTATTTTATACATTCTATACTCCATTTCTAATATTTATATGTAAAATCTTGTCGCAATATATTCGTCAGTATTCTTCTTTATATAAAAGCACGGAGGCAATTTTGGAACCAATTGGATATTAATTAAAATAGAAGAATTAAGGCGATTCGAATTTACTCTATAAGAATGATAGTAACTGTCAAAGTACAGAGTGTCAAATTTGTTAATTTGAAAATAAACATTATTGTTAATTTTAAACACTTCTTTAATTATGCCAAATTCAGGATAATCATCTGTAATTTTAATTATTAAAACAGTTCCTTCGCAAAAACGTTTTCCAAGAATTTCGATGTAACTTAAACTCACAACACTAGTTTCTAATATATTTGGAATTAAATTCTGCAAACAATCTAAGGCACTCGCATTTTTAACAGGGCCGAGTGAAACTTCATATTTTAAATTTTTACAGAATTCCATATCATAACATTGCTGTAGTTGGTGGCGAAGGGCGATTGTGTAAGGCAAGTTAATGTTATTCGTTGAGCAGACAGCTGTTTCTTTTAATGCTTTGTTTTTTCTTTCAAACATTAAGGTAGAAAAATGAATAACTGGCCCATTTAAGAACATAATAGTTACATAGTGCAGTAGGAAATGCATCTTAGGTTTCAAAGGACCAATAAGAGATATAAACAATGAATTATGTTTTTCTATAAGGTCTTTAAGGTTTTCTATTTCTCCTCTAGTTAACCTTGGGGACGTTAAAACAGAAAATAGATCTCGAAGAACCATATACAATTTCCAATACTCATTATTTGCTGGAATTAAGTGCCCGACCATTAAACCTAAGTATCTCACCAGGCAAAGCATTTCTGAGGCGGACAGCTTTACTTTAAGTTGCATTGATCCATTTTTATTTTGAGCAAAATATAAAGGTCGGGGTTTGTTAGGTTTTTCATACTCTGGATAAGGAAAGCTTTCGATAATATTGTTCAATACATCGAGCTGCAGTATTTCCTGCTTTATTAAATGCTGTATTACTCCACCAAGGGTATAAACTGCAATTCCTTCTGGGCCATCATGAGCAAAATCAACAGCCAAATTTTCCGTAATATTGAATTTTTCCAAGTCGTGAAATATGCATCTTTCAACTATTCCTGTTGCTTTAGCGTCGTTTTTTAATAAGTCTTCTTCATACGAATCACGTGTCCTAAGTAACTTTTTATTTTCTACCGTCATTTGTTGGCATTGACTTGAGGAAGCATTACAAATTCTGCAATAATAATTCGAGTTGAAGCTGATTTGAAAACCGCATATACAATTGATTCCTAAATTGTCTCCTACAACTAGAATACATTCAAAGTAAACTTGAATTTTTTTTCCATTAACGTTAATAGAAATTCCTTTTTCAGATAAAAAAATTAGGCTTTCAATCGCTTTGGAGAATACTTTCTCATTGCCAAATTCTTTTATATGCTTTGAATAACACACAGTAGAAACAAAGATATTTTCTAATTTTGCAGTCAAATGAGGAGGTAAACACGGAAGAGAAATATACACTCCACCAAACTTTTGCTCGCCAGCATGGCTACCTAACGGATTACCAGTTTGGAATTCATCAAAAAATAATATCATCGGAAATACAATTTTATCTCGGTTTAGAGGACAGTATTTTTTTAGCCAAAGATCTCCCTGCATGATGTTACTTAGAATATTTTTTTCCGTGGAGAGTTCTTTGACATATTTTTGCACTTCTTCGAACATTCCTGGAATTTGAAAAAAAATTTCTAATGTTTTGTTTAAAGGAACGTGAACTGCATAAACCTTCTTCATTTTCACTTCGATGTTATTTTCATCCTTAATTACATGCACTGCCTTTTCGCCAATTTCAAACGTTTCCGGAGGTACGAATAAATTTTCTTCTTCATAGATAGCAAATCTCAAATGCTCTGTACGAAATTTGTCAAAAATGTGCTTGTTATTTTCCAAGAGAAAATTAACATTATCATAAGATTCTTTATGCGTTAACTTATTTTTAATTTCATTTTGAACATACGGAATAAAAAGTTCTGAAACAAAATTGTCGAATTCTAAAATTATATCGTCGACTGCCTTTCGAGAAAGTAATGGTTTCTTATAAAGCTGAAGAGTAAATTTCTTCATTTCTTTATCTAATAATACTTTTTGTGAACCTAATGTTTTATTCAAATTATTTGTAGAATCCATTTCATATAAGAAAAATAATTTTTTACAAATTAACGCTCGAATATTACAACTTTTGTAAACTTTCAATTACATTTGCTACTGATACAAATGTGTCTTTAACTTCAAATTTGAAAACATATTTTTCAATAAACTGCCAAATATGATTGCACACAGGGGACACCTTTTCATCAAAAATTTTCATACATTGAAAGCAGAGATCAACTGCTGAGGTCGGTGTGAGAACTTGATATTTTTGATTGTCTAGTATCACATAAGCTGATTTAATTTCACTTAGTGACGGTCCATTAATAATAATGTAAGGTTGCAACCTTATTTTATGATCATTGTGCAACTGTAGCAACTGATTTTGAGCATCTTCTAAAAAATCCTTGAAGTTCTCTGTTTCCTATAAATGCAATAATAATTTTAAAGAATGGCTAAGCATACATGAATAAAATGAATTATTTTAATTTGTAATTTTTCTAAAAAATCTAAGAAGTCAAGACTTTATTAGTCTTACTATTACATCAATAATCATAAAATGTAACTATCAACAAAAAATTACCTTAATGTGAAAAATAAACGTTTTCAAAATTTCCACTTTTTGCGGGTTCCAAGAAGCGTTCGTTTTCGACCGTTTGGTCTGCTTCGTGATTCGTTTAAAAATAAAAGGCAATAGCACCAATGCTAGATTGTTCTTATGATCTGAAAAATTTCAGATAAGGATAAAATAATGCTTAGCTGAAAATGTAATTTGCTCCGAAGAAAGGTACTTATTCAGAATCAAAAAACTTTACATTTTGTTTGTAATTTTAGGAATAAAAATACACAAGCGAGATGAACTTTTAATAAATACCATACTGATGTACAAGTATTCATTACATGTAAAATAATTAATAAAACTGATTTAGTCTTATTCAATTCAACAGAAACTTTTAATTAAGGTTAAAATAACACTAACATTACTTCGGTCAGCAATCTAAGCTGACTTGTCCACACTCTAATACTGTTGAATGTAATTCCTATAATCCAATCAGGCAAATGAGTTATTGTATTTTGGCAACAACGGTTTATATTTAATAGGAAAATGGTTGAAATGATTGACCTGTAAGGTACCTATCTTCGGACATGTTACAAATGTATTCTTTTTAAATCGTTTAATACAAACCATCGTCTTTGATTACTGGATTATTATTAAGAATTTCTTTGATGTCTGCATCTGTGGCTTTTTTTTCTTAGCAATTTTAATTATTTTATCAGAAATAGAAAGCCAACTTTTTGTGAAAACGTCGCTCGAAATCTTATACACTGCTTGAAAATCCGCTTGAACCTATAAGATAAAATACTTTTATGAAAATTTCTACGCAAAATGCATATTCTACATTGTGTAGACAATAGAGTAATCGCAAATAGCATATGTATAAATTGTTATTAATATTAATAAATTTATTAATTAATATTTATTTGATTAATCAATATTAGCTTACGAGCGTAAACCCCAAAGAGTGGCTGAGATTAGGAAACTTGTTAAATATAGTTTCAATATCGGATTTTTTATAAAATTTGAGTCTTTCTTCTAATGCTGTTGAACACCATAAATTCTTGTAGTCTTCATCAATAAATTGGTCAAGAGTCATTATATTATTTGAGTCAAGAGTCATTATTTTTATAAAGGTCAGCATTCCTTTGGATAAACTACCTTAAATAATCATTAAATATGTACCTGTCTCTCTTTTTCTTTTTTCTAAATAATTAATTTTTAAGCGGCCTATGGCAATTTCTTTTTCGCGCTGTTTCCCGTAATAATTTTGAAAAGCACCACCAGCAGTTTTTAAATTTGAGGACTTGGTATAATAACTTTCCTTTAAAGTTGATGGAAATAATTTATGAGCTAATTCGGCAAGATAATCTAGACGATCTGGCGTTATACTGCAAAAATATGTATAATATATCACGTTCAAATTGAGCACTAACTCTTTCAACATACGGATATTCCTGGGATATCATAGAAATATACATTTGTTTGTGGGGGTTTATATATTCCTGGGATATGCAAAGGTTATCCTAGAAATATCCGAATCACTGAATGCAAAAATATATTCTCGAGACATCCAAGGAATATCCTACGTATATACGTGTGTTATGAGGGAAACCTTAAATTATAAATATGATTACCTGTAACTATTGGTGCGAGAAAACTCATTATTTATAATCAGTTTCGATACTACATGTTTCGAAAAATATGATGTTTTCTTTGTCTCGAGTAATTTAGAATAATTTTCTGCATTTTGCTCAAATTCATATGCCGCTAATTGAAATTGACCCTCGTAAGAAGAATTTAAAATCTGATAAATATAATTAATGGTTCTTGTTTCTGAAATATTTAAATAGAAATTTTTCTTTAAACCTGTAATGCGGAATCGAAAATAATATTACACGGTGGCCACTTTTTTCATAAAAAAATTCACTGTAATTTCCCAGTCATAAAAAATAACTCTAAAAATAAATTAGTCCATGAAAGATTGTAAGAATTCCCTGATTTTTTGACAAAACTTTGACTATTTTCCAAACCGTAAAACACATTTTAGTTTACTCTAAAAATAATTGAAACTCCAAAATATGAGTATAATACATTTTTTATAATATCATTAACTGCGTAAAATCATTTGGAACTTAAATAGATTTTTTAAAATAAATATTTAATTATTATCCATTATTTTTCCATAGGTATCACTTTTGTTCTAATTAGTTCACATTTTTAATAATTCAAATTTTTTTGTTATAATATTATTGCAAACAAATTTTACAATTTATTTATTTTTCACTATTTTATAGGATGTGAAATTTTTTCTCTTTCAATTTTCTTCGACGAATTTAATTAAAATTTTATTTTGTTTAGTTATTGTTAAAAATAGAAGAAATTTAAAATTAAATTTAATATTTTCTATTTTTAAGTCTGTTACGTTGGGCAACAAAATTCATAATTTTCTTGTAAATTCTAGAAATTGAATATTTTTATAGCACTTTTGGTAAAATTTCCTGACAATATAAAACGATTTTATAGACGATCTTTCAATCTTTTTTAATGAAATTTAATTAATAAGTCTTAAAATAAATATTTCTTTTTTTCTCACAAATTATTAGAGTTTAAAAAAAATCCAAAATCACGGTCAAGATTAAAATTCACTGTCATTTTCCGGTTTCACGGTCCAGCGGCCACCCTGTTATTAAAATGTAAAATGAAAAATATTCTCATTCTCTCACCTTCTGTATGAAGTCCAGTTGTATTAATCATATTTTCTCCTAGTAGTGAGGAATTTAAATCAATGAGCATGCAATTCCCAAACTGATGTTCATATGGTAGTACTGACGAAGATGAAGTTTTGCTAGCTACCGTTCCAAAAGTGGGTACTGCAATAATTCAAAAGAAAATGTTATATTTCAATTACAAAATATTTTTTAAATTGCTATTTTAATATACGGAAAGAAAATATTCTTGTTTGAAGCGTATTTCTTTTATTTTAATGCATATTCAGGATGGCCACAAGTTTCAGTTTATTAATTTCCCTGACATTTCCCTGACAATAATGATAAAAAAATGATTCACAAAAATTTTTTGTAAGATTTGTTTATAGTTACATTTTGCATTATAAAAATCAAAATAAGTTGCACTTTTTTAAGTATTAAAAATTGTTGTATTTTGTTGCAATGTTTGGAAAAAAAGTCGAAAAAGTCGAAATTTTTGAAAATAATGTCGAAAAAATTCTTAATTTTTCTAAAAAAAATTTTTTTCCTGACATTTCTCTGACTTTACTGACAAAAAGTTTGTTTTCCTGACATGCCCCTGACTTTACTTACAAAAATTATGTTTCACTGACATTTCTCTGACTTTACTGACATGTGGCAACCCTGATATTTTTCTTTTAAATATGGCTAAAAAGGTTCTTTTATTTTAAGAGTATTAAAAATTAATTAGAGATTAAAATGTGAGACGATTTTAAAAGAGGCATTTTTCTCTTAAAACAAGAATATTTTTTTGTGTAATTTAAACCTTGATTGTGCGATGAATCAATGGTTTCACTCATTTCTTCGTCCATGTTTCTGCTGTTGCGCGAAGTACATTAATTTCAAAATACCATATTTGTTCCTTTGAAAATTAATTGCTTTAAATTAAACAAAAATTTATTATTTACATGTAGAAAATTTATCGTCTATTATAGAATAATTAATACAACTTTCAGGCTTCACACTGCCCCTAAAAAGTATTTTAGGGGAAATAGGGGACTGAAAATTAAGAAATAGGGGACTTTCAGGGGACCATAAAAATTGGTTAAATAAAGATAAAAATATAATTTATTTATACAGGGTTGCCACAAAAATTTAACTTTATTTTTTCCTGATTTCCAAACACAACTATGACTTTTTCCCGGACCATAAAGAATATTCTGATTCACTCTCAAAATTATTAGATACTCAAAAAAAATGTTTAATTAAATTAATTTCCTAATTTTTTCAAATAATAATTTATGAAAACAATTGAATTCATGAGAATAATTTTTAAAAAATTGTTGACAATAATTTAATTCTTGAGAAGAATTTCCCTATCTATTTTATAAAGATAATTTAATTCTTGACAAGAATTTTAAAATTTTTTTGAAAATAATGTAATTTCTGCAAAGTATTTTATTACTTTCAAAAGAATTGAATGAATATTGAATGAATATTGATATTTATCAAAATAATTGAATTTTAGGAAAGAATTTTGTTGAAATTCCTTAGAATAATTGATTTTATGGAAATAATTTATTCGATTTTGCTGTTTATCAAGCTAATTTAATTCTTTTGCAAAATTACTTAAAAATTTGTAAACATAATTGATTTTCTGCGACGAATTAAATGTTATTTATGAAAAGAAATTGAATTAAGGCAACGAATTTTATTGTTTTATTGAATAATTGAATGTTGCAAAGAATTTTATTTAAATTTTTGAAAATAATTAAATTTTTGGCAAAAAATTTTGCAGTTTATAAAAATAATTGAATTCTTGACGAGATATTCATTTAAATTTATAAAAAGAATTGAATTCGCGCAAAGTATTCTTGAGAAGAATTTTAATATTTATCAAAATAATTGAATTTTGGAAGAGAATTTCATTAAAAATCCATTTAATGGATAAGGTCCTGAAAACATTCTACGTTATTAAAAATCCATAAAATAATTGATTTTATGGGGAGAATTTTGTTGGTTATCAAGATAATTTAATTCTTTTGCAGAATTATTTAAAAATTATTGAAAATAATAGATTTTCTGCGACGAAAAAAATAGGAAAAATTTTCAAAATAGGGTACGTTCAGGGGCCAAAATTAAAAAAAAGGACTTTTAGAGAAATAGGGGACAGACTGTGAAGCCAGAACTTTGTTAAATGCGATATTTTACGAATCTATCGAAATCAATACTTTCTTTTCTATATGAGAAAAAAACCTATCATTTAAAAATTTTTAGGTTATATTTGTAATTATTGAAGTGAAAATATTGTTTAAAGAAAAACAACTTTCAATACAAACAATTATATTTAAGTCTTCATTATATCCAAAGAATTTAATAAAAACTAATTTTAATTTTATCTAAATAATTATAAAGAAACTTTTTAAAAAGATACTATCACACATCATAACCTAGAATTTTTTAGACATTTTCTCGGCACATTCCTTAATATGTGAATATAACAATATTTTCTCAAGCATAAAATAATGAAACATTATTTTACTATATATATATATATATATATATATATATATATATATATATATATATATATATATATATACAAGTTGTTCATTTCATGATCATTAAGCTTCCTCAATATAATATATACCAATTGTTTAATTTTTTATTTTAGAATAATTATTTTAAAGTGTTAAGATAAATTGTCAAAAAATACAAAATTTCAATTTTTTGTGAAAATTTAAAATATTTATTAATTCTATAAATTTTGATAAAATATATACTTTATATACATGAATCGATTCGTTTTTATGTCAGGAATGCAATTTGGACAAGAATTAATAAAAATTTTAATATAGAAAAAAGTTATTTCAAAAAATCCAAAAATTAAAAAATTGTTGAAAAATTTTTTTTTTTTAGATATTTTCGAAAATCCTTCTGTCTGATTTTTGGTATTCGTGACCGTAATACACCTACAAAATTTTATCAAAATCCGTCAAGACGTGTAAGAGAAAATTTGTCCACAAGAATCGGTGACATACACACACACACACACACACACACACACACACACACACACACACACACACATACACACACATACATACACACATACATACACACATACATCCGGACATTTGTTCCTCTCGACGAATTATGTATACTACACTTGAAAATTTGTAAAAATAATTGGTTCTAAAAAATTCGGAAATCGACATCACTATAAGGCTTCCTTTATGAGGAAGCAATATATATGTGTAATGTACATATTTTTCGATTGTCAAAAGTGTTGATTCTGTTTACGCATATAAAGGTAAGTTTCACTTTATAGCTGAATAATATATATATATATATACATCACGGCAAGCACTAACTCACGGCACATGCGCGTTACGTTTTAGATTTAGATTGCAAGAAATCCATGCTGATTTTTCATGGATTTCGAGCAACCGTTGCACAGAAAGGTGGGGAGCAAATTCGCCATGCTTCTGAAGCATTTTCAGTAGAGGTTTGTTGTGGAATTCACATAGCACATATACTTATATTGCATTAGTAATGTTTTGCTAAATATTCACGAAATCGTGGAAGAATATCTCCAATCTCTTATACTTTTTGCATCAAAAATCTTTTGCAAAAGTAGTAACAGCCCTCTATGTAAAAATAGTAACAGATTTCTCTCCGTGTAGGCATACAATGAATTGGATTTCGCGCAAAGATTAGTGCCACCATCAGTTCCAATACCAAAAACATTTGATTCTAAAAGACCAAGAATACTTAGAAACTCTGTGACTGATTCATATAGAACTTTTCTGCCGTCGAATGTGAAAAGACACATAAGGGCCATTGTCGCTTAGGTCGAAATTTGTATAGTGTAAACATAAGAATAAACACCTAAGCGACATTGGTGTATTCTAACATTGGACGGCAGTTTTGTTGTAGCACTCTTAAGAGCAATTATTCCTAGATAATCTGTAATTATTTTAATTTTAGTCAACTAAAACTACTTTTACGCATAAGCATAAGTACTTTAAAGAGGAAATGTCCGTTGATTCATCAACAATTAATGCAAATTTTGACTGTCCAATATCTTCTATAAGTTCGTGTTACAAAAATTAATGGAAAATAAGTATTAATTATAATCAAGAATCACTATCTTCGGAGTTGTAACAAAGAAAGAATTGGAATTTATAATATTTTATTTAGTTCAATTCTTTGATAATTTATGGGGTCGTTATCTCTCTCTAATTTTGGTACATCTCGCCTCTTTATAATTTTAATAAGAGAATTTTCAGCTTGTCATTATTTAAATAAAAGATCACAATAATTTATGTCAAATAAGATATATTTAAAACAACCAAGTTTTATTACAAGTTCACCATTAATTCTCAGTCTTTGCTATTCAGAACGTTCACTATTAACAACTTATTTAAATGGGACAATTTGAAGCACTCATTTTAAATATTTTGTTTTTATTTCTACTCGTTTCGATTCCTCAATCCTTACGCGGCTATTTAATTCGAATATCTATTGTTTTGAACTTGTCTTATGATCGTTGTCATAAGTTCAAAACAATTCAAAGTGTGACGAAAGGGCTGCTAAAATTGTGGAATATATGAACGAGAGTAATCGACAATCGTGATTTTATTTATGAGATGGTTTAAATTGTTCCATTATTTATTTTTGTGTTCACTGTTAATTCTCAGTCTTTTCTATTCCAAACACTTCGCGATTTTTGATTTTAACGTCCGCCCGAATTCGGTTGCCCGTGGCGAACCCTTGAACCGGCCGAGTTTCGCAGACGGTCAACCTCGCGATAACCTGTCTCCAGGAGTTAACTGTCGCGAAGAAGCAAATTACATTGGGGCACATCAGTTTTAATACCTGAAATTGAGGTTTGGGTGTGACAGAATTTAGTGGAGAGGGTTAAAGGATTTGGAAATATATTCTTATATTGGCCAATAATTATTATAACTTGGAATAACTTTAATGTCATTGCACCCTCATACTGTGCAAAAATGTTTAGTTCCTTATATTGGTTGCAACAGAGACTTTGATGTCAAAGATCTTTTAGAAACGCTTACGTTTCCATTTTATCAACAGACTACATTTTGGTCATTAACCCAAAAGAGTCTTTGATACTTTTTAATTATGGAACTAAAGAAGACAGTTGTGAAGTTATTCCTTTAATTCACACTTGGCATTTATTTTGTTCGATTAAGATTTTAGTTCAAAGAAGGATATGGAATTTGGATTCTCAAAGTTGTAAAAAATGATGCACGCGCAATGCAAATTCCTTATAATTTGTTGACACGGTTGCAAAACTCTAATTTATTAGAATATGTTCGGTTTTGTTTAGTGCAATATAATTTATTCTGTGAATTTGTGATAAAATAGTTGTAAAAGTATTTTGGAAGAAGCGTTATAGAATAGAATTTTACTAAGAATCAAAATTACTTAATGCCTTTCTAAGTAAGAGAAGGAGAGTTCAATTTTGATGGCTCGTATGACCCTTTCATTTTTTCTTTAATTTCGCTTATGTATATTTTACCATTATAATGAAATATAATAGGAAATATACTCTTCTAATTATAGTAATTTTGAATACAATTTATTAAAATTTAATTTAATAAAGATAAAAAAACGATACGGCTTGTAACGTTACAGTTCGTTTAACATACAAGGCGCTATCACATTTTTTATTATATTTCCACATTTATTTATTTACACTTGTCTTCAGCCTACATAACTTGGCTACACAAGTGTCTTTTTACAAATTTCTCTCATACAATATTTCTATATACATTTCTTACACTAAATTTTGGCGCCTACAGAACGACTTGAAAATTAGGAGTACTCGCGTTTGGCTGGACAACCCGTCTAATGGGTTTTCTCGCCAAAGAAGAGGGAAACTGCACGGAGAGAAGAGTTACAGTGATGGCTACTGAACGCGTTTAGTAGGCAAATATATTGTCAGAACAACTTTAATTGCAGTCGCTATTACTAAACGGCGTTCAGTTCGTTATAGTTCGAATTACTAAACAGTTCTTTTGGCAGCACTACCGTTTGTGTCAATGCAACTGTTCCGTTCCCCCACTTTACCAGTTTATCAAAATGGCTGACATTTATGTGCGCTTGAGATGTTTTCATAAGTAAATTTAGGTTTAAAAGTTATCTCATGAGTGTGGAAAATTTATTATGTGACTGGGGATTTTCCACTTACGTGGAAAAATTTAAAGGTAAGTTTGTTTTACCCAATTAATAAATTCAAAACAATATATTGCAATTAAATGATTCGTAGACCAAAGAAATCTTACGTCTTGTATAGGGTTATGTTTATCTGTACACGTGAATACGGCCGGCTTTGGACAATAATTTTTCATCACAGGAAATATATTTTTCATTTCAGTATATTCTCTCTTTCAAGTTTTATGCGTAGAATCTCTGTGCGTCGTGAACGTTTAGCACAGTATATTTCGTTGAAACCTCATGTTCACGTGGTGTTTTTAATGAACAAAATATTTGTTTTTAGTCGAGTTAATTTTACAATTTTTACATACAAGCCGTAAGGTTTAAATGGATTAAGGTTTAATTTATTAATTTATGAAAAGGAAATAAGATAAAACGTATAAAAACAAACAATATTAAAAGTAGATTTTTTCCTAACCTCAAATTCTATGATAATAATTATATATAACACAATTATTAAATGTTTACATTTAAAGAAATACAATTAAATAAAATTTGCATATTGCAGAACACAAGATTGATATAATAGCTCTAAAGTTGTTAACGTTTGAAACTTTAGCCGATTTAATTTTTCCCACGGGAGACAGACTGAAATTTTTGCAATGTGTGAAAAACTTCATAAGTGGTGAAACGGTACATAAAATATTTTATCTACGTAAAAATTTTGCATTATATAAATATGTCTTATATGTAAATTGTTGAATATTTCCAGGAAAATAATTTACTTTCCCAACAACTTTCTGCTTTTCAACAAAATGAGATTGAAATAGAAAGCAATTTATCAATTGCTAATCAAAAGCAAAGTTCAAATGAAGAAGATGTGGATGTGGTGTCCGAAGCAGAGTTCAGTCATTTGCCCGTGAGTTTGCTTGGAAATTTTTTTTCAAATTTTAAATCGCAATAATGTTTCTAAATTTTATTTTAATCCTTATTGTTACTGTCTCAAAAAAAGGAAGTTTAATTGCATAGAATATTTATTTATTCATTTCGTTAGTTGCATTTATTGTTTTTGTTAATATTAATTTATATTAATATTTTTCCGACTCAATTTCTGTGAAATGATACTAACAATTAATCATTTTTTCCCTAATTATTTTATTGTTATTTGTTATGATAATTTTTAAATTCTCTTTTAATTTGTAGAATGACGTTAGAAAATATATAGATTGTGTGACTGGTCGAAGAGTAGTATCAAATTACTTTGCAAACAGTGGTCCTGGCAAAAAACCATTTTTAGATGTGCATCACCAGAACATATTAGCTGACTTAATAATTAAGGACGAATTAAAAGACCCAGCTACTGAGTAAGTCTGTTTATAATTTTTTGTCTTTTAACTTGTCGACAAATAACTAAAAAAATCATAGCCGTTTTTTCTTTCTATTTACATAGGATTTCTACTACGAGATTCAAACAGTTAGCAGAAAATATCGTCGAAATTTTCCCAAATGAGATTAAGGTAAAAATAAAAGCGATACATATATTATCTCCATTTATCATATATACGACATTATGAACATAAAGTATTTTGAATATTTCAAGTAAAAGAATTGTTTTGTTACATATTTTTCAATATTATTGTGTGTAAACATTAAAATACTTTTGTTTAGTAAATTTCTTAATTTGTAATTTGTTTTTCCCAGAGTACATACTTTGTACCATATTCTTCGGTGAAAGTAAATAAGAAAGTTGTACGGAAAAACCAAGCTCAGGGAAAACTTTGGTGGAAATATTTGAATCTCTGTAAAGCTTTGAGGGAAGATAACCTGCGTTCCCGAAAAAGGCTCAAAGTGAGCGAGAACGACACTACTTTAATAAGTAATTTCTTAAATAAAATCTTTAAAATTTAAAAATCGAAACGACGATTACGTTTATTAAAAAATTAATCTTATTTTATTTTTAGGCGCTCCTGAAACAATTTCCGGCGTTCTACTGTGGTTAGAAGGTCAGCTGGAAATAACTGACCATTTAAAAGAAAAGTGGAAATCAACCACGCAGTACAGATTAAATGCTTTACTTTCGGAAAAAGTTCAATGCGAAACGATCATTAAAAGATCTGGAAAATGTTTGATAAATAATTATTTTTCGAAGTATCCTTTCTTAAGGCAACCCGGTGGATACAATCTAGTAAATATCTGAACAGTATTTTAACTTTTTAATACAATAAAAGTATTAAATAGGGATTAAATTTTCAATTTAAATTCTTTTCAGTTGGAACTAGATTTTTCAGTCAAGTACCCTCAGTGCGAAAATAAATTGTTTTCAAATTGGCCAGCATTTAAAGAGACTGTCATTAAATTGTCTGACAAAGGAAATGAAACTGGTAATTTGCATTCTTTTTTTACGTTAGCTTAATTACGATAATATTATTCTGCATTTTGCGCGGCTTTATTTATTTTGTGCAAATTAATTTTCCTGTTTTTTCTATTATGTGCTAAATGTGTTCCCCATTTACAGTTCGGAGTGATGCAGCAATTCTTTTAGAGTTTTGCGACATTGTTCTAAAAGAACAAAAAAACAAGCGGGTTTGTCGAAAATGGGTAGCGAACAGCGAAGAAATGAAGGAAGGTTTTCTTTTGCACTTCAAGGTATTTTACACAATTTTGATTTATAAATATCTGAAATAGCTTTTTACAGAGTGTCCAGCAACACTTAAATATTTGAATATCGTGAATTCTTTTAATTTAGTTTTCACATTGGAAACCATGAATTTTACAAAACAAACTTCGAATTAATATTATTAAAAAAATATATAAACAGTGCAACTTGTACGGTTAAATTGAAGTATAAAATATTTCAATTTAGGTCCAGGGTGTCTAGTAACCCGGGATGTCGGAAAAACTGCGTTAATTAATTTTGATGGGGAAAAAACCGGGAATTATTTTTTTTAAATCTGGTAAATTTTTATTTATACGGTTTTTTGTATCATTTCAAAAAATACCATTTTTTAAAACTCTTTTCGACCTTTTATTAAAAAATTAAAAATTTATGATTTTTTGAAAATGTTTCTTACACCATTCGGAAGAATATAAAAATTCTTTCGAAAACAAAGGTTTTTAATGCATTTTTATGTAGTTAAAAAACTGCACTTTATTAAACTTTAAAAAAACCCGGGGAAAGACTGACAATTTTAAACTACTAAATTGCTAGTCATATATATAAGACACTATACAAAAACTTAAAAAAATAATTCGATATTATTTACAATTTTTTATTGTTATTGCAAAGGCTGTAATGAAAGTTTCAATAAAAAATTTTAATTTTTAATGTAACTGTTTTTATAAATAAATTAATTTTTTAGAAAATAAAATTAATCTGATGTAAGCAATATTTTTTATTTTAAAATTGTTTTAATAATTAAGTTATCAAAAAGGTCTATTAAAAAAAAATCTATTTTTTTAGGTCTATTAAAGGTCTATTAAAATTTATAAATGTAATAAATATTAAAAAGATTTTTTAGTCATTTTTAAATATATATTTGATTGTATGAATATAAATAAAATAATTCATTTTGGTATAGCTTTCAGAAGTTGATGGACACTCAATTGCTTGCTTTTGTTTTTTTAAAGCAATATTTTTTTCTTTATTTCTTTTTTTTAGATTATTGATTGTTATCATCCGGAAGTTGAAAGAATAACCAAGAGAGCTTTGCAAAATAAGCTGCACGTTTCGCCATTTGCCATCGTCGTAGGACCCGATGTCCACCATATAACGGATTCATATATACACGTAGATGGTGTCCAGTTTAGAGTTGCGTCTCCTTTACATGCAGTTGATCTTACTTTCAAACTCATTCACGCTCTTCACGCTGTTTATCAGCCACAAAGCATTTCTATTTGGATGCTAGTTCAACGCGTTTTATATGAACTAATTACTGAGTGGGATCCTGTATGCGCTGTTGTGGAAAAGTTAATCCAAAAATTTACTGAAAATCTTTAATATTGTTTTTGTATTTGTGTAAAGTTTTCGTTTCGCATTCAAAATGCCACGTTGTACGATTTGTGATGTTACCAAAGAAAGCGTAAATTCTTTGAAATTGCATTTAAATATAAATCATCAAGATTACAATGGTACATTTACATGTAGAGAGGATAATTGCTTTAGAATTTTTAAAGGTTGGGAAGAATTTCGTAGGCATCTTTCAAGCGTTCATAAATTTCCTAGTTCTTCAAATCCATTGTCTACAAGTGTTGATAAAAACATAAGTGTACATGTTGCAGGAGTTGGCACTCCAAAACCTGTAGATAGTGATATTAAAATGGAAGTAGATGATCCTCCAACAACGAATCCTTTAGACATTGAAAAGCAAGTGGAAACTTTGGCTTTGAATTATGTGTGTAAACTATATGCTAATTCAAAATTACCTCGTAGTTTTGTCCAAGAAGCACTTGAAGATGTTGGTCATTTAATAGAAAATATTCTTGCCGCTGTTAAGCCAGCATTAAACAAACAAGGAGACAAAAACTACGAAAAAAATTTTACAACAATCAAGGAATCAGTAATGAAGCCATTTAAGTTTACACTGTCAACTGAACATCGCAGAATGAAAATTATTGAAAACACAAATTAATTCATTAAACCAAAGAGATACGTTATTGGAGATCGAGTTGACAACGTTTTGCGTGAAGGAAGAATTGTTCAAGAGAGAAGCAGTATTACAGCAGAATTTATTCCAATGAGGGATGTGCTTAAGGAATTTCTTTCAATGCCAGGAGTTATGAGTAAAATTATTGATTATTTAAACTATTTAAAAGAAGAAAAGTCGAAAGGAATCATTTCAAACTTTGTTCAAGGTGCACTTTGGGAGAGAAAATTAAAAGAATTTGGAGACAAATTTGTGATTCCAGTGCTTGTGTATTACGATGACTTCGAAATTAACAACCCCCTTGGATCACACGCAGGGATCAACAAAATTGGCGGAGTTTATTTTTCAATTCCGTGTTTACCCCCCGAGTATCGATCGAGGATTGAGAATATTTTCACGCTTGCCTTATTTAATTTTATTGACAGAAAAACTTGCCCGGAAGGCAATAATGCAATTTTCAAAATTGCTGTTGATGAATTAAATCATGTTTTTCGAAATGGATTTCCCGTAGAAGTTGAAGGCGAAGTAATGATGGTATACGTTTGTTTAGGTCTGTTACTGGGTGACAACGAGGCTCTTAACAGTTACACTGGTTTTATGGAGGGTCCAAATGCAACTTTTTATTGTAGATTGTGCAAGATGACTAAAAGCGAAAACCAAAAAAACTGTTGTATTGAAGATAAACATTACAGAAGTCCCGAACAATATTTAGCGGAAGGATTTCAAGATCCTAAAAACACGGGAGTAAAGGAAAATTCCATTTGGAACCTTGTCGATTTTTTCCACGTTGTGTTGAATTTTTTTTTAGATATTGCACATGATTTACTCGAAGGTGTGTGCAAGTATGCTATGAGGCAATTGCTTTATTACTTAATCTTTGAGATGAAATGGTTAAATCTCGATTTACTGAACGAAAAATTGAAATCTTTTAATTATGAAAAAAACGGGTTTCGTAATAGGCCACCTCCTCTTACATACGACGAAGTGAGAAATAAGAATTTTCATATGTCTGCAAGCGAGATGCACACATTTGTTTTAATTTTTCCTCTTATTGTAAATGACCTCATTAAGGGTGGAATTGACATAAAGCTAGAAGTATGGCAATACTTTTCGGTATTGAGACAAGTTTTAGATATTTGCTTCGCAAAATCTGTAAGACCAGAGCTGACAAGTCTTCTCGATACGCTTGTTAATCAGCATCATCATTTATACGTGAAGGTATTCAAGGACACATTAAAACCGAAATTCCATAATATGAAACATTACAAACTTATTATGGAAGAGTCAGGCCCTTTAGCACATCTCAATTTGCTAAGATTCGAATCAAAAAATCGAGAATTAAAGGCCATTTCCACATCTACAACGTCGAGAAAAAATGCTTGTTACACAATTATAGTCAAAGAACAACTGAAATTGTGTCAACGTCTTCTTAGCAACCAAGGGCTCATTTCAAAATTTGAGTTGGGTGACGGTTATTGCGTTCAGTCTATTTCGAATGATCAACATGTACAAAATGTTCGTGGTTCTCTCCCAACTGATTTTTTAGAACCCTGTTTAGATGTTTCTTGGGTTGATACTTCGGGAGTTAAGTTCAACGTTGGTTCATTCGTAATTCTAGACGTAAATCCAGACGGTGTGTTTGTATTCGGAGAAATTGTTAAAATTTTTGTGAATAACAAAAAAGTCCTATTTGTTTGCAGAGAAGTGCAAGTTCAATGTTTCAATGAAGGTATGCATGCGTATGAAGTTTCTGTAACTGACGAAGTTACTTGTCGTTTAATTGAAGATTTAATATCCCCACAACTTGTAATTCATTATTGTCTTTCTGACGGGAAAAACATGGTGTCCCTTAAACACGCTGTTTAAGGACTGTAAATAAATATACGTGCGAGTGTAATGTTTCGTAATAGGTCTCTGATGGCAAAGTCGTGATGCCCCATAAATATGTTTATGAATGTAAATAAATACCAGTTAAAAAATCGTTTCTTATTTCGAAATGTACAAAAAATATAATAAATTATTTCTTAAGATGAAGTTTCTTCTTTAAATAATGTCAATTACTACTTTAATAGTGAATTATATTTATAAAAATATTTTTTGCAAAATCTTTACGTTACGAAATCTAACAATAATATTTATTTTATAATGGCTAGCAAAAGTAGTTTGTGGTTTTTTGTACACTTGAAGAAAAAATTTTAATTTAAATAATAGATATTTGTAGTATTATTTACTTGAAACGAATAATTTTTATTTCTATTAAATAAAATAATCAAACAATAAGTAAATAAATACCATTTAATTTACTCAATGATATTTTCTTTAATACAATTAAATATTTACTTGATATTTTATTCAAATAAATATATTTTTTTCAAAATTTTTAGGAGTAAAATAAATATAAATATGTCTCAAATTAAATAAATATTTTCCTATATATATTATGCATTATATTAACGCTGTAGTATATTAATCATCGCAAGTAGTAAATATTTTTTATAAAAAGAATGATTAATATTTCAAATTTTTCGATATTAGATGTAATTTTTAAAACTTCAAAAGAGCTTTATTAAATATAAAATATAAATAAAGTTATAAAAAATATAAAAAAGACAGGATATATTGTATACGTTATATACACTATTGATTCATTTGATATATTCATTTTACACAATGGTTCCAATTTCATAAATTAAATAAATATTAAGACTTTTATTAGAAATTATTTATAGTTTTCTAAAAAAGTTCCCTGATATGTGTTAATAAACTTACAATATTTACTTTTTCAAAACTTTAAATTAAGTTTTTTGACATTTTTTAAAACTTCTGGCCCACTGTGCGCCATACGGTGGGTCAATTTCTGGATCCGTCTTTATAGGGGTCAATCCTCGAAAAAATCGTCCATCAGTAATCGGGGGAAGAACTGACAATCCATCGGTGGGCCTGGCCACCACAACAGCTCTTGGCGCACATGACCGGACCGAACCCAAAGGTAACTCACGGTCACGTTGAACGCGCGGAGGTACATAACGTTTGAAGTCGGATACATGAACTTTTGCCACACGACGCTTATTTTCCGATCCCAGTTCGTAAACGGATGGCGACAATTGCTTAACGATTTCATTAGGTCCTTCGAATTTAGGAGCTAATTTTGCCGAGAACCTATTAGCAGCATTTAACAATTTGTAGGTGCGCCACAGTACTTGATCTCCCACATGGAAGGTCGCTTCCCGTTTATTCCGATTATAATACCCTGTGGCGAAACTTCGCGAGACTTGAATATTTTTGAAAAGAGCGAAAGTCAGGGTTCGGCTCGCGATAGCCGACACAATAATTTGAGCAGAGATTCCACAATCCAGTGAAGGCAATCCAACCTGCGACGCAGTTTGATGAGCAGTTGCGAAACGAGACGAGCCACACAGATGAATAGAGATTGATCAAACTTACCAAGTTCGCAGATAAGACGAAAAATAATCCTATTATGAAGAAGGCGCACAACACAAGAAAACAATAAGATTAGCAATACAAAAACATTTAATTAAAGAATAAACTTAAATTATACACAGAGGATTATATAATGAGGATGCGGCGCAGCGCATCGATCACGCGCGGAAAATCGCGGTTTGAAGTCTCGCTTCTCTCTGATGAGAGAATCGCTTGAGATCGTCATCGTAGTCCATAACACGTTTCGTGTGTGGCCCGATGATTTTTTCTTTGGGAATTTTGTTAACTTCTTATCAACCAGATCATGCGCTTTAACTTGATCTTCCTAATGATCCTCCCATGTCATCCTTCGATGCTCCAATAGTGCGGAGACTAGATTTTCTGCGCACTCAAATGGTTGGCATTCTTGAAACTTGGAAACGACAGCAAGTTGTTTGTCGGTCCATGGTAACGAAAACATAGGTGTCAGGAAAAAGCAAGTGATCAGCAATGATGTTGATGTTGAGACATCCTTCTGACTTAAGAATCATGGTTTGTGCGATGTAAATGCATTCGCGGTAAACCATTGTCGTTTTTTTTTTTGGTGTGAGAAGCGATTGGCGCGTGTTCACACATTGAGATTGTACTTGTGGTAGTACCTGTATGCGTTGTGGTGTTGGTAAACATTGTAAAAATTTATTTATAGTTTCGCTAATATCTTTAAATTCATCTCGGGTCTTGGACATTTGGTCGGACGGCTTGATTGAATTGCGATATAGTGGTGCGTGAATAAATAATAAAATAATTGTAGACTTTCGGAATCAGGTGATGAGAAAATGCGCATGACCTTGGTTTCCAAGAAGCTAAGTTCGGAGGCAGAGTAGCCGGCAAAAATGTCCATGCTTTGAGTCACCTCAAAAAACGGAGAAGTAGTTCCAAGCGTTGCTCCTCTTGATAGTTAATCTACAGTTATTTACATAATACCTAGTTGTCGATGTTTATAAAATTGAATTTAATTTTAACTTTAAATTTTAATTGAAAATTTAGACGCGGTTCGTATTAATATTACACAATTTTTCATTGTTATGTAATAGGCGTAAATTTGCAAAAGATAATAAGAAATAATTAATTAGCCCGTTAGCTAAAATCGAAATAAGGAAATCAGCTGTTCTTAATTGGAAAAGGTATTTTTTTAACCTTCCAAATGAAATAAATTTGTTTTTAGTGTCAAAATAAAAGAAATGTATTTTTTTCTACTTTATTTTTAATTTTACTTCATATCAGCCTTTTCAAAAATTCAACTCAATAATTTCGCGTAAAAAATGAAACAAAATTTTTTGTGTATTGTAAGATAATATTCATTGATCACGATTTAATTAATTTCAAATATTCTTTATTTAATCGATGCGTATAATAATCGAACTCCGAAATTGACATTAAGGCAATGCGAGCCTTTTGAGTACTTCGACTATAGACTTGCCAACTGTTGCAGATTCGCAAGTAGTCGGCTTTGCTATAGTCAGCGGCGCAAGCAAGATAAGCTGGGCCTACGATACGCGATAGTTCAGCGCAGCGGAGCCCTATGCTAGAGTCTAAATACACTGTCTCGGTCTCCAGGCAAAGGCAATGTTCGTCTTCGCTTTTGGATTTACTTGTGAAATCTCCGTTGCCAAACGGTTAATCAATTGTCAAAGCAATTTGAGGGAGGCACCTTCGTTCCTAGGTGTCCGCCATTGGAGGTACTAGTGAATCTCTACCGGCCAGACACATCAGGTGTCAAAGCAATTCGAGAGAATCACCTTCGCTCCTTAGCGTCAGCCTTAGGAATTACTCGTGAGGTCCCTGCTAGCCAGACGCTTGATTGTGCGTTACAGCAGGTTGGGAAATCACCTTCAATCCTTAGCAAAACGATTGCTACACGTGGAATAGCACGTTTTATTATTTAAATCGCGGTATTATTTTTATTTCAAAGTAGATATATTTGTTTATTTTTAAATTTTAGGAATTTTTCGAATTAGTTGAAATATTTTTATTTTGAAAACACAATTAATGCATTCTGAATTTTCGCTCTTTTTTTAGATAATTGAGCGCTTCTATAATTGCCAGGTGCATCACGTGCATTTACGTACGGATTCTGCGTTGCGTATGGCAGATGATGGCTTAGAAAACAATTTTTAATGCAATAATTTTTTTTTCGTGATACCTTTTTGCGAAAGTTGAATTTATTTTTATTTAATTGAAAATTATAATTTTCTCGCTGATAATTAATTTGTTTACTATGATTAATTTAT
Source organism: Leptopilina heterotoma (assembly GCF_015476425.1). Lineage (NCBI taxonomy): Eukaryota > Metazoa > Arthropoda > Insecta > Hymenoptera > Figitidae > Leptopilina > Leptopilina heterotoma. Next base: position 891,319 of record NW_025111199.1, read on the forward strand.
TTACTATACCGACCGTCTTTGTTACTAGTACACCGCGGGCGATTATGATGCTCGTCATTAGGTGTTAGTCGCTTGTGATAATTATCCGAATAATGTTTTTCATCGTTGCTTTCGCGATTTGTACGCATTGGCAATTGATGTCTCTCTTCCCCCTTCTGCGATGAAGTGGAGCTGAGTGAGCAAAACTAATCCAGACTTGATTGACAAGGCGAACTGAGTGTGAAAGACTAAAAAAATTGTTTGAATCAGCGCGGGCTGTAGATTAAAACAATTTAGCGTCATTGTTCTGCATTTCTTAATTCTAAATTTCAAACCCATATTTAGTAAGCCGCTGGAGGGGGTTACCTCTACCGAACTCGAAGACAGGGTGGGAGGGAGGGGTGCGAGGTTGCTGGTGTAACGATGACTAAGACCGTTCACTGGGCTACTCGAGGATTTCCTATCCCAATTGCGCGTTTTTATTTGCGCAATTTTCTTTTCAAGGTGGAGATTTCGTGCGTAAAATTTTCTATTAAATTTTTAACTTAATTGTAATTCAAATCAAAAATTTTTTGTGCAAGTGTTCGATTTTTGATTCTAACAAATTTCCGAGTTTTGCTAACTAAGTAGATTGTTTATTAGAATTTTCTGAAATTGTCTGCAAAAATTTTGTTCCATTTTTTTGGAAAATAAATTTCAAAATAATTTGATTTGAAGTATTTAAAAGTGAGAATAATTAATGATTTCGAAAAGCTGAGATTTAGCAAAATAGCGTGTTTACTTTTTTTTGAAAGGCTCGGAATGTTTACATCGAGCGAACAAGAAAGAGATAACGTTTCGTATCGTCGATTTCAGAAATAAAATAAAATTTAATATGCTTGGAATATTATTTCAAATGAAAAATTTTCAAAAATTTACACGTAGATATCCCTCGTGGTGCTTAAAAAATACAAATGTTTAAATTATCAGAATAAATGCGCAGAACATAATATAGAAAATTTTCGCAAAAATTTTATATACGCTTTTTTTTTAAATCGGTGTAGTGAGAGAGAAGCGAGCATGTGTTTTTTAACTATATAAATTATAGAAATTTAGCGCATTGGATGTATGGAAAATTCGCTCAAAGTTTTGTGTTTGTATGAACGCGATAGAAAATAAAAAAAAATTTCCGAGAGAGAAAGGAAAATTTTAAGCACGATAATATTGCCATTTTATCGCGTTAGAAACACAAGAGAGCGATTCTCTATATGGAAAAATCCATGTGACACGCCATTTTGACGGCGTCGATGAAACCTTCCAATGAGAACACGCTAAAAGAAAACGAATTTATTCTAATTAATGAATTGTAGGACAGATTATTTCAGAATAAAAGAACATGTCAATCCGGGCGTAAAAATATGACAAAAACACAATTATGGCCGAAAAGGCAAAATCTTGAAACTAAAAAACCTGCCCCACGTTGGGCGCCAAAAATGTGGTCACCAAAATTAAGATTTAACAATTAAAATAAAATTGGGATTCGACTCAATTTGATGAGCACAAATCACTGGTCAAAAATTCCTCGAAAAATAGAAAAGTTGGAAGACGCTTTTCCTTCGTAAAAGAAGCCAAGAAAAGAGAGGAGAAAAGACGAACTTACCGGTATTTCTGGTATCTCGGACACTGCTTAGGCGCTGAATGAGTGATTAATTAGTCTAGAACAATTATCCAATAAAGCGCACTGATATATCAAAATAACACACAGTCTTCATTCAATTTAAAAGTAAATTATACAAAAAGGAGAGCGTACGGGCTCTTTACAAAGTTGAGGTTCGCACCAATCTACCTGTGCGTAGCGCCGGTTGCACGAGCATGTGCTTTTGTCGTCTGCTCTCTTGCAGCGACGCGCGTGGCGCCTGGTGGCTAAGATTGGTACTATGCGCAATTTGAATTTGCGCGCGTATATTAATAGTAATATATTTAAGGATTATTGCGTTTAATAATTCGGGAAGTGGCAACGATTATTCATAAAAAGAAGAAAACGGTTACGAATCGTTACAACCCACTTTGCTTTTCGCGTTTTTCATCAATAAATCTCGCGACCAAATCCCTAAGAGCGTCCAACCTACGCAATCTATCACACCAAACCTCGGGGTCAATTTGCTGAACGGTTACCCTACCTTTGACCTCTCTTCTCAAACTTTTAACAGGTTGAGGTTGTCGGCCATATTTTAAAAAGGCCCGATAAACCTTAGTCGACGACTGAACGTCTGTATTAACCGCATGACGGAACTCATGGACATGCTTGTCTCAATTCCGGTGGTCTTCGTTTCACAAAGGTCGCAATCATGGTCTTTAGGGTCCGGTTACTTCGTTCCACTAGGTTTGCCTGGGGGTGGTGTAGCGGCGTTGTCAAATGTTTGACGCCATAGTCCTCCAAGGTAGATTTAAGGTGCTGGTTATCAAATTTTTTCCCGTTATCTGTTAACAGAAAATGCTCCTCAAACGCCTTGGCTATGGACTTACCATCAGCGGACCTAATTGGTTTCAATTCAATCCAGCGTGAAAAGAAATCCTGAAAAACAACCAAATGTTTACACTGATTTTTACTGGACGGAAACTCCATACAGTCCGCTGCGACCACAACCCGTGGTTGCTCCACAATCCTTTGACCCATTAACCCTTGAGGTCCCTCTTGTGAGACCTTAAACATCTGACAATCAGGATATTCACGAACAAACCTCTGGACATCATGCCAAATGCCAGGCCAATAATATTCGGCCGCTACCCTGGCATGAGTCTTCTCTGCCCCCAAATGACTTGCTGCAATTTCAAAATTGGCATCCTTGAGTATACGATTCCGATGCTCCTCTAGGATAACTAGTTTCCAACCTTGTTCTTTATCCGTGACTGGTAGCAACAAGGGATCGTTCCCATGCCGATTGGTTTTCCACCAACCATCTTGGGAAACGTTGTGGAAACTTTTCCACCAATTGTTTCCTTTTGATATACCACGGGTCATCTATGGTGCTGAAAGCTGACATTTCGTCCATGTCATCCTCGTACATACGCGACAAAGCGTCTGGTACGTGATGATTCACACCCCGACGATGCACAATGTCAAAGTCACACTGTTGCATCTCGAGTGCCCAACGAACTAAACGACCAGATGGATCCTTAAGATACCTGAGCCATCTCTGTGCACTATGATCCGTTATGGCCTTAAACCTATATCCTTTCAGATATGGCCTAAACTTTTTGATGGCCCATAAAAGTGCCAGGCACTCACGCTCAGTGACACTATAATTCCGTTCAGCTCCTATCACGGCCTTGCTTGCGTACACTATCGGGTGTTCGCCGTCCTCAGACTCCTGAGTCAGAACCGCTCTAATCGCTGAGTCACTTGCGTCACATTGGTCGGTGAACGGCTTTGTGAAATCTAGACGAGCCAAAACCGGGGCCGAAACTAACTTTTTCTTCAAAGTCTGGAAAGCCTCCTCATGTACAGACGTCCATTCCCAAACTCTTCCTTTTTAGAGAAGCATCAAGAGTGGTACCTTAATCTCGCTGTCATTCTCTATGAAACGAGAGTACCAACCAACCAACCATTCCAAGAAAACGCCGCAGCTGTTTAATATTCAGGGGTGCGGGGTACTCCAAGACCGGTGCCACTTTTTCGGAATCAGGCCGTAAACCATCCTTATCCAGAACGTAACCCAAATAAGTTACCCGAGAGCAACCAAATTTACATTTGTCTGGGTTTACTACCAAACCAGCAGACGCCAATTTCTTGAACACTATTCTCAATCATTTCATGCGCTCGTCATAGTCATCAGTGACAATTATGATATCATCAAGGTATCCAAAAACGACAGGTTCAAATTCTGGACAAAAAAGTAAGTACACAAACCTCTGGAACGTGCTGGGGGCGTTCGTTAACCCAAATGGCATTCTCTTAAATTGAAAGAGACCCAAACCAGAAACCGAAAAGGTTGTATACCTCTTACTTTCTAGACATCGATTGGAGACATTCTCCTCGGCCGATGTTTAATCGGCGTTTGGTCAGTCAACCTAATGTTGTGCTCCGTCAATGACGTCACCCCATGTTCCCTGAGGAAGGACCAATTTATTTACCAAACTTTGGACCTCTTCTCTTTGGACCACGGTGAGCTCCGAGATACCTGCACTCTCTGCAAAAATACATTCTGTGCTATTTTCACCATTATCTGACGGAAACGTATGCCATTCTTGGCCACTTATCCGCCAAAGACCTTTACCAAGCTGGACATCCATATCCATATCCCTACAGAAATCCATTCCTAAAATCAAGTCCTGGGTTAACGTACTATGGGCTTTCAGTTCAAAGGACTGCGATTATCTATCGACTGTCAACCATAACCTTAATTTCCCTAACGTTATAGTGGATTCCCCTATGGCACTTTGGATCGCTGTATCCGCTTGCTCTAGTCTTTCTCTAAATTTCACGGCCAAATTAGGACCAATTACCGAAACCATTGTCCCTGGATCAAATAACGCATAATATGGTCGATCCGCAATGACTACCTTCAAAAAGTATCAATTTTCGGGTCTTGTCCCATCGACAATTTCATTTGAGTCGCGAGAGCCTGCTGCATTTACTGTACCTTCTTCCCTCTCCTGGACTTTACGTGTTGAATCTATATCAACACTTTTAGTCCCACTAACACTAGGGGCCTTATCGAAAATTTCCGCAGAAACCACAGTTTTATCTTGGCCCACCAAGAATAAGTACTCCTCATTCATTTTAAAGTGAGTTCTCCTCACTCGACACACACAAATTACCAACATTAACAGGTGAGTTCTCCTCTCCGACAACACACACATGAGATGGTTTAAAGAATGAGTTCTCCTCACTCGGCAACGAATAATCCATCTCTTGCACACGCAAAAACACTTCATTTGACGCTACACTACTTCCTCCTACGGGGACCTCAACTCTTGTCCCTATTGTTTGGACGGGGGAAGAAACTGTTTTTTTTTTGCCCCCCCCCCCTTTCCCGTTTTCCAAATAATTTCTAAACTCTACACATCCCGGACATTGAGCAAAAACCGCACCCTTAGTCATACAAACCTGACATGAAACCCCAACCGGTCCCAGTTGTCTACTAGGGCATTCTGAAGCAAAATGACACTGTTGCTGACAAATGAAACAAATTCACTGGGACAAACGATGTCCCACAACCTGACACCCTTTGCAAGTACCCAAAATAGAAAGTTGGCCATTGCCCTGGTTTGGAACACTGGGCCCTGGTACCCATAATTTGTGAATAAATTACTAGTTGTGACGACCCCGGAGCTGCCTGAATTGGCTTGGTCCATCCTCTATTTGATTGGCCCCCTGCAGCTCCCATGGGCCGACCCTGACACTCTAATGCATTAACTGTATTTTCCCTTTTTTCAGTTGGTGGTTCCTGTTCTTTAATTTTGTATTTGGACTTATTAAACCCCCTTGCCTGTTTACCCCTCTTATTACTCTCAGACGAAGAGCCCTCGACTAAAGCATCCAATTTTGTCCCTTTAGAAACACTCTTGCGTGCTGCCGACGGAAACTTCAGCTTATCCTTTGCCGGGGGTGGAACATATCTTTTATCAATGTCCCTGATCTTCATATTTTCTTAAAACACGCTCTAAATCGCCAATGCTCTTGACCTTGAAACCCGCCATATACATGCGATACTCAGGTGTTAACCCTGGGAACACCACACGCAAAAATTTTCTGGATAAAATAGGATGCCTAAGATGATCGGTTATTGTGCGCTAGCTCATTGTATAGGTTGAGATTTTCTCTTCTTTGGCCTGAGTACGAGCTTTAAGCTCGTCCTAAATGTCCTCAAAATCGAGAACACTAACAATTCTCTCGAAAACGCTTTCTTAAAATGTTCCCAAGAATTAATTTCTTTTCTTGTTAACCTATACTAACGGCTTGCTGCACCGCGTAAAACAGGAGGGACCGCCCTAAGAATCTCTTGATCGGAAATCCTCTCGCAAGTCATGCAATCTTCTAGTCGTTCTTAAAATTCTTCCGGGTCCTCTCTGTCGCCCACCGAAAATTTAATTTCCGAATCCCTGAGCGTTTTTGTTTATTAAAATAAATAAAACGTCACACTTACCAACAATTCCTAAAAAAAAATTTCACTTAAAAAAAAAAATTCTCAATTGAAATTAAAATTACAAATGGCTGCCATCAACGCTAAAAATTTTCCTAAAGGCTTAAAATCACCGCTTAATAATTTTCACTGCGTTTGTCGGCAACCAAGTCCTTAAATTAATTCCCAAAATTGTTCCATAAAAAAAACTTCTATCAAACTAATTATTCCTAAAACTAACCAACAAATAAAATTAAATGACATAAAAAAGGACAAAATACACTTTACAATTTGAGAGAGTTTCAATTATTTCGAATATGCCGACCATCAATTAATATAAAAAATGGCCAAAACATTATAGAAAATCACAATTTCCTTTCGACGCAATTGTATTGTCCACTATACTTCGCTGGCAACATTGGTCATGTGCTGGGTACAGCTGCACCCAACAATCGCGTCTTTTTGAAACTCTTGTCGACAATTTTTAAAAGTTTTATTTTCCTAAAAACGCAATTGACCCCTTAACGCAAGTTCATTATTTATTTTCCGCCCAAAAATAAATTATTCGCGGCCTAATTCCTATGAAAAGTCAGTCGAGAAGTATTGACCTGTAAAATGTAATACAAACGCAACCGATGCTATGCCAATAAATAACCCAAAATACAATTAAATCCAAAATAGAAATTAACAATGAAACGACTCGTTTCTGTCTCGCAGCCAACGCTTTGCCCCACGTTGGGCGCCAAATTTGTGACAGATTATTTTAATTAATAACAATTAAATGCATCTTCTGCACAAGATATATCGACTTAACTTTATTACCAATTAATTAATTAGGGGAGATTCCGCGACGGCCAACCGGCTGATGCACGACGGTGAGACCGAAACGATTCCTCATGAATTCAAATTGGACTTACCAACGACGATGAATCTCAGGATTTAGCGGACAATTTACACCACACAGATTTGACTAAAAGAGACACTAATATTCTTGGTTAACTTGCCTTGATTGAGAATACTTAGTTACTAGGTTAATTACACAATTAATATCAATGACTTGACTTAAATTATTTCGCGACGAGAAAATGCGTATTCGTATCGCCATGCGAGTTCACACAATGTGTAGTTTAAAGGCACCAGGCGGCTTCTTCCTATCGGCGTCTTTGTTGCTCCAACAATGATATGGCCTCGCTTCCTCCCTGTCTCTACTACGAGCCTCAACACCTGTAACGAAAAATCTAGAGGGACCGGAGGGCCTCGGGGCCAATCGTACGAACCAACGCGAAATGCTAATATATCAAAACGTGACTAGATGGCAGAACCGATCAGGGAAGCAGATTATAACGAGAGCGATAAATGCCTCGTTACAAGTTTTAGGAGATTTTTGGGTATCATCAATTTTTATCGAAAAAATTTACAGTTCATTTCACCAAACCGGCCCTTGGAAACCTTAGGCTTTTTTCTCGCGTAGCTTCACCCCTACACAAAGAAAATGTAGCACTTACGATAGGGAGCTAACGGTAACTTTCAAGGCACTTAAATATTTTTAACATTGCATCCGCATTAGGGACATCCATATTGTAACCGATCATAAACCATTGATTTATGCATTCCAACAAAAATCAGATAAATCCTCTCTTAGACAAGAAAAAAAACTATTGTTCATTTCACAGTATACAATAAAAACTGTATATCTCCCTGGTGATAAAAACGTGATACCCGGCTGTTTGTCCCGCGTCGACCTAATTCGACTCAAATCAGATGTTAACCTTGCCGAGTTGTCTGAGGATCAGAAAAATGATCCCGATTTAACATCTTAATATCAGAATAAGACGACGTCATTTAAACTGAAACGTACATTGTTGGGTACTGATCACACCCGGTAGTGTGCGATTTACTCGGAGAAGTTCTTAGACCTTTCATACCATTGACTCTCAGAAAATATATTTTTGAAGTTTTCTATAACTCGGCCCATCTTAGCGCGAAGGTAACTGGACGAGTGATTTCCAACGCTTACGTGTGACCTGATATGAATAAGGATTCTTTCGAATAGTGTCGTGGCTGTATTCTGTGCCAGAAGTCTAAAGTCTCTCGTCATAACATTCTTTTGCCGTTGCATTTGGTTGACCCGTAGGACAATTTCCGTCACGTACATATAGGCATCGTTGGTCCGCTTCCATCGTGCAAGGGTTATAAATACTGCTTAACTATGATTGACAGGTTTTCCCGTTGAGCCGGGGCATTCTCCCTCAAAGATATCGAACATTTTATCGCTTGTTCGTGGACGGTTAGGCATCGCGTTTTGGAAACCTCAAAATATTGACCACGGATCAGGAGAGTCAATTTAAGTTCCGTCTTTTTACATCTTTACTCCAGCCCTCGGCTTGTCACCGCGTCCGTACAACATCATACCATCCAGCAGCGAACGCACGCTGCACGCTGAAGGCGGCTATTATGTTCCATTTGGGTCAAAATTGAAATGATTTTCGTTCGGATTCTCAGCCGTTCCTCGAGGAATTAAGAGAAAACATGCGTCTCGTCAAGCCGATCCCAGTAGAGCTTAGACACAAAAGAAAAATTTTCGTTTATAAAAATATAAATGCGTGTACTTACGACTTTCTCCGCGTCAGAGCATAAAAAAATCGAATGTCTATATTCAGGACTTTCTAAGATTATTGAGAGAATTTCGGATCGCGTCATTTTAATCAACGTGAATGGCGTCAAGAAACAAATTTCAATAGAAAATATCAAACCCGCTTATTTCGCTCTAGCCATTTTTTTCTCAGTTACATTAACAAAAAGTAAAACGAACGTTTGCCTTAATCAAAAGTAATATCAATCTTTTTCTTCTTATAAAAATAATATAGTACTATTCTTAACTAGTCTTGCATGAACTATCGAATAATTTAAGTATATAAACTATATAACTTTACGATTATATGTATAATGTGTATACTATACATAATTATATGTGTACATATACATCTATACATATGTGTATATGTGTATACTAAACTTACTAGTTTAGTATTAAATGTTAATATTTAACGTCAAAAATTGTTATACATATAAATAAGTAAATTCCTAACTCAAATTACCAAATTTAATCCAAATTTGTTGGATTAACATTTTTTTTGTATTGACAATTATATTTATTCCTCTTTTTTTGTTCTAAAACAATAATAATATTAAAAATTTGAATTCTACTGGTAATCACTCGGGGGGAGTATGTGGCGAGTGTCACAACGTCTTATTCCCCACTTTCGAATTACATCTCTTGACGGGGAAGTATAAATACTGAGTGCTGGTGCGTCATATCGTCGCATAAGAGCTTAAGGGGGTATTCTGGTCTAGAGGACTCAAATTTAAGGCGTTTTTCCGAGTGGGATAAAAAAGAAAGTTTAACATTTTTAATATTTACTTTTTTTGCAAGTTGTTTATTAATGTTCAAAAAATACAGAAAAAAATTAGGAAAAAAAATAATCAAAAATTTTAAAAGTTATGAACTGGTGAAGTGGGAATTGAAAAAAATTCTTGTTGACACGATAACTCAAAATCTACTTAACCGATTTACTTCAAATTTTACAGAAATGTTCTTTGTATATCTCTTTATGGTCGGAACCTTGGATTTTGAAAAATATTTTTTTTTACTGGGTCAAACCATTTTATTTCGCCTAATGTATTTTTGATCTTTATAAAAAATTTCAATATTTCGGGAAAATATTCTTATATGTTTTGGGATCACGAAATGCACAATGATTTGTAAAAAATAATTTCATTTCATATAAAAAAAGATATAAATTGAGAGTACATAAAAAAAGGTTACATTGACAGGCATTACAAAATATTTAAAAAAGGTGTAATCTCTTTAAGAAATATAAAAAAAGCGATTGATATTTATTTTTCAAGACTTAATTTGTGATTTGAACTTAATAAAAGTATCAAATAATTTATAATAAACTGTAAAATATGTTATTTAAGTTTCTGTATGAAATGTCAAAAATCGATCATATTTAACAATTTTTTTTGACAAAGTAATTTAATTTTCGTAAATCAGAATTATTTAAATAATAAGTATTTTAAATACACTTTAATATTATTTAAATACTTTTTTGATTATCAACTGAGAAATATATAAAAATTTACCTTAAATATTAACCATTCTTCATTTTATCGGGATTTTGAATGTTTGTAACTTCGTTGGAGAAAACCCGATTTATGCCAAATTTTTTGAGCATGTTGATTGAAGCAATATCTTCCTGCTACTAAAATTTCGCGATGGGTTTTGCACTAGTTTTCAAAAGAAATTGATTTAAAAAAGTGTTTATTTTGAAGGTTATTGACAAGTATTATAGCTGACTTGAAGTTGGTTTGTTTTAAACTGACTTTAAAAAAATCGTTTTATTTTGAATTTGACTTTTATTGCAAGTAGCAAACCAACTTTAAGTTAGTTATAATACTTGTCTGTAACCTTCAAAATAAACAATTTTTTTAAATCAATTTCTTTTGAAAACTAGTGCAAAACCCATCGCGAAATTTTAGTAGCAGGAAGATATTGCTTTAATTAACATGCTCCAAAAATTTGGCATAAATCGGGTTTTCTCCAACGAAGTTACAAACATTCAAAATCCCGATAAAAGGAAGAATGGTTCATTTTTAAGGTAAATTTTTTTATATTTCTGAGTTGATAATCAAAAAAGTATTTAAATAATAATAAAGTGTATTTAAAATACTTATTATTTAAATAATTCTGATTTACGAAAATTAAATTACTTTGTCAAAAAAAATTGTTAAATATAATCGATTTTTGACATTTCATACAGAAACTTAAATAACATATTTTACAGTTTATTATAAATTATTTGATACTTTTATTAAGTTCAAATCACAAATTAAGTCTTTAAAAATAAATATCAATCGCTTTTTTTATATTTCTTAAAGAGATTACTCCTTTTTTAAATATTTTGTAATGCCTGTCAATGTAACCTTTTTCATGTACTCTCAATTTATAATATCTTTTTTTATATGAAATGAAATTATTATTTACAAATCATTGTGCATTTCGTAATCCCAAAACATATAAGAATATTTTCCCGAAACATTGAAATTTTTTATAAAGATCAAAAATACATTAGGCAAAATAAAATGGTTTGACCCTACTATTTTTAAAAAATTCAAAAAAGTTAAAAAACAGAATCAAAAAACACCATTTTTTTTAATCGTCAACATTTTGATTAAAAAATTTTATTTTTTCTTTTCCAAGGTACCGACCATAGCAAAGCCTTTAATAATCAAGAATTTCTTTGAGTTTTTTGTTTTAGAACATTACAAAAGTCTCCACACTGTCAACCAGTACGCACTTTTTTTTCAGTCCCCACTTCATCAGTTTATAACTTTAAAATTTTTTTATTATTTTGTTTCCTAATTTTTTTTGTACTCTTTAAACATTAATAAACAATTTGCAAGAAAAGTAAATACTAAAAATGTTAAACTTTCTTTTTTATTCTACTCGGAAAAACACCTGAGATTGAAACCTATAGACCAGAATACTCCCTTAAAATCTTTTAGAACTTAATTAAAGATAGACATGCGTCCGATTTCTTGGCACGGTTAATTCTTATTTAAGTGTTTATTTTATAATGTATGAAGTCGTTTGGAATTCAAGTTTGTTTTAATTTGTTACTCTTTTATTTACGTCCTGAGTAAATTACAAACATTTTTGTCAGAAATGTAACCTAGAATTGTCACAAGCTAATCTGTCGGTTATTATTGTTTTATTTCTAAATACAAATTATCTTTTTACATTGTTATTAATTTAATAATTTTAATGTTTAGATACTGCTGATAAATTCTACGAGCTATGCTCATTCTAGTTTTAGTGAACAGTTCTATGGCATCACGGTTAATTTATTGCAAAACAAGATTAAAATGTCAAGAATGGTTAGTATTTCTGTACTATTAAATATTTTATTTATATTTAAGTTGTTGTTTCAAGTTGTTGCGGCCTTTATAAACGAAATTCTGATAATTTTTAATAATATGACCTAATATTTGTACAATTATAATACATTTTTAACAAGTTTGAATATTCACGGTTCTCGATTAGTCACCGATTGCGAATTTTGGACAAGTGAAGGGAGAAGCATCTCTTTTCCGTCATTTCAGTTCGATTATTATATTTTAGTTTTGTTTAAAGTAATATAATTTTATTGAATTAATTAATATTGATTAGTTGAATTTCCTTATTATTTTCTATTTTCTTACATCGATACAAGCGCCTCTCGCGGAGAAAAATATCACTATATTTGAATACAAAATAAGCCGGTGTGACAATGCTGTGATATAACTTCTAATTCTGTTTTGACAGTTGATTGTTAATTCAATGAAGCATGTGAAAAAAGAAATCGTTAGTGAAAATGCCTTCTGTATGTGTTGTTGAAAATTGCAATTCTTCTCTTTTAATTAAAGAGGGAAGAATAATATCTTTTTTTAAAGTTAAGGTATGTTTAAATTTAAAATAATATATGAATACAAACTTTATTAAAGAAAATTATATACTGTAAAAAAATTTCTGTAGATTAACATTTTTGTTCAGAATTTTATAGAAACTTGTAAAATAACGTCTTTAAAAGTAGTGAATTTAAAATCCCTTTTGTAAAATTAATACTTTTAATGTGTCAATTTTACAATTTTCTATAAATTTACTACTTTGAAAATAGTTAAGTAATATTTTTGCCTTTTTATTACCTACTTTCAAAGTAGTAAATTTACAAAAAAATGTAGAATTGACACATTAAAAGTATTAATTTTACAGAAGGGATTTTGAATTCACTACTTTTAAAGACGTTATTTTACAAGTTTCTATAAAATTCTGAACAAAACTGTAAATCTACAGAAAATTTTATTTACAGTGTAGTTACAAATTTTAGAATTTGTTTACATTTATATATTTATATTCATACTTCATGTTTATATTTAAGATATTTATAAACTTATAGGAAAAAGTGTTGGAATCTTGGCGAGTTGTTATTCCCACCAAAAATAATAAAGTGCTGACAAAAAATCATGTTGTTTACGAATTACATTTCAATGACATTGATATTGAATGAGTATACAAAATAAATATTAACGGAAAAATGCACGAATTGCCCAGGGGCAAACCACTTTTGAAGGACGGTGCTATGCCAAAAATTTTTCCTTATGATTATAATGAAAAAATTGCATATACAAAGATTGCTGAAGGAAGACAAACGTTTAAATTTCCTTCAAAAAAATGGGCAACTGTATGCAAAGACGAATTTATCATTTGGATAAGTTGGATCAAAAGTAGTGTTTGTTCTGAAAGACGGGTAGTATTGTATCCAGACATGAATATAAAAGTAAGTATAGTTTAATTATATTTATTATTATATATTCATATTATATATTTTTTCATTATAATTATTTTATTTAAAAACAGTTTGCTAATTTTAATAATAATAAAAATAATTTTTTTTTATTATCTAAGTTGTTTATTAATCAAATCGAAATAGAAATTGAAACTGATGAAGTTAAAACTGTTGGCAATTTAAATTTTTTTTTGAAAAAGTGGAAACCTTTTTTCCATGTCGCAGTTTTGGACCGTATAGGTAAATAAATGAATATTTATATATTCCGTACAAAAATGCGAATTAAATTTTTAACAATACTTAATTTCTATTGTTATGCATAATGTGAATTTTCCAGATCTGATAAATGTGCAGGCTACATTGTGCAAAAAGGAAAACACGATAGAGGTCCTAAATTTAAAGTCTGTTGCATTTGTGCAAAACATTTAAAAAAATTTGTCAGGGATAAAAAGAAAAATGATAAATTGCACCAAACAAAGATTAGAGCAAAAAAAAATTCTAGGGAAATAAAAAGAAATAGCCAAAAGTGCAAAGCAAGACTTTTAAAGAAGGTGCAAATATACATTATACACTCTCTTAAACTGAATCAGTGAAATTTGACTGAGAATCAGTGACTCTATTCTCGCGATTTGAATCAGTGAAATTTCACTGAAGATGAGTTAAAAATGATTGAAATTTCAGCCATTTCTCACTGATTGGTTAATTAAAAAATAACTGAAATTTTCAATATGTGTGACAGAAATTTTCAGTAGTTTTTTAATTGGCGAATCAGTAGAAAATGACTAAAATTTCAGTTATTTTTAACTAATTTTTAGTGAAATTCCACTGATTCAAATCACGAGAATACAGTTACACAATAAAATAAAAGGCGTTAATACTAAATTAATTAATCGTTTATAATTTTATGTAAAAACACTACAGGAGGAAATAAATGAATTAAAAACAGCGTGTTCTCAAAGTAATGAAGAAATAATTAACGATGCTATTTCTAAATTACCCCCGACGCAACAAACTGCAGTTAAAACGTGCTTTTCTGCTGCAAAAATGGAAAATAATAAGAATATGCGTTACACAACTAACTGGATTTATGAGTGTATCCTCCTACGAATCAAAAGTAAAAAAACTTATGAACATCTTCGTTCACGTCAAGTTCTAAAACTTCCATGTGTTGGTACACTATATAATTATTGTAAGAAGTTAAAAACTTCATTTGGGTTCCAATCATATATTTTCGACGGAATGAAAATGAAGTCAGATGCCATGTCAATGGAGGATCGCCGTGGTTAGTAACATACTCTCTAAATCTGAATCAGTGAAATTTCACTGAAAATCAGTGAAATTTGAGAATCAGTAACTCTATTCTCGCGATTTGAATCAGTGAAATTTCATTGAAGATCAGTTAAAAATGATTGAAATTTCACTCGTTTTCCACTGATTTGCCAATTAAAAACTACTGAAAATTTCTGTCACACATATTGAAAATTTCAGTTATTTTTTAATTGACCAATCAGTAAGAAATGACTGAAATTTTAATCATTTTTAACTGATCTTCAGTGAAATTTCACTGATTCAAATCGCGAGAATAGAGTCACTGATTCTCAGTCAAATTTCACTGATTCAGTTTTAGAGAGTAGATTTAAGGAGAGGCACCACCTTTATTTTAACCCATTTAAAATTAAATTATTAAACTAGGTAATACTTTTTCTCTTGCATCATTTATAACGTTGAAACGTATAAGATGGTCACATATATTTAATTTTATGTTCTGATTTAATTTCAAAGGAGTTAAAATAAAGTAGAATATATAATGTCAAAAAAGTTTAATGTAAATAATGTTAGTGATGATTTTTTTTAACATTAGGTGTCATTTTAGTCGACGAAATGAAACTTTCAACAGCAATTTATTTCAACAAAACGAATTTAAAGTTCGAAGGTTTCACCGACCTCGGAGAGTGGACTCCGGAACATCAGAAGCAAAAAAAAGGGGACCATGCTCTGGTGTTTATGTACCAGCCATTTAGAGGATCATGGGTACAAACGCATGGATGTTTCTTGAGTGTCGGTTGTGCATCTGGCACGGTGTTGCACAAATTATTATTAGAATGTATTCTTTTGATTGAAAACAGCGGCTTTTTCGTCGATGCCGTCGTCACCGACGGCGCCTCCTGGAACAGGTATATGTGGAATATCTTCGGTGTCACAGACAAAGATATCAGCGTACCTCATCCATGTTGTGATGCTGAAAGAAGACTTTGGTTCTTCTCTGACTTCCCCCATCTCATTAAAGCACTGCGGAATTTTTTAATAAAATTGTTTAAATACGCAGTAATTTACGTATGTATTGAAACAATATTGTGAACGAAATATTTCTTTCGCATTTTTTATTTAATTTATGAAAAATTTATTCGTTAATTTTTCAGACTCCAGACGGCAACATTTCTTTGAAGCACTGGTACGCATTACTCGAACTTCTTGGAAAACTCTCATATGAACTGAGAGTAAATTATAAGCTTCGCTTGGACCACGTAGAGCCGAAATATTACCAGAAGATGAACGTTGCACTGGCTTTCCAGGTAATATTGTAGTTTCTTATTTAATATATATATACCAATATGCAAAATTTTTAACATTTTTTTATTTCAGTTTTTCAATATTCATCATGCTTTGGAAATTTACAATGATTGCCATGAGGATCTGGAAGATTGTAATGGAACAATTACGTTTTGTAAAAGGATAACGTCTCTTATCAAGGCGATGAATAGTCGCACTGCTTTTGATGCCATGGCACCGAATAATGAAGCTTGGAAGGTTAAAAAATTTTAATATAAATTAATCGTATTATAAAATATAAATAAATATAAATTTAAATAATATACTTTTTATATGTAGACCATTGAAGACTTTATTCTCTTTCTTGAAGAATGGGAAAGTAACGCGAAGGGCAAATTGGAATTCATGAGTGATAATTGCTGTTACGGTATGAAAATATCATTAAAAGCAGTTTTGGAGATTTGCACCTTTTTAACAGAGAAATGTAATTTCTCATATTTAATGACTGCGCGTGTGAATTAGGATAGTTTAGAGGTACATTATAATTAAAATTAAGCTATTAATATATTACTGCTTTTAAATATTCCTTTCATTTATACATTTTTTATTGATTTTTAGAGGTTTTTCTCCTTAATGAGAGATTCCTGTGGTGCTAACGATCATCCTGATCCTTCTCTGTTTATATCTATTTATAAACTAGTTTCCACCTACTCGTTGATTAAACCTCCGAAGGGTTGCAATGTCGAAGGACCTGAAATTTTTCAAGCTCTTCTTAAATCAAGTGATGTTGAACATTCCAATGAAAGAAAAAAACAGTGGGAAGAAGAATTAGATTCCATTTTGGACCAAGGATCCAGCAATATAGTGGACAATAGTGAAACTTTAAAAGAACACGACTATTCGAGTTCGGAAGCATCGGAGTATGCCGTTACGTATGTTGCTGGATACGTAAGCAGAAAGGTAGCAAGATTTGCAAAATTTAATCCTAAAAATAAAACTACGGTTTGCAATAATTGCTCTGTAAGTTTAATTTTAAAAGATGATGACACTATTCCTGAACGGCATAAACTGATCGAATTAAAAACGAGAGGATCTTTACAACATCCTTCTGTGCAATTATATAATTTGATCAGCACTTTAGAAAATGCGATTATTAGTGTTGTTCAAAAAGAAAGTATTGAGCAAGACACTCTTTTCAAAGTAACGAAAAAACTGTACAACTTGTCTCCCATACCTTTCGTTGGATGTGAAGAACACAGGGAAATTTTGACCAAGCGAGTTCTAACATTTTATTTGACAACACGTATGCTTCTTATCACAAAAAGACACAATCTCTTGGATGATAAAGAACGCGAAATGATTAAAGAAAAGCGGAAGTCTGCTAAACTTGTTACCATTACTAAAAAACAGCAAAGCATAAAAGACGTAGGTAGTTCTGTGGACTGTTGTGAGGATTCGACAAAAGTTGCTCTTAAAAAAAGAAAAATTTATAAAAAGAAAGAATAGCAATATAGGTATTGAAAGATAAATGTTTATTTTTGTTTTTTTTAAATTATTTAATAAATATTTTTTTGTACATTTCATCGGTTTAAAATTTATATGTAAGAAATTTGCACGAAAATTGCAAATTAAAATTGGTTTCGTTTCGTTTGTTTATAATTTATATATGTGTATAATTTATATAAATGATTTGCAACCAACTTGCAAATGAAAATTGATTTCGTTTTATTCCTTACTCTCTTTACTTTTATATACAAAATTCTCGATCAGCACGTACAAATTACCTTCATACAGCTGTAACATTAAATTGGAAATATATAATATTACGTGTAATATTAAAAAATATGACATGTATTATAATGCAATAAATAATTTTTATATTGAAGAACTATCTACGTAAAATTACGTGCTGCTTGAATTTATTCTTCAATTTCGTCAATCATTTTTAAAAAATCACAAAATTCATTAAAATCTCTAATATGTATAAATTTAGAGTAAGGAACAATTTTTTGATTTATTACTATTTCTAAAGTTGAATTAGGATATATAACGACTTTTTTTTTCACTGATGCGTCATTTTCAACTCTAGCAAAAGCCATAAAATCCTCATCTCCTTCTGTAAAGCACCAACTGTCATGAGGTAAATATTTTCTCTGCATGTTCTTACGTAAATTATTGTAATTGAGTAAGTGGTGACAGTCTTCCATTGCTTTAAATTGATGTCCTCTTCGTATATGTACCTTGACAAAAAAGATACTTATATAGAGAAAAAATATCATATTTATTTAACTCTTAGTAAAAAAATCTACAACTTTTCTTTATTTATACGTGTATATAACTGTTAAATACGTTATTTTAAAAATTAAATTGAAATTGAATAATATTAAATATAAATATATTGCATTTATATTTAGTGTTTTTTATGTGTCTATTATATTATATTATACATAATATGCTATGTATATATTTTTTAGTTATATTGAATATATTTTATTTTTGTGTTTATTATATTATAATTTACAATGTAAATATAATACTAATAATAATACTAAACACAATTTTAATAAAAATTAACTGAATTTATTAAAACCTATGTAAACATAATATTAATCGCAACAATTTTCACATCTTGTACTTACTTATTTATCTCTTTTCACTTCCAACCAAGCACTTTCAAAATTAATATTGAATATATTATAATAATATCTTATAATTATAAGATAATTTATAATAATAATTGTTAACTACTTCAAAACAACACTAACTTATAAAAATACAAACTGCACTATACATTTGTACAATAACAATAGCAGACGATTATTAGTGACATTTTCCCCCGTTGAAGGCGCTTCTATCGATGTAAGTGAGCCCTGAGGAAACACGGTAATGAAAACTGCGGCCACTTTGCGAGAGTGGCGTTCGGTCTCCTTATACTACTCCATGGTTTATGTCTGTAGTTGATGTTCTCACATCAATAGCATCAAACAAAAAATTGCATATAGTGTTAGCACCTTTCTTTAACCGATTTTCTATAAATATACATGTAACTGTTTTGCGTTTCAGAGAATGTGTGAATGTTTAAAACATTTAAAGCGATTAAACGTTTATAATATTGTTCATTTACTGGCAGTAAGGGTAGGGACAGATTTTGACCGAAATCAAATTCCAAACACAATGCATCTTTTTCAAGTAATAATTTTTTTTAATTTTGTGATCGTCGACAAGTTTTTTATGATTTTTAAATTCTATAATTTCCCCATTATTTTGATTTTAAAGCGAAAATTTAACACATCAGTGCGAGATTTTGAGAAACTGAAATTCAAATTTTTGTTTACATATTTTGAATATGTTACTTCACTGATTGGAGAATTTAAATCGCCGGTTTTAATCGAGTAATATTCAATAAACAGTTTGCACAACATAGTCATTGTAAGTTTCAAATTTTCTAAATATAATAAATTTGATTTTTCTAACGAATAATGTGATGCCGAAAGTGGTAACAAGCAATTATCATGTATCATGTTTTTAATGAATCCGTTAATACAAAATGTCTATTTTTCAGTAAAAAAATCTTTTTGTGTAGAAATGTTTTTTATCTATAAAATACAACTTTTAATGCATAATCTATCAATTTATACTTTATTGGATAATTTTAAATGATTAAACAATTTTTTAAAATTTAAATCTATTAATCTTGACAATATTTTTGTCAATGTTAGGGAGCAAGTGAGCTCTTCCTAAAGCGTAAAAAAAATTTTAGTTAAGCCAGGGGAATACACTGAATATTACACATGGGGTGTCTAGATGCCTCACTTACTTCTTATATGATTCAATAAATGAATTCTCGTAGATTTTTCTAACAAAATTTGATTTAAAAATGAATTTCAATTAAAATTTGACATATTATAAAATGAATTTTTAGAAATAATTGAATTTTGAAAAGATTTTACATAAAAATCTTTTAAAATTTGAATTTTTAATACTTTTTACCAATAATGCTGTAGAATTCATTTTTAAGTAAGTTTAATTAAATTTTTTGTAAATTATTTAAAGTAAACATGACTTTAATAGAACAATTTCTAATTAATTGAAATATCGTAACATTGAATTTCAAACATCAATAGATTTAAACATTTTTTTCAAAAATTATTAAGGAGGTTCTATCGCTTGACGTAGCTAGTCAAAACAGTCACAAATATTTAATGATTTGACTCACTTGGTAACGTACAACGTTTGGCAACGCCGAATCATTTCTAACCTGTGATGAAAATTATCATTTAAACTTCGCGTTAAAATTTAATGCGTATACTGCATGCAACGTTGACAAACGTTATAAGTGTTGTTTATATTAACAGATGAAACGTAAATTTTGTTTACAAATTGATTTATTGTAAATCTCACAGGTACCTATTGCCAATTGTTTTTAAAGATATGTAATTATTGCATGTCGGTTTAGTATTTAAAAAATTTAGAACAATATCTGTTCATTTAATACATTGCAGTATGTAAATATATATGACAAACTACTCAATTCCCATAAGACTCAATGTTAAGTGTTGAAAACCAAAAATGTTTATAACTTTTTTCATAGGTACCTAGAGGTCACAAAAATCTAACTACGCCTTTATATTAACTTTATCTAGCTGCTTATCAAGTTTTATTAAAATCTGTTCATTAAATCAATTATCGATAGAACCTCCTTAAAAATAATTAATTTAAAGAATAATTTTAGTTAAAAATTGTAGAAAATATTCTTATAAGTTTTAAAAATCTTAATTACTATGAAAAAATAATGTTGAATAAATATTTACACTACCGTTGGGAATTATCGGTATGGCTGCAAGCGCATGGCCCAAAAACATACTAATCTTTAAATCACGATTTTTTTGTAAATACAAATGTCAGAAAATTAACAAATATATAATTCGAAAGATTATTAAATTCTACGATTAATTATACATAACTAAGAACTTTAATAATTTATACAAAGATTGCAGCAATAAACAAATTTGACAAAAAAATTTTTAAAATAAAATTTTTTTGAAATTTTTTCAACTCCTGCACATTTTTTAAAAATTGTAGAAAAAATTTGAAACTTATATAGGTGTGAACATTCAAGTCTCATCTTTAATTCAAGACCAAAATAGTTCAAAAATCTTAATCGGTTAGCGAGATATCATTATAAACGGCAGAGCATTTTCAGCCAAAAACCGTTCAAAATCAACTAATTCACTGCATTTGTCAAAAAACATGCTCGGACGTTTATAATGATATCTCACGAACCGAATAAGATTTTTAAACTCTTTTGGTCTTTAACTAAAGATGAGACTTGAATGATCACACCTATATAAGTTTCAAATTTTTTCTACAATTTTTAAAAAATGTGCAGGGGTTGAAAAAATTTCCAAAAAAATTTTATTTTAAAAATTTTTTTGTCAAATTTGTTAATTGCTGCAATCTTCGTATAAATTATTAAAATTTTCAGTTATGTACCATTAATCGTAGAATTTAATAATCTTTTGAATGGTATAATTGTTAATTTTCTGACATTTGTGTTTACAAAAATATCGTGATTTAAAGATTGGTTTGTTTTTGGGCCGTGCGTGTGCAGTCGTACCGATAATTCCCGACGGTAGTGTATTTTCAATAAAACAATTAATACATACCTTATTATTAACAATACTGTAGCGATTGACTTTAATTTTATTTTCATCATTTTCTTAAATTATCGGTGCTTGTGCATTTACATGATCTTCTTCGTTTCGGTTACATTCTACAACTATCTCTCTATCTGCCGACTCTTCCTCCATACTCTCAACAACAATTTTATTATTTTTATCTTCAATCTTTTTTTCTTCTTGTTGATGGACTTCGCCATAGTTGATATTTACCTTTATTTTTTGGTCTACAGTCTCGTCAGATTTCATTATTGACTTTTCAATTTTATCTTTTTCTTCTTCTTTAATCTTTTTTCCTGCTTCCTGGAGCACGCGATGTCGAACAATGGCGATCATTGTTGGTATCTTTTTCAATTTAACGGTGTACAGTGTCGTCCGATTTCATTACCGACTTAAGGTTTCATTTTGACATCTTAAGTTTCTTTCTTTACAATCTCACCGTCACTTAAGGAAAGTGTGGCTGAAAGTGGTTTCCTTTTTTTGGAATTTTGATTCATATTTGTAATGATCTGAATTTTTATGCCAAAGGATTTGCTCGCCGGATGGAGTCCGGGTACTTAGTTTAGTTAAATTCTATCCATTTATCAAAACAATATTTAAATAATAAAAAAAAATTATGTTGGTGACGTCAATGAGGTAAGGTGTAGGGGAAGTGCGCCGGTTGTGGGCACCCTCCGGTTGTGGGCACCCCTACGTAAACTTCGACGGCAAGCAGACTTTACTGATCTAAGTATTGCAAGTCGTGTTCGTTGACAATACGGACTTTTCGTATTGATAACGAAACAAATATATGCATTTGTGTAATAGCTGTGAGCATATTAAAGAAAATTTGCATTAAATAAATAAAAAAGTAATTTTGTATTGTTTTCGAAGAGCAACATATGGGTGTAGATTCGTTCAGAAAAAAAGGGTTTAATTTTTTTTTTGCAGTGTTGTTATTATATTTTGTGATTTACCTTCGTGTTTAACCAAAATCCTGCATCACAAAATGTGTTGGTCTTTTTAAAAAATGACTGTCATTCCCGGTTGTGGGCACCTTTATGTTAAGGAGGCTCTACCATCTGACAATGATGAGGACTACTGTCTCATCTGTCTAAACTTTCTGCCAAGGAAAGTGACAGCCGCAAACTCCATTAAATGCGATGAATATAGTCGTTCAGTGCATTAGAAGTGCGTTATGTTATGAGTACTAGCTACTTCACATGCAAGCATTATGCTTTTGTTAGCTATGAGCATAGTGTGAAAACGTGTCATCATTTTTGTTCTTTATCCCAGCAAATTCTCTTAAAATAAAGAAACTTTCATTTCTTCTTTATTTGTGTTGGTTTCCTTTAATATTTTTCCATTTTTAGCGGATTTTTCAAGGGTGCCCACAACCGGGTACAAAATTTTTTTTGTCAAAAAATTCCCATTTCACTAAATTTCTAATAAAACTTTTTTATTTAAAGGAATCAATTTAATTCCTTCACTGACAGTCACCTTAGACCTCTAGCTTTAAATTCGTACACATATATTTGTATAATATGCACATGGACAAATGTTATGAGGCAAAAACAAAAGGGTGCCCACAACCGGAACACTTCCCTTAGTCATTAAAAAGACATTAGATTTAAACCTTGAAAAGGAAATATATTTTTAACAAAAGAATAGTAATAAAAATGACAAATAAAAATATATAATGAATAAAATGAATATAAAATAAAAAAAATAAAAATTAATAAAAGAATACGATACAAAAGAATTAATAAAAAGTAAATAATCCGCGTAACAAAATTAAGAACGAATGAATAAAATATAGCAAATGAATTAATTAACCGAATAATCAAAGAAACTGCCAACCCTGAACTAAGGCTTCGCTAACGCTAGTCTTACTCGCCATTTGTTCTGAAATATACATTGTGATTTACGTTTGTGAATTAATGTAAAAATTATGGTAGTTCTGACGTTTTTTCTCGCGAGGGGTGGATTCTAGAATTTACCCCCTAGACAACGCTTACGGGCGATTCTAGAGTCGTGCACGCTAGTCGATTATACGAGGATAATCGTTAAACTAGATATCGTAGTCCGTACGAATTTCTTGCTCGATAAGAAGCTAGTGCGAGTATATTGGTGGTTCAAGTTGCATCTCCACCAAGTAGCCCCTTGGTGTGGAGAATTCACTTAGTGCATCATCTCTGACGAGAGAGTAGTCCCTCAACTCGCCAGGAATGGAACAACCAAAGTTGATTGTGTGTATGTATGTGTATGTGTTCACGTGCCAGGACTAACATAGTGGCCCCATAGAGTCCAAATGCACTAGTGGTAGTGAGTGCATCGGTTTCACATGGTAGCCCCCATAGATCAACCAATGCATTCACGGCGAGAGCGGAAGCAAGTAGGCGAAGAGGGTTAGCAGGGTGTTAGCAGCCGTCGAGATGCCTCGAAGCAAGCCTCGAGTCCCTTCGACGGCGAACTGAGGAAATTGTCACTGCAACCAAGAATAGATAGAATAGATCGCTGTCTTCTTACCGTATAGTAAGGGGAGAGCGAGAGAGACCACGTGCTGCGCGGCGAAGAGTGCGCGTTCGGTACTCTCGACTTAGGCAGCCAACTGTGAGCTATGTATTATATATAGATATAGTACAAGCATACAAATAAAAGATTTTACTTTTCGTTCTAAAATTAAAACTCTTTCGTTACATCCCCCTTACTTAAAAAGCGAATTCTTATGAGCGTCTTGGGGATGAAGTCCAGGCGAAAATTCCATTTAAATCCATTTTCTCTTAGGCGACAACGTTTAACGCCTATCGGAACTTGGATCCACGGTCCTCCAGTAAGTTTGGCGATGGTAAAAGGCAAATGTGCAACATCGTACCAGAGCGGCAAAGGATTGTTCTTGGAGTTTTCACGAGGCGTAATATTATTATTGACATCGACTTCTTCAATAGTCGATGTTCGGTTGTTTTTACAGGCGCAACAGGAATTGTCAGAATTGGTTTGGAAAGAATTTCTTCTGAGATAATTCTAATCTTAATCTTTAGTCTATTTTCTTCTTTTGCGAAATTTAAAATTAGTAATTTTAGTGGTAATACAATTTTCGACAGTGGTTTCGACTTTGATTTTACTTCGAAGGAATGCTTCATTTGCTTTGCAATTTTATTTTTAGCAACTATTGTCATTGCAGACAATTAGGATTTAGTAACTTTTGAAGTGGCTAATTTAGTAGTTTTTGGTTTTTTAATATTTTGTTTGATCGGGGAAATAACACGGGTTAACGCGACGAGTAGAACTCTCGAAATTCGAATGTTTGTCTTATAATTTTCAAACTTCTCGTTCTCCATTTTTTCCTTTTCCTTTTTAGCGATGGTTAGTAAAGCAATTTCGAAATCGTCCTTTTTTATTGGTGGTGGTGTTTTTCTCTCTTGCATAATTTCTCAATGTTGCACATTTGTTTAAAAAAAATTGTTAAAATAATAATAATTACTTTTATTTTATGTTTCTTTAACGTTTTCCTCTTCGAATTGCAACAACCAATCAAGGGTTTATCCTTGATTGTTTAAAATGCGAGATTCGTTTTTCCCCGTTTAATTTACTTAAAATTTAGAATTTAGAAAAGATTAACTAAAAATGGTTGCGGGATGGGTTGTTTTAATTAATAAGCATTTATTTCCCTTATAAGTTTTAAATTTATTTTCCCTTTTCTTTTCAAAATTTAAGCGTAAAAACTACAATAATTATATTTTCGCTTACCGCTAAACTTATCCTACCACCTCCACTTCGTAGAGATGGTCCTTGTTTAATTGTTTAGTGTTGATCACCTCGATTGTAATTTTCAATAATTCTTCGCTTGATCCCTTGAGATGTCGATTATTTTAAACACATTTTATTAAACACATTTTAAACACAATTATTTTAAACACATTCTTACGCCCGTGATTTTACTCGCGTTAATTCTACATTTGTGTTGATTCTTTTTCACCACTATCGATTAACCGAGTTGTTAAAACTTGCCTTAATTAGTGTAGGAAACTAATTAAGGGACAGTTAAGAACGCGTCTTCTTATTATGAATGACCGATTAATACTGCGTTGAACGAACTGTGATGTCAATTTTTATACCAGAAACTATATTTCTGTTGGAGGGAAAATCTGCAACTCTGACATTCCTCAGGGATCGTTGTACCGTGTTGAAATAATTTATTATTTCTATATTTCGAAGGAGTACCCCTTTGGATCGCTTTTGCTGACTTTGCTTTCTTTTGAATTAATCAAGTCCATAGTATATTAATCCATGATTGCCAAAGACAAACGAAATTATTTGCAATAATTGTTGCTTCATTATTTGGCAATCATTAGTAATCTTTGTATATTTGTGTCCTTAGGGTTAACAACCTTGCAGCAATAAGTTATTGAACTTATTCTGATTTTAAGGAGGAATGTCATTACAGAGTATTTTGGTTGGTGTAACAATCGACATACGAGCTCATTCCAGAAAATGATTTAGTTGATTTGTTTGCATATTTCTTATAATAGGGATTCTCTCCTTTTTTTAATTTAATTATAATTAATGGATTATTGATTCGTAACAAACCACCATGGAATATTACAATTGTCGTCCCGATAATTTTCCATATTAAAGAAATACAAAATTAAAAATCGAAATCTCAAGTTCTTCTTTTAAGAAATCAACAATGACTAAGTTAATTAATTCATCTAAAATGTTTATATATATATTTTTATTTTATAATTTAGTGTCGATTTGACTGCTGTTCTATTTTAATTAGTAATTTTCTATCAATTCAGAATTAGAATGCATGAAGTAATTTATACAATTATATATTTTTATATCCTATTTTTTTTATTCGAAGTATTCCTTTGTTACTATTAATCTGTAAGAGTGTCTAACAATTAGTAATTAAAGTTAATCTTAAGCAAATTTAAAGATTTTGAAATTATTAGCTTCCTTAATAATTTTCTTGATTTTAACTAAACTATTTATATTAAGAAGAAAACTATCAATAATCCGAATCAAATTTATACAAACAAATTAAATATCTTAAATAAATCTCTATAAGCTCTTAGATTTCATATGTATCGACAGCACAGCTGCCTGAATACAGAAACCTGCTTAATCTGACAAATATTTTCGAAATTAATTAATAATTTCAAAATTATCAAAGAATCCAGAAAAAAACGGTAGCATGGTGGGATACGAGCCCACGACCTATCTATTGCCGGTAGACTGCTCTGACCAATGAGCTACATGCACCCCGAGATTCTCCGAATTCCTTGACATATATATATTTTTTTTTCAAAAAAAACTGTAGTTATAGTCATTAATCGAATTTGTTAATCTTAAACGTTAAGATATAAATTATTTAAAAAGTTTTGCAATACTTATTTTATAGATATAACCTGATTCTTACGTAATTATACTTGATATTAATTTCCTAGATTGTAAATATATTTATTATTCGTAACGAAATTTACGTTATCAAGGTAAAAGTCTTTGAATTGGAATTTTGGGGTAAGGACTTGTGGGCAAAATCTTGATACACGAGGTTGGATCTTCCGGGAAGTTGTTTGAAGAATCTGCGTCAAGAGTAGAGTTTTCAGGAACAATATCTTCAGGTGGACTTTCAATTTTTGTTAGTTTATTGTCGCCAGTATCGGTATTGCTTGTTCTAGATTCTTGTTTCCTTCGATAAGAACATTGGTACTGGGTTGTGAAGAGCAGTGAATATTAAGGATAGTTGAATTTCTTGTGGAATACAACCATCCTCCAATGGTGTTTAGCTTGATCCAGTGATTTTCTTCCTGGTACTCCAATAGAATGTGACATGATTTTAGTGTTTCCATTGTTGGAGTTAATAGAAGTTTTATTTCGCACGGTAGTCTCCCGCGGATTTCATGAATGGCTATTCCATTTTGGCACAATAGATATTCTGTAGTTTTTTTACATGGTTCCAATTCTTTTTCATTAATCAGCATATAAGTTCGCATGGGCTCATCAACGGCGATGTGGGAGTATTTTAATTGAATGGATACCTTAGCAGATCTATTTACAAGGATATCCTGAAAGACTGGAAACGAGTGCAATTGGTAAATCATGTAGTCCATCTTGTCCAGCAGAGGAATGTCCACCAAAACCTTAAGGTGCCCTTCTTCTAGTAGTATTGTAGTTCTTGATAGTTGAATAATTTCTTCTATGCTGTACTCTGGTCCTCATTTGTCCTTGAAGTTTTATTGGAGATATACTTTTTATCTTCTTTAATTCTGCTAATTCCGTTAAAATTTCATCTTGAATATCGGTGGCTGTATCCCAGGTATCTTCTGTAATGGATTTTTGCTTTTCCTTGGTGGGAAATTTCCACCCAAATTCACTACAAAAATGGCGGGCACTGAAGTCTCAGTAAAATTCTGAAACCATGAATTCCACACTTTGAATTCACAATTTTATACCATCGACGATCCGTTTTAGGGAACTTCCCCGGCGCCAGGTAAATAAATTACCCGGATCTCGATGTTGAACTTGAATTAAGAGATCTTCCCGGACTAGCTCGACTACAACCGAACCTCGTTAATTTTACAAGTACAAAAAAAATGAACGACTCGACACTCAGGGTGATAGTTACCATTCGCAGAGGAGAGAGATGAATTATAGGCACTGAGGAAAATAAATAAAGTGACACTTTAAATTACACTGTTTAAATCTTTCTCACTTTTCCAAAAAGGATTTATTTTTCAAAACGAAACAACTTGGGGAGAGAAGAGAAGAAGAATTCCACACGCCGGCTTGCCTATTCAACTGGTGGTTCGACCGGCAACCGAAAATGGCGGCGTCCGAGCTGTTCACCTCGTGGTCGACACTCAGAATCGTCCCCAGGGTCGGTTGACGGTTCCGTTGGCAATATGGTTGACGACGGAGACTCCAGAACGTGACCACTAACCTTTAATCTGGGCCAGAAGCTTCCGATATTCCATTATTTCGCCTTGATTTTATTTCTTTTCGAATTGAAGGACACGGTGACACCGATTATTCTAGGCGGCCAAGCACGAACTGCCGAAATTGTGTCACTCGGCTTCCTGCTACAGTCCCGAATATAGGTCATGCGCATTATGGTTCGCCCCTGCGACATGATTATGGTCCCGACATCGGTGTAGAGGATTGCTTCCGATCCACAGGATAACTGTCGCCTCGGTAGTGCTTGCAAACATCCGTTTCCCTGCATTTTCGGCCGGTCGACTAATATATTGTTTATAATAAATGGACAAATAACAATTTTGTCCATTTAACCAAAACATGTGGAATTCTCTCTATTATAAGATAACCTCTTTTTTCTTTTTTTACAACTCAACATTCAATAAATTAAAGACTCGATATAATTCAATATTTAAATCAAATGTTGAGTTCGTGTCTGGCCATCTTATTTCCGTCTTTAAATAATTGATAATAATAGTAAGCAATAATTAATTAATTTGAATTCTCGGATTTATTGAATCAGAAAAATCTGTAAGTTTCGGCGAAACCTTAATCAGGCTTTATTAACGTGATTTAATAAAATCCACGTTACAACTCCCCTCGGTCTAGCCGAAACAATGTCCCAAAATTTCTGGGCCCGCGGTCTGAACAGGGGTCACTCGTCAACCCTATTGTAAAATGGGTGTTACTACATTCTTTTCCCCTGGGACTCCGTAATGCACAATCAATCTGACAGAATATAAGATGCTTTGGAAAGAGAAACAGAAAACAAAAATAAATAGTAAGTAAAGTTATTGTCTTAATACCTGCAAGGTCCGATCTTCCAACCTGTTAATTTGACTTTAATGTCTCTTCTCTTACGTTTGATCGTTTCTCGTTTTAGATACTTGAATATTTCTCTCGAAGTTCTCATAGTTGGCGCGAAGCAGCAATAATAAAATAAAACAAAGAAATAACGGGTAACAATGGAAAAGAAAAAATTACAAATATGTCTAATTTCCAAAATGAATTCTCTTTATTTATCTGGAAATTGTTGGGAGTAATCCTTTATCTAAAGTAGGGATACTTCCAATTCTCTTTCAATAGAATTGGAGAAGAAAAAAAAACAAAACAAGATCCACTAAGGGCAATATTAGATACAGATAAAAAAAAATTAGTATGTAAGACTCGCTTTTTACTTGAAGTAATCCCGAATGTCCGAAAGAAACAAAAAGAGAAAGAAAACCAAAGTTATTATGAGCCAAAAAGAAAATAAAAAACTTAATTAACCAAACTCGAAAGTTTAAATAAATTTGGACTCGGTTACGGTTCATGTGGGGCTGTTTTTCACCCTATTCCGCGAGCTTACTCTGTCTCGTAAGATAGAGAGAAAAGAGGAGAGAAGAAAAAATTTATTCGGTTGCTTCGGGACACGACTTCTCTTCATGGCCCCGTTGACC
Source organism: Leptopilina heterotoma (assembly GCF_015476425.1). Taxonomy (NCBI): domain Eukaryota; kingdom Metazoa; phylum Arthropoda; class Insecta; order Hymenoptera; family Figitidae; genus Leptopilina; species Leptopilina heterotoma. Next base: position 921,417 of record NW_025111199.1, read on the forward strand.
GCATCTGCGACACCACATCCTGCGGCGGGCTGTTTCCGTTATCTCGGGGAGGTGGTTCAACCGCCAACTTTGGTTATTTTGGTACTGACCCCATGTGCGTCCCCAGATGTCTTCAACCGTGTCGAGGGCTACGCTAGTAGCCTCCTGTCGGAGTTGTTTCTTCTTTTCTTCCTCCAAGCGTTTCTCTTCTCTGATCAGGGCTTGTCGGCGTTCCTCCCTAGCTCTCTCGTATTCTTCCGCCTCCCTCTGCTTCCTTTGCTGGGTTTCCTGCAGGATGGCCTTCTGTTGGGCCATCTCTTTATCCTCTCGGGCTTCCCTTCGCCCTCTCTCTGCAGGCGTTTCATACTTGACCTTGGCTTTGTCCCTGATATATTTGGGTGGCCGATGTACCCCGGTTCGAAGGCGGAACTCCTTCCAGCTCTCGTCTGGTCCCCGCCTCTGGTCGATTTGTTGCTCTCGTCCCTGGGAAGGGTTATTAATCCCGATGGCCTCCGGTATCTTCGGTTGTTGGGAGCGATGTATGGCCCCTGTCATCTGTTGCGCGACATTTCCACTAGTGCCGGCTGGTACCCAACCCCTGGGAAGTTGTTGTGGGCGTAAAGGAGGTGCCGATGTTGCTTCGTGCTCTGGTCTGGTCGGAATTGGAGGAGGCTGCGCTATTTCCGATCTATCGAATTCTTCAATTAGTCTTTCTATTTGCTCGGCGAGCACCCGTTTTCGGTCAGCCTCCCTTTTCAATTTTTCTTCTTCCCCTGTAAAGCAAAAGAAATCGTACCCATGTTTTAAAGCATTTCTACTAAGTAATCGGTTTCCCAAAAAAAATATAAATTGTCTCCGTTACATGCTAGGGTTACTATTTTGGGAGATCTGTAATTTCGTGTTATCTCTAACCCCCCCCCTTCTCTAGGTTCTCTGTAGGGGATCAAGAGTTTGATTGGGAACCTACCTAAAGATCTACCTTCTTCCGTAGCGATTTCGTATACGGAAGGTCCTACTATGTTTACTATCGTGAACGGTCCTTGGTTTTTACCACCGAATGCTCGTGTAATTTTTTTTATGGCGGATGAGGCTATTTGTTTTTTACACATAACTTTATCTCCTATTTTAAAGACCGCGTGTCTACGTCTTTTATCGTAGCTCGCTTTTTGTTTGTTAAACGCGCTGTCCATTTGTAAAGAGACTAAATCTTGTAATTCTTTCAACTTTTCTATCCGCTCTAACCATTCATTTTCGTTTTCGGGTGTGAGGTCTATTTGGTTCTCTTCCGCTCGGTCTCGAAGGTTATTATACGGTCTAGGTTCTCTACCCATGTTAAGATATGCCGGACTAACGCCTGTGCTTCCGTGCACTGCCGTGTTATACGCGAATCTTAGGTCCTTAAGATAGACATCCCATTTTCTATGGTCTTTAGAAACATATGCCGATATCATTGTTTTCACCACTCGGTTCACTCGTTCCACGGGGTCCGCCTGTGGGTGGTACACCGGGGTAAAAGAATGTTTTATCCCATATGCTTCTGTTAACCCTTCAAATGCTTGATTAACGTACTCGGTTCCGTTATCCGATACCAGAACTTGGGGTGCTCCCCATCGGTTTAAAACTAAATCTTCGAATGCTTTTATTATTGTCTCCGCATTGGCTTTACGCATCGGGGCCAACTCTATCCACCGCGTGTATAAGTCTTCGAAGATCACGAGATATTGAAAGCCTAATGTGCTCTTGGGCCAAGGGCCCATCACGTCAGTGGCTACTACTGACCATGGCTTCTGAATAATTCTTCTTCCCATTAAACCTGCCGCGGGTCGCTGGTCGGGTTTGATTTTTTGACAAGTGTCGCACGTGCTGACCCAGGTTTTAATGTCGCGGTACATTCCTGGCCAATAGTAGAGCGCTGTTGCTCGGCGGTACGTCTTTTCAATTCCGAGGTGAGCTGCTTGGGGTTCGTGATGAATTTCGTTAAAGACTTCTTGTCTTTGTTCAGCAGGTATCACTAATTTCCAAGCATCTATATCGTCCATAACCGAGTCGATTAACGGATTTACGCGGTATCGGTAGAGTTTACCGTCCGTTACTTTCCAGCCATGGAATTTTCTCGGGGTTTCATTAACTTCCCTCACACGCTGGCAATACCATGGATCTTCAAACGGTGTCAAGGCAGCTATTGGCAGCGCCATCTCCTCTTCGTACATTTTTGAGAGCGCATCCGGGACAAGGTGTTCAGATCCTTTCCGATGCACTACCTCAAAATCGTATTCAAGGAGGTCGAGCGCCCACCGAGCCAGCCGACCCGTTGGATTATGCAAATTGTGCAGCCAACGCAGTGAACTGTGGTCAGTGATGACCTTAAAATGAAACCCTTCGAGGTAATGGCGGAATTTCTTCACAGCCCAAATTACCGCGAGGCATTCTCTCTCGGTGACGGAGTATTTCCGTTCTGCTCCCGTGAGCGTTCAGCTCGCGTACGCGATGGCCCGGTTTTCTCCGTTTTGACGCTGAGTAAGAACTGCACCTATACCGAAGTCACTCTCGTCGGTGTGTAGCTCGAACGGTAACGTAAAATCAGGATATGTTAGGGTTGGCGCGGTCGCGATCAGTTCTTTAAGCTCTTCGAACGCGTTTTGTTGGGTTTCGCCCCATTTCCACGGGATGTTAGTGCGTAACAGTTTGTTAAGTGGTTCGGCTAAAGTTGAACGCTGGGGGATAAAGTGTCGGTACCACGACGCCATTCCGAGAAAACGTCGAAGTTGTTTGATTGTTTTTGGCTCGGGGTATTTTGTGATCGGTTCTACTTTTTCCGGGTCAACTTGTAAGCCTTCGTGATTTACGATAAATCCTAAATATCGGGCGGATGTTACTCCGAATTTACTCTTTTCTGGATTAATCGTAAGGTTCGCTTCTTGTAATCGGTTAATCACGATTTTTAACCACTTTTTATGATCTTCGAGTGTTTCGGTGACAATCACGATGTCGTCTAAATACGCGTAGACAAACGGTTCCATTTCCGGCCCTATGAGGGAATCTATTAATCTTTGGAATGTCGCTGGAGCTCCTGAGAGTCCAAACGGCATGCGTTTAAACTGAAATAGACCCATACCGGGGACGGTAAATGCTGTGAGTTCTCTACTTTTCTGTGATAGGGGAATTTGGTGATACCCCCATTTTAGATCTAAGGTCGTGATATATTTTGCGGCTCGAAGTTTCTCCAAAATCGTATCCATTTTCGGCAATGGATACGCGTCGGTTTTCGCTACACGGTTTAATTTCCGAAAATCTATGCATAGGCGGTAGGTACCGTCTGCCTTTTTGACCATTACTATAGGGCTGGACCAACCGCTTTTTGAGGGTTCTATGATACCTTCTGCTAACATTCTTAATATTTCTGCGTGCATAGCTTCTAAAACTTTCGGGGAAACCCTATAATAGCGCTGTTTTATTGCCGAATGATCCTGGACGTCGATGACATGTTCGGCTCGATCTGTCGCCGGTAGGTCATCGGGGATTATTCTAAGGAGACCCGAAACAAACTGTTTTAAATCTTCACGTTCTTCGTCGGTTATTATTACTAATCCGCATAGTTTCTCCGACTCGGGCGCGTCGCCTTCGTTTTGGACCGTGATAGCTTCTACGCCCTCTTCGGTGTACCGATGTACCGAATCTGGGTAATCGGCCATGTACCATTGTCGCTGTCTGCCATCGTGTATCACGCCGAAAGTATGAATAAAGTCTACTCCCAGGAAAACTTGTTCACCCATTCCTGGAACTATTAACACCTTCATCATGCGGGACACGCGATCGACTTCAATTGGGAGATAACAAACGGCTTTTACCGGGCGCACCGTACCGTCGGCTGTCATAACCGCTTTTTCGGTTGCCGGCTGTAAATCCGCTTTATACCTCTCGGCGATTGCTAGGCCGATATCGCCTAATACTGTGCGCGATGCACCATTGTCAATTAAAGCTTGCACGTTAGGGGTATTGCCTATTCGTATATTCGTGAATACCCGTAAACTGAAGCCTTTGTCTTCCGCTGGCGGTTCCCTAATTTCTAAGCGCAACGGTTTTTGTTCGGATTCTACTCTAGGTTCTATATCCGCTTTTAACAGTGCCATGATTGCCTGATTACTTTTCCATGGATCTGTACCATTGTGACTCTCAACACGGTCGTTTAACAAAACAGTTTGGTCGGCCTCATACTGTCGGGTGGCTTTCCGTTTTTTCGACTTTTTGTTAACGTCCTCCGCGGATTTCCGATCATTTTCTATTACTACCGGTTCGGATTGTTGCGCGGTTGTTTCGATTACTTTTGTTGAGGTTTCTATGTTTTCTGAGGAGGAGGAGTTGACCTTTACTTCTCCTCCTTTTTCGCGTTTCCCGGACACCCTTCGCAGGTTTTAGTGGTCACGCCGTCTTTACCGCACCGTCTGCAATAATTATTACGACGCTTTTTAGCGCAACCTGTTTGGAAGTGGCCGGTTTCGTGACAGTTCCAGCATTCGACTTCTTTAGGTTCTTTTTCCGCTTCTTTGTCCGATTGGGAGTTCGAATTTTTCTCGGCGTTGTCTTTTGACGTCGAATTACTCGTGTTTGTGTTCGATTGGGAATTCTTTTCCTTATTCCATCTGGAATTTCCCGACTGTTTGGAAGATTGTTGGTTGTCTGGTGAGGAAAACCTTTTACTGCCCACCAGAGCTGCCACCAATGCATCCATTGTCTTTGGCCAAAGCTCGCCTAGTTTTTCCGTATTCGTTTGCGGGTCTTCTGTATTTATCGGTCTCGGTACTTGCTCCGTTTCCGATTTGAGCGCCGCAATGTTTGACGGTTTCTGACTTGCCCCAACCTGCCCTCGAAACGCGTATTCCGGAATAAGCGATTTCTCAGGTGGGGGTGGGGGTGTGTCGTCATCCGTAATTGCGGTTACTCGTTCGTACTCGGTAGCTAAATCCGCAAGACCGTTGAAATCATAAAATTCGTGTCTACGGATTGCTCTACGGTATTCGGCCCTAAGGTTTGCATGTACTCGGTCCATCTGTGCTGTCATGTCGATAGGTCTAGTCGACAGTTCGTATAGTCCGTACATACATGTGAGGTAATCGATTGCCGATTCTCCGGGTCCCTGTCTTCTAGAGAGAATCTGCTCTTCTAAACGGTCTTGGTATCGGGAGTCTCCAAACCGAATTTGGAACTGTTTCTTACATTCTTCCCAAGTACACCATCTTTGTCTATTTTGGCGGTACCAGTGTGCTGCCATCTCGGTAAGGAGAAAGGGCATTGCTACTAGTAATTCCTGATCGGTCATGAATGACGCGGCCCTTCCCTCTTCTACCCGCCACAAAAAATTGTCTACGCTTGACCCTCTTTGCCCATTGAACTTTATCTTCCAACTCTCGACAGTTCTCGCGACATCTCTCGGTTTTTTATACATGCTACTCTGTCTTTGCCAGTACATGTTTTCCTGTTCCCACGGTCTGTTTTGTTCCGAAAAAGGATTGGACGGTCTATTTACGTAATGTGGGTCGAGAGTATTTTGTCTATTTTCTGTCGTGTTCTGTTGTTGGTCATATCCGCCTACGGTATGTCTTTCCGCTGTCGCGAAGGTTGGGTTCGTTTGGGGAAACATACTATTTGTTGGATAGTATGGAACTTGTCTCGGTCTGTCGGATTCCGTTATCGATTGTCCGTATGGTTGTGGAGGGGATGGTCTATATCCCGTATAGTAATTTGTGGTCGGTGGAGGTGGTATACACTCTAAGTGTTGGCTCCAACTCAATCCTGTGAAACGCAGATCCGGATTACAAACCGTCGTGGTTGGAATTATAGGTGGCGCTGTCGAGTTGATTCTATTGTCTGTGTGGGTGTACCTATAATTCTGTGTGTGTTGGTAATTAGCCGGCTGGTATACTGGTTCGGATTGTGTTGTTACCACTGTCGTTGTGTAACATGTGGGACATGTACTTGCTATTGTGACTGGTTGTTTTGTCTGTCTTTGTACTATCGACATTAACGTTGTCATTTGTTGTTGCATTGCGAGTATCGATTCACGCAATTCTTGGATTTCCGCATTGACTCCATTATCTGTCCGGTTTTCCCTATTTTCCGCGTGTCCGCGACGCGTGTTGACATTAGCGAAATTTGAATTCGGTGGGGGAAAGTTACTCTGGAAATGTTGTGGTCTAAACCGTCTTTCGATTCCGTTAGTGCTATCCGTAAACGTGTTTGAGGAATCCGAGGTCACCGGTGTTGTCGGTAGACCCATGAATTTTGCTGAACCCGGTGTAATGGGGGTGGAGGTCGGTACTATAGTCGTCGGTATTGTGAACGCCTCGTCGCTATCGTACCACGGAACTTCGATATTGCCCTGCATGCGTGCAATTAACCGTTGGAGTCGCGATTGTACCTCTTCGAACGTACCTGACGTATTACAACCGTTCTGATGGAGTTGATTTTTCATCTCCTGAAACGCTTGGACCTGTTCGGCAAGTTCATCTATTAGTCCGAATCTATTCGTCTCTTCCGAATTTTCCTCCCTTTGGGTCTGTATCTCTTGTGTGTTTTGTGGCCTCTGATTTATTTCCCCCCCCCCTGCTCCTAGTTCGGGTTGGGTTGGGTCTGTTCTTTCTGAATCTGCCATATTTTTTTTTCTTTGGTCAATAAAGGACAAGAAAAAAAAAAACGGTTGGCAAAAAAAATAATTTTTATTTTTATTTATGGATAATTTTCCTTTAATTAAGACCAGACAGAAGGAACTCAAAGAACAAATTCAAGAAAAATCAAATAAGTAAAATAAAAAAAATTTTTTTGTTTATCTTCGGTAATATTTGTGATAATCCGTTATTCTGGGAAAATTATTACTTGTTCTTTTAATTTCCTATAAAATTCAACCAGAAATTCTATAATTTCCTAAATTTCTATAAATTTCTGGAAATTTCCATAAATTTCCAAAAGTTACCGCTGTTTCTTATTCGGTGTTTTTACTAATTTACCTGTTTGTGGGGAAAGTTATCGGTTTGTTTCTTAAATTTCACAAATTACCGAAAAATTTCCAAAATTTCTTCGGAAATTACCGCTATTTACTACTCGGTTTCCGAAAATTTTCCGTAATTTCCGTAAATTGTGCTATTTTTGAGGGTGAATTATTGGTAAGTTTCTTAAATTTCATAAATTTCCTAAAATTTCAAGTAAATTTCCCGCTTGAAAATATAGTTAAGGTCGGCAAAGAAACTTTCCTACTTTCACAAAAACTATATTTTTCCAATTTACTTGAAATACTACAAAACTTCATAAATTACCGGTAAACTTCCTCCGAATTTAGGTAACTTTCCTGACTTTAAATTTAGTTACTTTCGGTAAAGAAATATTTTCTTTTTCAATTCACTAAAAAAAAAATTTTTTTTTTTTAATTTTTGATTGGGAATTGTTTCAAAATTTCTTAAATTCCCAATCTTACCGGGTAATTTTCCGAATAAAGTAAAATTATCTATTTCTATTTTCCCTAACTATTTTTGAAAATTTCCTACGTTTCCTTAAATTTCCAAAAAAAAAATACTATAATTCCTGTAATTCCTTTCTTTATTACAACTGTCAAAAAAAAAGAAAATAATTTGAGAAATTATTATTTATCTTTTACTTGGGTTCGTGCCTGCTTATTTATCTCCCCATTTAACTATCTTCAAAATTACCCCCTCACCCCAATCACCGAGAAATCCAAGAGAAAAAAAATTATTTTTGGTAATTCTTCCATATACTTTTCACCAAAAAAAAATTTTAATCAAAGAAAAAAAAATCTTTCTATTTTTCTCGAAGGTGGTAGGGGACACTGCAGGTGCTTAAAAAAAATTCTTCGATCATGCTAAAAAAAATATTTAAAACAAAACCATTTTCCAAAGCATCTTTTTAATTACAAAAATATTATAAAAAATAAATTTCCAATTTTTACACAAGAAAAATAAATAGCACCTGTCAGATGATATAGGGAGAACAAATTTCACAAGAAAAAGAGAAAATAAAGCAATTATAGTACTCACCGGCGGCGAAAACTCCCGCTCAACTCTCTCACCTCACTAATACATCTACAATCCTTTTTTTTTCAGTCTCTCTCGTCTGCGATGGCCCTTGAGTTGGGCGCCACTGTTGTAATGGATTTTTGCTTTTCCTTGGTGGGAAATTTCCACCCAAATTCACTACAAAAATGGCGGGCACTGAAGTCTCAGTAAAATTCTGAAACCATGAATTCCACACTTTGAATTCACAATTTTATACCATCGACGATCCGTTTTAGGGAACTTCCCCGGCGCCAGGTAAATAAATTACCCGGATCTCGATGTTGAACTTGAATTAAGAGATCTTCCCGGACTAGCTCGACTACAACCGAACCTCGTTAATTTTACAAGTACAAAAAAAATGAACGACTCGACACTCAGGGTGATAGTTACCATTCGCAGAGGAGAGAGATGAATTATAGGCACTGAGGAAAATAAATAAAGTGACACTTTAAATTACACTGTTTAAATCTTTCTCACTTTTCCAAAAAGGATTTATTTTTCAAAAAGAAACAACTTGGGGAGAGAAGAGAAGAAGAATTCCACACGCCGGCTTGCCTATTCAACTGGTGGTTCGACCGGCAACCGAAAATGGCGGCGTCCGAGCTGTTCACCTCGTGGTCGACACTCAGAATCGTCCCCAGGGTCGGTTGACGGTTCCGTTAGCAATATGGTTGACGACGGAGACTCCAGAACGTGACCACTAACCTTTAATCTGGGCCAGAAGCTTCCGATATTCCATTATTTCGCCTTGATTTTATTTCTTTTCGAATTGAAGGACACGGTGACACCGATTATTCTAGGCGGCCAAGCACGAACTGCCGAAATTGTGTCACTCGGCTTCCTGCTACAGTCCCGAATATAGGTCATGCGCATTATGGTTCGCCCCTGCGACATGATTATGGTCCCGACATCGGTGTAGAGGATTGCTTCCGATCCACAGGATAACTGTCGCCTCGGTAGTGCTTGCAAACATCCGTTTCCCCGCATTTTCGGCCGGTCGACTAATATATTGTTTATAATAAATGGACAAATAACAATTTTGTCCATTTAACCAAAACATGTGGAATTCTCTCTATTATAAGATAACCTCTTTTTTCTTTTTTTACAACTCAACATTCAATAAATTAAAGACTCGATATAATTCAATATTTAAATCAAATGTTGAGTTCGTGTCTGGCCATCTTATTTCCGTCTTTAAATAATTGATAATAATAGTAAGCAATAAATAATTAATTTGAATTCTCGGATTTATTGAATCAGAAAAATCTGTAAGTTTCGGCGAAACCTTAATCAGGCTTTATTAACGTGATTTAATAAAATCCACGTTACACTTCCCAGTTGTATTCTTTGATATAAGTGGAGCAGTCTGGTAGTTGATTGGGGCAAATTTTATGGAGGTCTGATGCTTTTTCTCGTAGATTAAGAAGCCATTTTTCTTGCTGTTCAATGTTTAGAAAAACAGCCAGTCTCCAATTAGAAGTAGATAATTTCATTAAGCCTCCATATTCGTAGTATATCCCACTACTTTTGTTGAACCGGGTGATGAAATAATCTTCCGTGCTTGTGGTCTCTGTTGCAAATATCACGATACATGCCAAAATTAACAAGGTTACAGACATCATAATGCAGCTGGGCAAAACCTGTAATTCAGAATAATATTAATTTTGTGTTTTAAGACTAACAATAAGTGGGTAAAACTTTGTCCTTATGCTTCATCACCCTTTCACCAAACTCGTTTTCTAACACTACATTATTGTTTTCGATAAAAGCAACAATTGTGAATGGACCGTCAGCTCTTTTATCAAATTTGTTAGACCGTATTTTTTTTTGTACATATACTATGTCTCCTATTTTGGCTTTTAGAGGTCGAGCCTTGGAATCATAGAAATCTTTAGACTTTAATTTAGAAGCAATGATATTTTTAGAAGCAATGTTTTGTGTTTCGTTCAGTCTGGTGATCAGGTCACGAAGATAAAAGCCGTAAGTGGCTAATTCGGGTCCTTGAGGGAAGGCACTTGGCATCCTAGCCAACTTTCCGTACACGAGTTCATGAGGAGTAAAATTGGTTGCCTCATGAACTGATGTATTATATGCGAGCATGCAAAAGGGAAGTAGTCTATCCCAATTATCAAAATCGTTTGAATAACATTTAATATAGTCGGCTAGAACAATGTGACTTATCTCTAGTGATCCGTTGGTTTGAGGCCTATAGCCTGAGGTGGTAATTTGTTTTATATGAAACAATTTTTCTAATTTTCGTAATAGAGAACTGATAAAATTCGCGCCTCTATCTGTTAAAATGCATTTAGGGGCTCCAAATTTTGAAATGAGGTCAGTTACTACTGTGTGAGCGATGGTTGTACTTTTAATATCAGGTATGGCTACAGCAATGCAGTACTTGCTAAAATTATCCTGCATTGTTAGGATATACCGGTTTCCATTGGGAGTCGTTCTTAATTTTCCAACAATATCTAGGGATACTTTTTCGAATGGTTCCGCTGGAGTGTCGGTTATAATCATTGGTTCACGAGTTTTAGCCCTAACCAGTTTGTTTTCCCGACAAGTTTTACATTCTCTGACGAAATTCGTAACGTCATTACGTAAACCTGGCCACACGAATCGTTCTCTTATTCGTTTATAGGTTTTACTAATGTCTTTATGGCCTCCGATGTAACTCGCGTGAAATTCTTGAAGGATCCCGGACCTCATTTCGGGAGGGGGAACTTCTATGCTTCCGTGACAAAGAGTGATGGCAACATCGCTACCACGGAACATACTTGTTGAAAGTTCTCTCATATAATTCGGAGGAAGTGAACCTAATAGGTCGCCGGAATTGGCTATTCTACAGGTTGATTTCCCGTCTCTAACAAGAGCTTTTTGAAGGCCCTTTAATCCAGTCTGTACGTCATTCCAGTTGATAGCATCATAGTGTTTATCTTTGACAACTATGGAATAGGTATTGAATCGTCCTTGGGGTGTGACTAAAACCTGACGTAACTGGGGATTCATTTCTTTAAGGTCTTTAATATCAACTTGTTCAGTCGCTATTAAAAGTTTAACTACAGGATCGACTGGCTCACAATCTCTTGATATAAAGTGAGCATAATTATCTCGTTTAAACGTTATGGGTTCATTCCACTCATTTTGGATTTTACAGGAGTTTGGTGGAGCGAGATCATCATACGGACTAAGCGTGTGATCTAATAGTGTATTATAACCTAATCGATAGTGAGGTTCATTAATTGTGGTAACTAAACGTCGCGGCTTCATATCTAGCTTACGGTAAGGCTGATTTGGTTGTATAGTCGTGACTATAGATTGTTGTTTAGTTGTTGGGGTTAAGATGTGAGTGTAAGGAGTGGATTGAGCATAAGGATGAGTGTTAGCCGATGGGGTTTGGATGGATACGTGCTTCCTAGTTCTATCAGAAGGATTTTGTTTCAGAAATACAGGTAATTCAGATATTTCATTTAGCTTTGATCCATCAGGTTCCTCATCTTCGCTCTCGATCAACGGTTCTTTTTCTTTTTTAGTGTATGCAATACCAGCATTAGTTATAGGTTGTTGTTTGTGAGTTTGTCCCAAGAATTCATTAATTCGTGATAAGAATAGTTTATCATCATAATCTCTACAGAGGTCTTGTTCTTCCAAGTCCTTCAGTAATTCTTCATTAGATTCTCCTTCAGAAACGCAATTTCTTCTGTCGACAATTGATTCATCCATACCTTCATGGTCCCAAGCTAAGGATCGAGTAGTAAGGTCAATTGGGTTGATTCCTTTCCTTGCCAATCATTCGTTGAATTTCTTTATGGATTTCTCAAGATCAATTCTAATATCAGATTTCTTTTGTATAGCAGAGACATCTTCTTCTGAATCAGATTCGCTGGAGTTGTAAACTGGAGGGAGATCTACGATAGTTGGTCTATTGCTTTCAGCGGGTACTTCGGACTCGTCAACTAAATAAGCAGTTCCAGCATTTTCAATTGCTTGAGTGGCTAATTGGTCAGCCATTTCGTTCCCAAAAATTCCTTGATGGCTTGGCACATGTTTAAATGTTACATCAAGAGAATTCATTGCTTTTTCTAATAGTTCGAATTCTGCTCGATTTTTGACTGGTTTATTAGTCGTAGTCTTCCAGTCATTGGATTTCCATCTAGGTAACCATTTGGTCATACTATCAATCAGAAACTGAGAATCAGTAATCACATTTAAACGTTGATACCCTGTTTCCTTAGCTTTCCTGACAGCAACTATGGCAGCCTCAATTTCTGCAGCGTTATTTGTCTGTTTCCTGTAGCGCGTTGAGATACATTTAGTGGATTGTTTTCTCCGAACCATACCCCAATTCCAGCAGTTGATCCTACGTTTCCATTTCTCTGGCAGGCTCCATCAATGTATACTTCAGTGCATGGATTGGCTTGTGAGTTACGGGGTGAAGTAGGGGGCCCCAAAGCCGGTATAGTACTCTTCTGAGAACGGAATCCAGGAGGGTCGGATTGTTCTGTGTCGTCATTAGATGAGGAATCTTCTGACGAAGATTGATCTCCTTCTGTTGGATCGACTTGAGAAGTAATTCGCTTCCTATTCTTTAGTCTAGAAGCTATGGTACTTTCTTCTAATTCAGTAGACTGTTGAATAGGTTTTCTTCTTTTCGTGCTGAGGTGGGTTGTTTCTTAGGCCTTCCAGGTTTTCTTTTTTCAGCGCTGGTGGAAGGTAAGGATACTTTTACCTTTTTTGGTATAGTTTCTTTTCCGGATTCCGATTTTATTCGTCGCGGAGGTAAGGTGGAAGGTCTCTTTAAAATAGACACCGGTTTAGGAACCTCGCTGTCATTCATTCGAGCAGAAGGCCTTAATCTGGGTTTTTCCTTTGTAGGTATTGTATTTATAGGAAACGCCTTTAAAGTATTTACGGAATTAGAAGGGATTTTGTTTGATAGCACTTCAGAGGAGTCACTTTCATCCGATTCGGTGACTGTTGTTGAGTCAGAATCACTAGAGTTCCTATATGGTGGATTTTCGGACAAAGCTTGAATCCTAGAGTTTAATTTACCCTTTTTGTATTCAAATTTGTAGTTGTAATCCCGCAATCTTAGTCTCCACCTGGTGAGGCATACTCCTGGGTTTATTATAGAGGACATACAATGTACTGGCTCGAAATCGCAAGCCAGTGTGAATTCTCGACCGTATAAATATGGTCGAAAGTTCTCTATCGCATATAACACCGCAAGGCACTCTTTTTCTGTTTCTTCATAGCGTCGTTCATTTTCGTTGAAGTTTTGGAAAGTTTTTTATTGACTCTACTTTTGAAGGATTTGGCCGTACACCTTCTTTACTAATAATGTGACCTAAGTATGCGGTTTCTTTTTTCATAAACTCGCATTTATCAGGCTGAAGTTTAAGGTTGGCTTCTCTCAATTTATTGAATAATCTCCTTGCTCTTCGGTCATGTTCAGTCACCGTGTCCGAAAAGATGATTACATCGTCTGGATATACAAATGCTTCCACGTCTAACATTCCTTTCAGAACCTCATTTAAAAGCCGCTGGAATGTTGCGGGAGCATTTTTGATGCCCATAGGCATCCTGTTATATTGGTAGTGATCTCTTCCAGTTGAAAATACAGTTTTATGCCTGTCGTCCGGATGTGTTTCTACTTGATGAAATCCGCTGGCCAGATCAAAAACCGTGAAGTAGCAAGCACTTCCCAATCGGTCGAATATTTCTGTGATATTGGGCAATGGAAAATCATCTTCTAGAATTTTCTCATTTAGGGCACGGTAATCAATCACTACCCTCCACTTTCGTTCGCCCGAATTTATCTAATTTTTTTGGTATAATTAGCATTGGAAAATTAAAAGCAGAGGTAGATTTACTAAGAAGTCCTGCGTCGTATTGTTTTTTGATTTGGGCATCGGCTTGATCAATGGCTTCGTGAGGACGTCGGTATTGTTTTCTGCAGATGACTTTGTCGTCTGTAGTGTGGATTCGATGTTTTACAAGATGAGTGCAAGTTAGCTTCTCTCCAGTCAAGTGAAATATGTCTGCATATTCCTCGGCCCATTTTATTACGTAATCTTTTTCTTCGTCTGACAAGTGGGAAGTATGAAGGGCCTCCTTGACTCTTTTTACTCTTTCTAAATAATCGATAGGTGGTTGATTTGATAAAGTTCCAACTTTAGGTTCGGATGATTCTTCTCCTGGAAAGTTACAGTACTCAAATGGAATTAACTCTTGTGGTCCAATTCAAAACGGATGTCTTCGTCACTAGTATTGATGGCCATGGCGTAACAGGTACCATTGTTATTGTTAACCAGAGCTTCTCCAAGATACAATCCGTCTGGTGTATTTACCTTTGGTAGGTATCCTTCCTTTAGTTTGGATGATGTCAGAACAGAAACTGGTTGCCGAGTTCGAGCTTTTATAGTGAGAATTCTCTTAAATGGTTTAATTTCTTTTCTTAGGCCTCTCCGGGCAGTCTGCGATTCTTTGTCAATAAATGGTAAGGGTTTAGTCGGTTCAGAAATTGTAACTAAAGTATTGTGTCGAAACAAAAGCTGAGCTTGTTCTTCTCGAAGATATGGTCTGCCAAGTATTCCATTAGTCGTGATAGGGAAAGAGTTTTTCACTATATAGAATTCTACGTTTCGATTATTGATTTTTAAATCTACGGTACCGAGGGTATTCACGGAATGGTTTGTTATACCGGATATTTGTAACCTTTTTGAAGTAGTAATTGGTAGTTTTGGTAGTAAAACTTCTAATTTAACTAAATTTGAATCCGAGCCTGGGTCTACTAAAAACTTAGCCTTGTTATTAATAAAACTTTCCGAGATTATTTCCTCGACTGGGGAATCTTCGCTTTCAGTTCCGCTTTTGAAAACGCGCCCACTTTGTAAGAACAGGTGTTCGTTTGTATCTAAGTTGGAAACCTTAGATGAATCGTTTAGCAAAATTGATTCATTGCTTATTGGTTCTTCTGATTTTGATTTAAGGACTCCACTGTTGTTTGGAAGTGTACATTTCTTGGACGCTCCTGAGTAGTATGATTCATCGAGGCGCCCTGTTGATGAATCGGCTGGGAGTTTAAATATTTCTAAGGTCCTGGAGATTGCGCTCTTGGAGGAGTTGCATTTCCTTGTCGGATTTCCTTTGGCGAATAAGGGTAGTTTGGATATTGTGGATATGGAGGATATCCTTGATACGGGGGATATGGATAAAACATTGGTGGGAAATGCATTGGATACTGAGAAAATACAGGATTTGTCCCATATTGGTGTTTGTTTTGAGTAGTTGCTTCTGTAGTCTTAACCGTTTCTCGATGTTCTATAATTTTTGTATCTTCTTCCTCGGTTACTTTGGTTATTTTTTAGGAAGAATTTTTATTGGATACCGCTTGTTATTCCTCTTCGACATGTAGAGCGAACTCAAAGGCTTCACTCATGTCTTTCGGTTGACGCATATCTACGTGGGAGCGCATTTTGTCAGCTAACCAACGTGTAAAAGCCGTAAGGGCGGAATTCATAATAGGTATCATCATAATCTGACTTTGAGGAATATTAGTCCCTTCTACAACCCCGGGGTATTTTTTGTTCAGAGCGTTTCTAGTCCCACTAATTAAGCCTTGCAACCGATCACAATAATCATTGACTGTTTCATTCTTAAATTAGTTATAGCGTTTAAATAGAATTGATAAGGCTTAGGGGCGCTATACCGCTTTCGTAAATGTTCGATTAGTTCATTCAGTGTATGAAACTGTTTGTCCCTTACACTTTCTCGAGCAGATCCTCTTAGTTTCACTAAAATGGCTTTAATAAAGCCCGGTTCAGTTAAGGGTGTCATATAACTGACACTATTGTCTATGTCTTGCAGAAAATCGCGTAGGGGAGGGTCCCGTCCGTTAAAAGTGGATAAGTGCTGTACCCCTTTTTCTACTGTGTAGCATTCCATCATAGTAGCTACGGCTGCAGATTGGTCTGGTGCAGGTACGTAGACTACACTAGCGTTAGATGCAGTTGGATGTAGAGGGTCAATGGTCCCATTATTACCAGATGTATTGGTAGCCATTTTGAATAATAATAAAAATCGGTGAAAACAAAATTAAATTTACTTATTGCAGGACACAATTGATAATTTTAATCTTTGATTCTGATGAAGAACTCTACTGAAAGTTGATTCGTAAGTGCTTGATTTTTTTTATTATTATTTTTATTATTTGATTGATCTGTATTTTTTTTTGTCTCAACGTTATAGTCAATAGTTAGTGGTGTAGTAATTCGTATAAAAAAAAGCTTTTACGAAAGAATTAAATAATGTAAAAAATACATACTATTTAAAATAAAGTCATATGAATCTTATAATTAAGTAAAAAAGTAATACGAATTTCTGACCAAAATGACGTTATGTGCTGAACTGCAATTGTCCTATCATTTAATCTAAACAGCCTTTCATTTTTCCTTAATTAATAAGTTGAGAATAAAATTTAAATAATTAAATTTAAATCAATTAGGAAAACGATTGTTAATATTATTAACAATAATTACCATAAATTTTATTTTTACATTAATTAAAAATGGTAAATTATTATTAATTAAATATGTAAAATTTGATTATAAAATAATTAAAAAGAAACCTTTAATAGTAATAAATCTTTGAAATATTAACGAGAATTAATTTGTAATTTAGTAACAATTATATAAAATTAAAAATTCTATTTATTCGAACTGCTGAATTTGGATTTCTTATTATTTAACTTTTAATCAAACCAGACTTAAGAATAATTAAAACCAATTTAAAAAGTAAAATAATATTGAAATAACGAGGAACTGCAATGGATCATTTCCTATTTTATTGCTTACGTTTGTATAAGTGTAATTGTAGGTCAATTATATAAAGAAAGAAAATAGTATTTGATTAAAATTCAGACAGAAAACTGACCTAAAAGTAAAAATTAGAGCAAAAGAACAGCTGTTTCTAATATAAAAATAATATTAATCTAACAACTTATTTAGAATAACATTTATTTATTTTTTCGTTAATATTTAGTTTCTTGAAAATCCATAACTGATTAGTGATAATTAAATAAGTGATTAGTTATATAGTTGTTTATAAAATTTTAATTAGTCAATTATAAAAAAGATCTGTTTGTAAAAATATTCTATTCACTAACGAGTTCCTCTTTATTATTCTGTCTTCTTTTTTTCGTAATTTAATGCTTTTAATATACTTTAAAATATACTCTTTTTATTACATAAAAGAGAACAGTAAAAAAAACAATTATTTTAAAACAATTAGTAATTTTAATTATTTAAAATTTTCTACACTGAATTATGATCTATTTATGTTTAAAAGAATTTAGTTTACTATTTAAAGGAAACGAATATATTTTTTTTAACAACCAAAATAAATAGATTATTATTAATTTTTAATAAAAACAAAAATAATCAATATAAATTAATTAAATAAATTTTATTATTATTAATCATAAAATTTATTAAATAAAAAAATTTTTTTTTTAAATATAAATAATTTTATAAAGAATAATTTAGTTAATATTTAAACGATTTTTCTATTACTATAAAACTAATTCTGTCAATGATCAAAAGACATGATTTAAAAGAAAATTCGTTTTATGATTAATAAATAAATTTCCGTGAGTATAATATTCAATTTTAAATAAGAGTTATTTAAAAAGAATATAAGTTTTCTCTTTCTATTTTAATTCTTATAATGTGTTGTCGCGAGTAAGGTAATCTGACCCGGGTTCACGTTACACTACAGACGGAAGTAGGTCAGTAGTCGTCTTCAAGTTCACTGTCGATTTCTGAATTACTTGAATCATCAATTTATTCATATGAATAAGAATTTGTTTCATTATCATACACATGAGGAATCAACTCAGGGAGCTCATCATCAAATTCTAGATCGCGAGGAATATACGGAATAGTCGACGCGATGCTATTAATGTCAGAGTTGTCAAGGTCGTCAGTACTGTGAAGGTCGTCAGTATTGTCAACATCGATTAATTGATTACTATTGTTGTTAGACTCAGATTGTTGTTCAATTAATAATTCGAGTTGATATTGTTCGACTAATGCTTCACTAGCAAGTCTTCGCACGATTACTTCCGAAATTGGTATTACTCCCGGGGGAGGAGGGATTACTTCGAAATCGTTAGAAAAACCAAATTCAGGGACAATATCTGCGATAGGTTTTTGCAGACACATCGAAAAGATTATTATATATAAATATATGTATAATATATGTTATAATTTTTATACACAGTAATCTCTTTTAAGGAATTGATATTCTTAAGAATAAGCAACTAATTTTTGCTTCGCCTTTTTAATAAAAAGTGGCCGTTCAACGAACCCAAAGAAGACTTATAATTATAGTTGGTTATAAAAATGATTCAATTCAAAATAAGAGATTAAAACAATTAATTATTTATTAAAATCAACTAATTTTTGCTTCACCTTTTTTTAATAAAAAGTGTCCGTTCAACGAACCCAAAGAAGACTTATATTTATAGTTGATTTCAAACTAATTTAATTTAAAATTGTTTCAACATTTTGTTAAGCAATTTATTAGGATAAAAAATAAGTGGTAAGTAAAAGGGAAAATAAATCCTACCGCTGCCACCATTTGTTGCACATTTGTTTAAAAAAATTGTTAAAATAATAATAATTACTTTTATTTTATGTTTCTTTAACGTTTTGCTCTTCGAATTGCAACAACCAATCAAGGGTTTATCCTTGATTGTTTAAAATGCGAGATTCGTTTTTCCCCGTTTAATTTACTAAAAATTTAGAATTTAGAAAAGATTAACTAAAAATGGTTGCGGGATGGGTTGTTTTAATTAATAAGCATTTATTTCCCTTATAAGTTTTAAATTTATTTTCCCTTTTCTTTTCAAAATTTAAGCGTAAACATTACAATAATTATATTTTCGCTTACCGCTAAACTTATTCTACCACCTCCACTTCGTAGAGATGGGCCTTGTTTAATTGTTTAGTGTTGATCACCTCGATTGTAATTTTCAATAATTCTTCGCTTGATCCCTTGAGATGTCGATTATTTTAAACACAATTCTTACGCCCGTGATTTTACTCGCGTTAATTTTACGTTTGTGTTGATTCTTTTTCACCACTATCGATTAACCGAGTTGTTAAAGCTTGCCTTAATTAGTGTAGGAAACTAATTAAGGGACAGTTAAGAACGCGTCTTCTTATTATGAATGACCGATTAATACTGATTAATACTGCGTTGAACGAACTGTGATATCAATTTTTATACCAGAAACTATATTTATGTTGGAGGGAAAATCTGCAACTCTGACATTCCTCAGGGATCGTTGTACCGTGTTGAAATAATTTATTATTTCTATATTTCGAAGGAGTACCCCTTTGGATCGCTTTTGCTGACTTTGCTTTCTTTTGAATTAAGCAAGTCCATAGTATATTAATCCATGATTGCCAAAGACAAACGAAATTATTTGCAATAATTGTTGCTTCATTATTTGGCAATCATTATTAGTCTTTGTATACTTGTGTCCTTAGGGTTAACAACCTTGCAGCAATAAGTTATTGAACTTATTCTGATTTTAAGGAGGAATGTCATTACAGAGTATTTTGGTTGGAGTAACAATTGACATACGAGCTCATTCCAGAAAATGATTTAGTTGATTTGTTTGCATTTTTTTTTATAATAGGGATTCTCTTCTTTTTTATAATTTAATTATAATTAATGGATTATTGATTCGTTACACTCAATTCTCGTTTTAGATGCAGAGGCAGTTTGAGAATTCAAACGCATATCTTGAAATCCGTACGGGAAAAATTCTCGGCCGAAGGTAAGGTAGGCAGGTGAAAAACCGGTCGATGAGTGCTTAGCGGTGTTGTACGCGAACTAAAGTTCCGGTAAATGTCAGTCCCAGTCCGGTTTCTTGCTGTCCAAGTATTGTCGAATCATTGTCTTGACTACTTTGTTGGCTCGTTTTACTAAATTGCACTGCGGTGAATAGGGTGGTTTAAGACAATGTGTGATACTGAAGTCTTCCAAGAATGCTTTGAATTCTTTGCTAATAAATAGTCTACCGTTGTCAGAGACAATTTTCTGAGGGCATCCAAATCGATAAAAAATTTCTTTTAATGTTGAAATCAACAATACTGTTGTTGCTTTATGTAATGGTTCTAATTCAATCCACTTTGTAAAACGATATTAAACAACACAGAGGGTTGTATTTTCAGAAGTTGTTCTAGGAAGTAGTCCAACGAAGTCGATAGAAATCATTTCCCAGGGTTTTTCTACAAGCGTAGGATGCATTTGATTTGATGCAGCTTGTTGAGAGCTTTTATTACGCTGACAATTTATAGGGTTTCGTGGCCAAGGGCCAAAACCCTTACAGCGAGACTTCAGTGTCCGTCCGTAGTTCTTACGTCTTAAGTTTTAAGTCTTAAGTTTTAAGTCTTATGTCTTATGTCTTATGTCTTATGTCTTATGTCTTATGTCTTATGTCTTATGTCTTATGTCTTTCTGAGGGTGTAACAATACTATTCAACCATTTTAATGCTTGATGATCAGTGACAACTATAAAATGGTAACCTTCTAAATATTGTCTCATCTTCCAAATGCCCCATTTTACTGACAGGCATTCTATTTTACTGGCTGAATAGTTTTTCTCTGCTGAATTTAGGGTACGGCTGGCATAGGCAATGACAACCTCTGAAGATTCTATTTTCTGTGTTAATACTGCTCTAAGACCTTCGGGACTAGCATCCGTTTGTAGGTAAAAAGTTTGAGACCAGTAAGGCAAGCCAAAACTGGTGCTTTAGTAAGTTTCTTCTTGATATTGTTAAATGCTAACTGTTGTTCTTCGGTCCAAAACTAAGATGTGATCTTCTTTAATAGATGAATCAGCGGTGAGATTAAAACTAAGATGTCCTTGATGAAACGACGGTACCAAGATACCATACCCAAAAATTTTCTTAACTCTTTTAAATTCGTAGGATGTGGAAACTTCAAAATGGCGTTTTCTTTATCTGGATCGGGATTTAGTCCATTTTTGTCCACCAGGTGTCCAAGATAGGTAAGTTGAGTACGAGCAAAGAAGCATTTTTCTTAATTTAAAACTTGTTTGGCTTCACGTAGTCTTGAAAATACTTAAAATACTTCTTCTAGTAGCTTGAGATGTTCTTCGAATGTTTCTGAGGTTACAACTATGTCATCGAGATAAGAAAATACATTTGGTGCTAAATCTGCAGGGATTACTAGGTCGATTAATCGTTGAAACGTTGCTGGTGCTGAGTGTAGTTTAAAAGGCATGACAACAAATTCGAAGAGTCCCAAGCCTGGTACCGTGAAGGCGGTAAGTGGTACACTTTCTTCTGTTAACTCAACTTGTCAATGTCCGTTTTTTAAATTCAGGATAGATAGATATTTGGCTCCTTTCAACTGGTCCAGAATACTATTTATGCGGGGTAAGGGGTACGCATCTTTTTTAGTCACCTTGTTGAGTCTTCGAAAATCAATACAAAATCGTTACTTGCCATTTTTTCTTTTTATTAAAACGACAGGTAAGCTCCATGAACTACAAGATTTTCTAATGACTTTTTGTTTCAACATCTCTAGGGCCTCTTGTCTCATAAGTTTCTGTGTTACTAGATTCCTACGTTGATAACGCTGCTTAATTGGTGAAGAATCTTCCAAACGAATTTCATGCTTTAATAATGGTGTTTGGCCTTTTATATTATTAAATAAAAGTTTCTCTTTGATCAACAAAGCATTTAATTCCTCTTTTTGCCCATTTTCCATAGAAATTAATCCAGGTGGTCCAACTTCACAGACATCAACTTTAAAAGAGTCTTTTAACAACCGTATATCTTGGTTATTAATTAACAGGGAAAAGTTGAATTTTTTTAACAAATCCATGCTAATCAGCATAGGTTGAGACAAACCGGGCATTTGCCAAGGCGACGATGATTTCTTCTAGATTGGCGACTCCTTGTGCCACCAGATGATTTGCTGTGTGAATATCGATGAATGAACAGGCAGCTCCGGTATCCACAAGGGCTGGAATAGAAAGGTTCTCGCATTTGCAATTAATAAAGATTCTGGAATCTGATGTTGATAAGGTCGAACTTACTCCGTTTGTTCCACCTTTTTGTCGTTTCCCGATTTCTTTACGCAGCAATCTCTAGTATATTGTCCTTCCTCGCCACAGTAATAACAAAATTTCTTTTCCTAAAACAATGTGTTTTAGCATCGTAGGGTTTCGAAGCTGCAGCCACTGGTTGAGAATTATGAGAGTTAACTTCAATAATATCTTTCATGATTTCAAAAATTTCTTCAACTCTTTGTATTATTGAGTTGACTGAGGTGAAATCATTTCTCCTGATATGCAATCTATATTTCGGTTGCATATTCCAGTAAAGTGTATCTAATTCTATCTGCAGATTATATCCTCCATGCCTTCTCTTTAACGTGCATAACGAAGTACAAAAGTCACGGATGGATTCTTCTCTAGTTTGGAATTTGATGGCTATCTGTCCTTCCAAATTTCTCAATTCACTGGGAGGAAGATAGAAGTTCCTTAGAGCGGTGGTAAGTTCGGCTAGTGTTCTTGATGTCCTAATATGATAACGATACCAAAGTAAGGAATCGCCTTTTAAGAGTTCTAAAAATTCTTTAAACAGGTGTTGATTAGAAAATCCATAAGCTATTTGAAGTTTGTTGACCCGTTCAAAAAATGAGTATACATCCTGACCGACGAAATTACAGTCCTACTTTCTCATCCTTTCTAACACGTAAGTATTATTTGTTTCATTGTTTGGTGTTTAGGTTCTTTCCGACTCAGGCATTAAATTTTGAGGATTTATAAATGCCTGGTTGGGCCCTAATTGTTCCAAGGTAGGTGCTGTTGGTTGTTGATTACCCACTTGGTTAATAATCTGCAATTGAAGCATTGGGAGCAAGAAGGGCGTTAGGCGGATAACGCCCGTTTTCGTATTATTGAATGAGAATGTTTACAATATCCTCTGGTTTATATTACCAAAAATTTATTTTGATATGAGACTTCCTGACGATGCTAGGAATAAAAATCTGCGCAAATGTTATATAATTTTATAACTTTAAACGATTTCTAATACAATTTGCATTATATACCTCCGAGCATATTTTTTGACAAATGCATTGAATTAGTCGATTTTGAACGGTTTTTGGCTGAAAATGCTCGTCCGTTTATAATGATATCTCGCTAACCGATTAAGATTTTTGAATTCTTTTGGTCTTAAATTAAAGATGAGACTTGAATGATCACACCTATATAAGTTTTAAATTTTTTTTGCAATTTTTAAAAAATGTGCAGAGGTTGAAAAAATTTCCAAAAAAATTGTATTTTTAAAATTTTTTTGTCAAATTTGTCAATTGCTGCAATCTTTGTATAAATTATTAAAATTTTCAGTTATGTACCATTAATCGTAGAATTTAATAATCTTTCGAATGGTATATTTGTTAATTTTCTGACATTTGTATTTACAAAAAAATCGTGATTTAAAGATTGGTATATTTTTGAGCCGTGCGCGTGCAGCCGTACCGATAATTCCCGACGGTAGTGTATCTATAAATATTCAAAAGTTAGAGTTATATTAAGTTTAAACTTCAAATTTTACTAACGCCTAAAACATTGTGTGGTTAAGCGAGTGGTTGGGTGCAAAAAGGGCGTATAAATTGGTTTTAAAAAACATTATTATTTAATAGTGAATTGCAACTTCCTCTTAATTTTACATTTTAATTTGATAGCTTAATAGTGGAATAATTAAATAAAAAAAGGTTTATTTAATTTGCATGTACAGTTTTTGGGCTTTTTAAAGTTTAAAAACTTTACCATGAAATATCTCCGTTGGTCGTTTTTTGTTATACGCCCTTCTTGCACCCAACGCTTCATTTGATCATCCCGTGCTTGTGGATCTTCTAATGCCTCGTTATCTCTTGAGATATAATCCTCTTTATGGTAGTCTTCTGGATCTACTGTCTCATCATTTAATTATGGCTAGAGTTCCCGTTGCGTCGATCTGATAGGTCTCCATCTGTGCTACCAGGTCTCTTTTGCTCAACTTTTATATCCATTGAACTCCCATGATGACTTATTGGGTTGTAGATTAGATGACTTTACTGTACAAAGTCTTGAACTAATTTGGGCTGATGGATGATCCACTGCTGATTATATACTAGTTGATTGCTCCCCACTTCTCCAAATTGATAATGGTGGGAGAAGTTCTTTATATGATGTTCTTGGAGCCCTACTACAGCGGCTAAGGAGAGCCAAAAAAAATTATTTTCTAGCTCTCATGCAGCAATCTTGGTAACTTAAGTCGTTCAATACGCATTTAGAGCAGAATAGTAACGGTTTGTTGCGGCATATCTGACGATGATGTCCCCGATGACCACAACGCCAGCAGTCCTCCTTGAGGTTATATGGTTGATCACGACCATGAGATATGATCGCGCGATTACCTAGCCTCAGTGGATGAATACTAAAGAAGCAAGCTTCCTTATATGAAATTTGCTTCTCATAGTCTAGGTGAGCTAGGAGTTCACGCTTTTCCGTAATCGTGTCCTCCAAGATCATATGTGAAAACACTCGCTGTAACTGGTGGTCCGAAATCCTTCTTTTCTTCTCCTCTGATTGCACTCGTAGTAATACTTCGTAGAACGATGACGCAGGAAATTAATTTTCTATTTTGGAAAAAATCCAAAATATATGCTCGTAGCCTCGAGAGTACTGCATGTTATCCTCTTCTTTCTTGATAGATTTTACAATAGGTAAGTGTTCGATGAGTGATACCAATCGACTATACTAAATTGATCTATTTTCTACCTATGTACACTACCGACGGAAATTGTGCGAACGCTAACATCTTGAGCTATTAAAAAACACACCCGCACAAAAAGAGTTATAACTCCGTTCAAAATGAAGCTAGATGCTTTTTTTAAATTTTATTGGAAAGCTTATTAAATTTCTAATCAAATTCCACTATTTTAAGTTGTATTGCATAAATAGGAAGCGAGATGTTATGTTTTGAAGACAAAAGACAAATTCTATTTTTTTCGCAATTTCTTACCCTGACTTTGACTCCTAACAAAATTTAGAAAATTTCATCGGTATTTTAATCGCAACGACAAGACATAGTTTTATACTTATTGACATGTTACTATGTAACTTACATTTATAATTTTAGTTAACCTGAAGAGGATGACAAACCATGTCATCGAAACGTCGGTGTTTTGTTAAATAAATGAAATAACACTATCTGTTGTTATTTATCTACCTTCCATTGGATCAATATTTTCCATTTTACAAATAAATAATTCGGAAGGAAATTTTCTACTATTTCCAAAATTTAGAAAAGTTGATGAACAAAATTGTTACTTTCACAGACTATTCCTTGTAGCCTAAGCTTTAAATAGAGACCAAGAACAGCAAAAAATATTAACGGGTTCCCAAGATATTACAAAAAGAGTCGGACCGTGCTAAGCAAACTTTTCAATCATTGATTGCTCTAATTCGCCGTTGAGTCAATTGCGTGGATGTGAAAAAAAAAGTCGAAAATTAATTTTATCAAGTATATTCTTACTGGGATCCACTTTTTATATATCATTATATAATAAATTAAATTAAAAAATGGATCACAGCAAGAATGTACTTGGTAAAATTTATTTTCGACACTTTTTTCACAGCCACGCAATTGACTCAACGGCCATATGTCACAGTATAAGATTCAATAAAAATTAAGAGTGTTACAGTCGATTAAAGATCAAATTTCATGGAAATTTTGATGATTTTTAGACACTTAAGTAAATAGTACTTTTTCACATTGAACAGTAAGAAATATTTAGATTTTAATTTTTTTATTGAGAGTCTAACATTACAAAAATTCGTAATTTAGTCGTCGATTAAATTCGTCTCAAAATCCGTTATCCGATTTTTAGACGAATTCGATCGACTTTTATGAAGTTTTCCGCCATTTTGAAATTTGAAAAACTGACATTGGACTCTAAATCATCGACTTCAGTATTTCTTGATCACTGATTTTAGTACGTTTAGTGGTTATATCTAAATTTATTGTTTCAATTTTTGCAGCAAATGTTAAAGGAATGATAAAAATTAAAAAAATAGTTTCGTTTACTAAATCTAGTGTATAATTGTCATATTCAATCAAATCGAGGTCCACAAGGGCTAAAAATTTTCGTAATGTTAGACTCCCAATAAAAATATTAAAACCTAATTATTTTTTACTGTTTAATGTGAAAAAAGTACAAGTTACTTAAGTGTCTAAAAAATAAAAATCATCAAAATTTTCATAAAATTTGATCTTTAATCGACTGTAACACTCTTAATTTTCATTGAATCTTAAACTATGACATTTGGATCGAAAGGTAATTTAATTATCTTTACAATGACACTCTATTCATTATACTTTGACATTTATATTTATGTTAAAAATGAAAAAACACTACATTTTTAGCGTTTTTATGGTTCAAAGGCTCTGAACCACGGGTTAATATTAACATTTTTTTATTTCCAAATATTGTGTTCTTATTTTTACACAATTTAAAAGAATTTTAGGTGATGAGACCCAATAAAAAAATTTTTTTATTTTTTTGGGACACCCTACTGCACAAAGACCATTGGGCGCAGACAGAACAAGCAGCCCAGCCTTTATTTGAGTCTAAATAATAACCATTACAATAAACACAAGGTGTATTTTCCACTTTACCTTCGCTAAGTGATGATTTAACCTTACAAGCTTTATTCTTTTTGGTCATTCTTATTTTATTCAGTCTTGATTTTAGTAGTTTTCTTAACTTCTCCTATTTCTCTTTTCTTTTGCTTCATTTGTGTACCCCGTCTTGCCCCAATCTCCCCTACCCCATCTTGCTTGCACCTACGAAATTGAATAAATCGATTAATTACTACAATTTACGATTCAACAAAGAAAAAAAACATAGCTTCCCTTCTTCTGTAACCCTTGCCAGTTGTAAAAAATTTTATATAGTTCATTTACTGTTATTATTAAATAATAAACACCTAAAAAAAGAAAAAATCACAAGAAAATCGTCGAAAACTCCCCGAATAATTTAAGGGGGGAAACCACATTAAAACGCTGTTTTTTATCCGTTTTTCGCTAATTTTTTTTAAAGTAAGAATTTTTTTGAATTAAATATAACATTTCCACTATGTTTTTCATATATTTAACTGCAACTCATATTTTTTTTAAGCGTTTATATAAAAAATCTTCCAAATTGGGAGCTATTGCATATAGAGCTGCTCCGCCGGAGTTTATGACTGCCGTGCAGTCCTGAGCCCACAAATTTTGTCCGAAAGCAAAAAATCAAGTTTATTCACATTTTATAAATATTTTATTATTAAGTGAACAAACTTTATACTGAAAATATTGAAAATTAAAAAATTGACACTAGTTTTAAAAAAATCGATTTTTTGCCTACTTTTGTGCAACTTTTTTATTTAAAAAAAGGTACTAAAAATTGTTTTTTCTTTTTAAGTTTAGTTAACTTAATAATAAATTAAATAACGAACAATTTCCAATTTTTCATTTTAATATCGGTCAATAACTTTTTGAGCTACACTGAACGGCAATTTCAAAAATCCTGTTTTGAGAAAAACGCATTTGAAAAAAAGTATCAAAAAATTGATATTTATACAAAAAAATTTTTTAAAGTGATTACACTTTAATCGGCTATTGCAGCACTGTATATATATATATCCCTTCATGTGCTTCATAAGTAGCATGTAAGTCTAATAATTCCTCTTTTCGTGACTTTCTGCTCTCCTACGGTAACCTGGAGCGCGCTCCGTTCATCGCTAGTACAGTGAGGACTTCGAATTTTGCTTTAAAAACTGTTTTAGCCTATTTTTGAATACCTTAACTTAAAATTTATGCAAAAAAGAAAAAATCGATTTTTTTAGACGTCTAATGTGGTTTCCCCCTTAAATAACTATCTACACTTTGTCTTCGTCAGCAGTTTAAAAAAACAAGACAATAATATTATTATTAAATTTAAATATTTTAATAATTGACTCTTGTCATCTATCGCGCACTAAATCAATTAAGCTCCAAAAAATATATGTTAAATAAGGAGGCATAAGCTTGCTTTTCTAAAATTTTGAAGCTCGCACATCCAAATTAACATGGTTAAAAAAAACTTATTTTTTAAAATTCGTTTTTTCATCGATTTTTCAAAAAAAAATTGGAATAATTTTCTGTAAATTTACTGTAACTTCACTGTAACTGTCTTTAAAAGAACAAAATTTGTCCATTTAAATTGGTTCAGCTATTTTTAAAAAAAAATTTTTTTTACTTTTTTCGAAAATCACTCATTAGTTTTAAAAAACAAAGTTTTATAACTTAATATTTGGTAAAAATTTATATCTTTTAGGGTAGAAATACCTAAAATTTATTTTACTTTGATTCGTACTAGGGTAATTTTCACATGCTTACCCGGCTAGACCCTTTGTTATAAAACAGCGTATAAAAAACAAAATAATCATAATTACTTTGAATTTTACAATTTCCAATATTATTTTATTATAAATTATGAAAAATACCTGCATATTTTCGATTTGTCAAATAATATTTTCTAAAGAAAAATCAAAACAAACGCATACACAAAGGTCAAACTTCATATTTGGACAAAAAGAATGAATGAATTGTCAATACTCTACACTGAGAAAAATAAACATAACTGGGTACTATCCGGACAGGAATGATCCCTGTTCAAAAAATTTGTTTCGTTTAGACAGCACTTTTTGCTTTCTGGACAGGAACCACTCCTGTCCAGAAAGGACTCAGTAATGTCTCAGACATTAGTAAAGCAGACAGTAATTAACAATGTCTGGACAGGAACCACTCCTTTCCAGACCTAAATGTCAACTCGCCGCATTAAAAAAAACCGTGTACATACATATAATTATCATTGAAAATATTTAACCTTAAATCATCTTAGATATTATTTTAATAAAAAACGATTTTATAACTGTAGCAATCAATTTTATTTCAACTAAAGTGGTCGCCGACTAATTTTAAAAAATTGTAATATTCTGCAGAAATTATTTTAATGTTACCAAAGTCACAAAATGAAAAAACTATTGGCTTATGTTAAGAATGTCTAAATTTATTATTATAAATTGATATAAGTATTTAAAAATATAAAATAATAAATAAAATATTATCCTAAAGTTCATCAGTAAAGTAACCTAATTTTGCAATTTTTATTGGGAAATGGTATTATAAAGTTAAGTAATTACTTATGGAATATTAAGAATTTGTGATGAACTTTCAGTTTTTATTTAGTTTTCTTTTATTGTTTTGTCAAATAAAAAATACATATAACATTTCCACTTTGCCACTTTTCACGATTTTCAAATGCGTCTAATTTTTCTTGAGAAATTTGGAAAAATATGTCTCTTTTAGGAATAATTAAATTATGTTTTAAAAATAATACGTTTTTAAAGGTTAATGAATGTAATTTTTATAAAGTTGAAGTTAGATTAGCATTAATAATAATATATTAAACCAACTTCTACTTAAAAGATGTTACATTCACTAACCTTTAAAAAATATACAATTTAAAAAAAAATTTAATTTTTAATCTGGATCCGAGATCAAAGTGAAAGTTATAGTGTGCGTTTAATTAGTGTTAATTTAAATATTCCTGAAAAGTCCCATATTTTTCCAAATGTCTCAAGAAAAATTAGACGCATTTGAAAATCGTGAAAATTGGCAAAGTGAAAATTTTATTTTACATATATTTTTTATTTGACGAGACAGTAGAAGAAAACTAAATAAAAACTGAAAGTTCATCACAAATTATTAATATTCCGTAAGTAATTACTTAATTTTATAATACCATTTCCCCATTATTTGTTAATAAAAATTGCAAAATTAGGTTACTTTACTGATGAACTTTAGGATAATATTTTATTTATTATTTTATATTTTTAAATACTTATATCAATTTATAACAATAAATTGAGTCTCCTGTCGAGACATTGTTCATTAGTGTCTGTTTTATTAATGTCTAAAACATTACTGAGTCCTTTTCTGGACAGGAATGGTTCCTGTCCAGAAAGCAAAGAGTGCTGTCTAAACAAAAGATTTTTTTGGACAGGGATCATTCCTGTCTGGACAGTACCCAGTTATGTTTATTTTTCTCTGTGTGTTTAATAAATAATTAATATAATAATAAAATTAAAATATTATTTTGAAATATTGCATTTTTGACTTCAGTAATTCGTATTTGGTATAAATAACTATTTATTTAATAGGTACTATATTTGAAAATATTTATGTCCAGTAAATATTTATTTACCTCAAATAAATAAAAACAAATATATAAGTAAAAACTAATAAGTTTAAGTTCAACCGAACGAGCGTTAGCGAGTGAGGATATGTCGCTAATTTTATTTTAAAAAGGAAGTTTTAGGGTTACATTTATTATTCTGTCAGTGGCAATTGGTTTGCATACAATTTGTATGGGGGAAGTCTGGTGTTCGAGTCTGTTTTGAATAGGCCAGTCGTTGGGTGGAAAAAGAGCACAAAAATGTAATCAGCAAAGTCTCAATGATTTCTAGTAGTTTGGGGGCTCCATGAGCCCCAAAGTTTTCTCTCGATTATCAGTTGCGAAACATGTTATAAACAATCGTCAAAGTTCGAAAAACATGGTTTTTCGATGCCCGTTGCTTCCGGTTAAATTTTAAGGGAAAAAGTTTGTTTAGTTGAAAATGAATTTAAACCGTAAAAAATAACACTTTTTTAATCGTTTAATAACTTTGTTAATAATTATAGAATTTGTTTGTAACTTACCAAGAATGTTCTCCTTGCAAAGCTAAATAAATCACAAAACAATTCAACTTGATCGGATAAATAGTTTATGCATAATTCCATTTGTTAACTAAAAACATGTAATTTTTCAACAAAATTTCCCTAGCTTTGGACTTGCGAATTTCGTTCTTTCTTTTTTTAAAGTATACAAGGAGTCAAACTTTCACCCTATTTAAATGGAAAATTAATTTTTTTATCTTAATGTATTATAGCTTAGTTAGTTCGAATGTCGAAAATTCGACATTCGAGTTACTAAAAAATTTGAACCGAACCGAGTTTTGTTCGGTTTTGGAACGCTAAAATGGCGAATTATAAAATTCGACATTTCAGTCGCCTGGTTAGTAGAACTAGCCCAGTTATATTTTGTCCCCTGTTTAAGGAAAAAATTACCCTTTTCCCCTTTTTTGAGGATAAAAGGTACTGTGCTGCCTGAAGTTATATTTTTTATTTATAAATTTAATATTTGATTTAAGGTACACAATATGATTGTAAAGCTTATCTAAGTGATGAATTTTCTGATACTCAAGACGAGGAACAATGTAAAGAAACTAAGCAAGATTTCCAACACCTTCATTCATTTTTAGACAAACAGGATCTTCTTCACCCAATTAATACACCAGTCAATAAGAACATTAGTGAACTATTGATGATGTTGGTACAATATTCTCTGGCAAACTTGCTCTCATTAATTGATGTCGAAAATCTTTTTAATTTTTTTTATTGGATGTTCACTGAACTGATAATTCCAGAAACTCGTTATCTGATTGATAAGCTATTCAATCCGAAACACTGTGTAACTTACCATTCTTTATTTAATAATTGCGTTAAAAATTAGGCACATTTGCTTCTGTAGACAATTTCAAAAATTGTAATACTTGCAATATTGATGTAAATGTAAAGGATTCACTTTATAACAATTTATTCGTCACGTTAGACCCTTCAAATGAAATAAAAGATCTCTTGGAAGCAAATATGGAATATTACGATAAATTAATTAATTCTAAAAGAGCTAAAGATCGTACTATTAGTAGTATATATGACGGCAAATTGTATCAACGATTTGTTAAATCTTTGAATCCCAACGACAAAGGTAGTAACGCATGCATTGTTTTTAATACAGATGGTGCTCCTCTTTTCGAAAGTTCTTCATACAGCATATGGACAATTTATATTATGATCAACGAATTGCCAATGGAATTTTGCTTGGTTTGCTGTGTGGATTCAGTTGCCAGAGCGCCAATGTTATGTATGGTACTATTCAACGGGAAATTTGGGTGTCCTTGGTGTAAAAATCCTACTAAAAGGGTTGTCAATGAAAAAAAAACCAAACTCCAGATGTACTAGATATCCATGGGTGAATATTCAAAGCTTGTTAAGAACGGAAGAAGAAAGTATTCTTCACATGAAAATGGGTACTAAGGAGAAACCGTGTTACGGTTTTAAAGAGCCATCAGTTTTATTAAATTTGAAAAAATTTAATATTATTGATGGTTTTGTTCCTGACAGCATGCATTTAATAAGTAGTGTGGTAAAGCAATTTGCAACCATTTAGTTTGGTACTAAAGATAGTGCATCGAGTCTTCTTACTAAATCAGAAATTGATGACATTAATAAAATTCTTAATAATATCAAAGTTCCGCATCAGATAGGAAGACTTACAAGGTCACTATCAGACAGGGCACAGTGGAAAGCTCGCGAATGGGAAAATTGGCTATTATATTACAGTGCACCAATTATGTCCAAATTTTTCGATAAACAATTACTAGAACATTGGCTGAAGCTTGTTACAGTTATACATTATAACGTTCATGCTTATTTTTTATTTATTATTTTAATAATTTATTAATTATTTTTAAACATTTGAAATATTCATTTGGAGATTTTACTCCAGTTTTTAACTTTATTTAACCAAAACAGAATAATATTTTGACAAGAAGTTAGAGTTGAACGTTACCTACACTTTGACTTTAATTATTTGACTAAATTTAGATAAATTTTTTTATTAGCGCCAGGATATTTTACTTGAAAATATCCAAAAGATTAATTTAATTAATTTTACCAGACTAATTCAGAAATTATTAGGAAAATTCCTAATAAACCGCGGAGAGGTGAGGAGTAAGGAGATCAACACAATAATTACACTGTCACTGAATTTAGATTTTACACATAATTATTTTTATTCAATAAATTTTACTTAAAATTTTAATTTTACTATTAACAATTATTATATTCGGCAGAAGGACAAATTTTCAAATTAATTTACCGCATGACAAAGGCGGTGACAAGCATCACTTTTCAATTTTCGAATAATTTTAATGATTGCCAATCTGGCGAGAAACAAGTTAATTTTACTAGGAAGGACTCATCATCAATACATGCACGACCCCGCATAGCGCCTCGTCCAGACATGAAACGTAATTGTAATTTTTTCAATTAGTTTACAAGAAGTTTAGAATGGCGTTATGCGCCTCGAGAATGAATAAAAATGGCCGTGTGTCTGGCTACGAGAGCGTCGCCACACATGCGCTTCTTTTTAGTTTTAGGATGAGTCCCTGGAGTACTATTTTTTTAACTTTAGTCTCTACTCTTATCTGCGCAAGGTAAAATATCCGCCGCCGATAATGCAGAGCGCCTACTTATTAGTCGCTGTCGCTTACTCCGCGTCGCCTTTTAATCTAATATGGCCGCAGTCAGTGTTTTGAAAGGACCAAAACAATGAATAATTTTCGTCCTCCTGGTGCTCTTGAATATTCGAAACTCACATCTGAATATATGCACTAGGAAGCACATCCCCTGTAGACTTCGACTAGTGACAGCGTTAAAAAACCAGCCGATTTCCAGTGAACATTTTCTCGATGACTGAAAAGAATAAAATACGAACGGCAGAAAATATTCTAATTTCGAGTTTTATTATCCCCTTAACTGCCGGCTGAAAAACACTAAATGTGCCCAGAATGACAAAAATAAAAAATCGTCCAATTTGTCTGAAACTTGTTACTCAGGGGTTTTAAGGGTCCCTGATTACGAATCTCATGTCGGTTTTTCAAAATTCAAAATAGCGGATCCAATATGGCGGACGGCTTTTAAAAAATTGATCCAAATTACGTGAAATTTGTTACTCGGTGGTTTTCGGGGTCGCTAATGACGAATCCGATGTCAGTTTTTTTTTTTTTTTTTTTTAAATATGTCTGTCATATTGGATCCGCCATTTTGAATTTTGAAAAACCGACATCATATTCGTAATCAGGGCTCCCGAAAACCCCCGAGTAACAAATGTCAGGTAATTTGGGTCATTTTTTAAAAAGCCGTCCGCCATATTGGATCCGCCATTCTGAATTTTGAAAAATCATCATTATATTCGTAATCAGCGACCCCGACAATTCCCGAGTAACAAATTTCAGGTAATTTGGATCAATTTTTAAAAATATCATGCGTCATTTTGAATTTTGAAAAACCGACATCATATTCGTAATCAGCGACCTCGAAAGCCTTCGAGTAACAAATTTCAGGTAATTTGGATTAATTTTTAAAAATGTCGTCCGCCATATTGGATCCGACATTTTGAATTTTGAAAAACCGACATCATATTCGTAATCAGCAACCCCGAAAACCCCAGAGTAATATATTTTAGGCGATTTTAGACATTTTTAAAATAAAAATGCATTGTATCGTCCATGGCAAAGATTTTGAAAAATTGGCTAAAAGTGTTGTTTTTAAATTTTTTAAAAAATTTTTATAATTTATTGAATTTAAAAACAGAAACGTGCGGGGGTAAGACTCCGTCAGAAAAAAAGCGATTTGCAAGTAGTCTTCCGATTTCTTTGAAAGCTTGGGAAATAGAAGTCTTATATGAGTTAAATATAACCCTAAAAGGATTTTGAAAAATTTTCAAAATGGCGGCCGCTACGCCATATTGAAAATGAGTGTTGCGTTTTTTCAAAAATTAATAACTCTAAAACTTTTTGATCGATTTTTAAAAAATTTACAGGCGATATAGTTAAAAATACGTTGTTTAATTTTATATTATGACCAAAAAAAAAAAATTCCAAAATTTCTATAAAAAAGTCAAAAAAAATTGTTTGAATTAATTTTTAGGTCAGTTTGCCTAATTTTTTAATTTTCTAATAAGTAAATATCGATTCCTTGTAATTTCACCTTTCATTTCATAAAAAAAAATTTTTGAAGACTCTAATAGATCTCGAGATATTGTGATTTTAGTGGGAGCGCGTACCGCAGAATCAAACTCCGTAGCGAGGCGGAATATGAAGCGAGCGTACAAACGTCCACAATAAGGTGTCCGTAACAATGCGACTTTCGAATTTTGTTTACGCCACCCCCCAGTTTGGTTCCAATAAAAAAAAAATTTCCCAAAATTTGAAGCCGATTGATTAATATTAACACGTGCCTGCGATCGATCGAAATTTCCGATTAAAAATACATAGGAAAAATGAACTTAAAAAAAAAATTCATAACTTTTTTAATGTTTATGCAAAAAATTATTAGGATGTTTTAGAAACTCTTTTTTAGAAATATAACTTTTTATACCTTTGCTCTTAAAATCGATTATTAAAGGAATATTTAAAAAAAAAATTTTGAATCCGCTTTGCTATATATTAAATCGGGTAATTTGAAAATTAAATTTTTAACATTAGATTCGTAAATAGCGCTTCCAAAAATCACCCTTGACGTTGTTTTAGAATATTTACTTCAAAAATGTAAAAAATCAAAATTTTGAACCTGCCATATTGGATCGAAAATTTTGAAAAATTAATTTCTGATATCAGATTCATGATAAACGATCGAAAATACCCCCGAGTAAGAAATTATTTGAATTTTTGACAACATTTATGTGTTAAAACCTTGGATATATTGTGGTGCATTTTTTTAACCCACTTTAAACATCCGCCATTTAAAAAATATTTGAGAATTGAATTTTTGGCAAAGTGCTATCTTATAGTGCAGCTAAAAATGAAGGCAAATGTGACCAGGAGAATTTTTTGCATGAAAATTAAAAAGTTATGAATTTTTTTTAAAAAAGTTCATTTTTCCTATGTATTTTTAATGGGAAATTTCGATCGATCACTGGCACGTGTTAATATTAATCAATCGGCTTCAAATTTTGGAAAATTTTCTTTTTATTTTATTGGAACCAAACTGGGGGGTGGCGTAAACAAAATTCGAAAGTCGCATTGTTACGGACACCCTATTGTGCACGTTTGTACGCTCGCTTCATATTCCGCCTCGCTACGGAGTTTAATTCCGCGGTACGCGCTCCCACTAAAATCGCAATATGTCGAGATCTATTAGAGTCTCCATAATTTTTTTTTATGAAATGAAAGGTGAAATTACAAGGAATCGATATTTACTTATTAGAAAATTAAAAAATTAGGCCAACTGAACTAAAAATTAATTCAAACAATTTTTTTGACTTTTTTTATAGAAATTTTGGAATTTTTTTTTGGTCAAAATATAAAATTAAACTACGTATTTTTAACTATATCGCCTGTAAATTTTTTAAAAATCGATCAAAAAGTTTTAGAGTTATTAATTTTTGAAAAAACGCAACACTCATTTTCAATATGGCGTAGCGGCCGCCATTTTGAAAATTTTTCAAAATCCTTTTAGGGTTATATTTAACTCATATAAGACTTCTATTTCCCAAGCTTTCAAAGAAATCGGAAGACCACTTGCAAATCGCTTTTTTTCTGACGGAGTCTAACCCTGCGTCGAATTCTGCATAGCGTTGACTTTTTAGAAATTATTTTATTTTTAATTTTCTGACATTTTTGACTTTTTTGCATCAATTTCTATCATGGCAAAGATTGTCAGTTTTCCGGCAGTCAGAGCAAAGTCCGAAATGGCAAAGATCTTTGCCATCGGCAGTCAAAGGGTTATTATTGTTGATCTGACGAGTTGGCATGTTTATTTGACAAAATTTTAATTATTTAAATAATTGAATTTACGAGGTATAATCTTTATGATTTTATTTAATTTTGAAATTCAAAATATTAATACTAATTTTTATTTATTTTAGGAAAGGAAAGATTCTCGTTTTGACGAGTTATTTTAAAAAATAGTTTTTCAAAACAAGAGAAAATTAAGAAAATTTTGTGCGTGTCAAAATGCAGCGTCACAACATATACTTATGCAATCCGAAATAACCATCGTTCAACTAAATCGTGCTAAACAGTTGCTTTATGACTTTGTATTTGAAACAGAAAATCTTTATTCTAAAGTAGCAATGACTTTCAATGTACATTTATTGCAAAATCTATCTACAAGTGTTTTGAATTAGGGGCCATGGTACGAACATTCTGCATTTGCTTTTGAAGCTGAAAATATAACTTTGTTAAATAACATACATGCTGCAAAGGGTGTCCACAAACAAATCTTCAAATACATTACATTAAAATCAAGCTATCGTGAATTACGAAAAAGAGTTGAACCATTTGCAAATATAGAAACAAAAGATTTTTTTATTAAAAGATGTTAAAAGTGTTGATTAGTCAATTCGTAATTAGTGAAAAGATGTTAAAAACTTTTTAATTCTTCTGATCAAATATTTTATTCAATTTAGCTTAGCTTTCACACCACGATGCAGAGCCTCCTCAAAGCATTACAAACTGAAAAATTTTAATATTAAATAAAATTCTTTCACACACACGCTATAAAAAGATAACCTTAAAACCCACCAATCATGTGTCAAGGTTTATTCAAAAATATAAAAAACTTTTTACAAATTATAAATAACATAAATAATATCACGGTGGGCTTGAACCAACTTTAAATAAAAAGTCTTGCGAAATGGGATTTTTTTGTGGATTCCAACACTGGAGACCTCCCTGAGTATTTTGCAACAAAAATTAAAATAATCCATCGGGCCGTTTTTAAAAAAAGTAATTTTTATTATTTTCATCGTAAACTCTGTATACAAGCAGTTTAAAAAAAGGTACAAAATCAAATTTAATTTCAATTTCATAAGTGTACAATAGTATTTTAGATAGCAGAATCTGAATTTGATGTTGGATTTAAAAATTTCAAAATAGCGGACGAAAAAGTTTAAAAATTGTTTAGATTTGCTTGACACTCATTACTTGGGGGTTTTTGGGGTCGCTAAATCTGAATCCAATGTCAGTTTTTGAAAATTAGAGATGGTGGATCCAATATGGTAAACAAAATTTTTAAAATGGTATGTGGATTTAATGGTCTCCATTGTTGAAACATTTTTTAACCCTTGGGCGGGCAAGCCAAAAAATTACGTAAGCGGGTAAGCGGGATCCATTGGTCCCCGCTTTAAAAACGCTTAAAGAAACGTAGATCTTTGCATATTTTGTTTTCTTTTTATTATATTATAAATTTAAATGCATTAAATTTAAAATATAAAAACGATGATTAAGATTTTAAATTTAACGAACTGTTAGATTTGCGAAGTATCCTGGGAAATACACACACTGTTCTGAGTGCAAAACAGGATTAATTTGTGTAGGCACAAATTTCTTGAAAGAAAAACACTATTTTGTTATTTGTATATAGCACAATTTTTATCCTTATGACATTGCGGGGTCCGGGTCCTCTGGATCCCGCTTGCCAGTTCGTACCAGTAAAATATTCTAACACCCATGTGACATTATTTACAGTTGGAATATGAAAACTGTAAAAATATTCAGAGTATTCGGTCGTACTTTCAGTCTATTTAACACAATTTCTAGGATGAACTCATTTTTTCATACGGATTCGGAAAAATTTGAAAATTTGATTGATTAATTATTACAGTGCTATAATGTGTAAATAAGTGTTAATTTTAATTGTAAGTGATGTCATTATTTATATAATCTTATTTGTCTACTTCCTTTTTTAAACAAAGTAATTCTTTCAATTACGGAAATTCGGATTCAGATTCAGCGAAACCAAAAGCTTCGAGTAATTAGTATAATGCAAATCTATACAATTTTTAAACTTTTTGGTTGCCATATTGGATCCACCATTTCTAGTTTTCAAATCCTACCATTGAATTCAGATTTAGTGACCCTGAAAACCCTCAAGTATTCAGGCCCAAGTAGATCTAAACAATTTTTTAACTTTTTGGTCGCCATATTGGATCCGCCATTTTGAAATTCTTAAATCCAACATCAAATTTAGATTATGCGATCCAAATTACTACTGTAAACTCATGAAATTGAAATTTAATTTGATTTTGTACCTTTTTTTAAAGTGCTTGTATACAGAGTTCACGATGGAAATACTAAAAATTACTTTTTCCAAAAACGGCTTGATGGATTATTTTAATTTTTGTTGCAAAATAATTAAGGAGGCCTCCAGTGTTGGAATCCACAAAAAAATCCCATTTCGCAAGACTTTTTATTCAAAGATGGTTCAATCTCACCGTGTTTAACTTGTAACACCTTTACTTATCGAAGTCGATTATAATACTGTCGTAGATTTACTTTAACATTAATTACACCGGCATACAAAAACAAAAAATTTGGATTGCCAGGACTGCCATGTGGTAGGTTTTCTTCGTTATGGTGTGTCTAAATAGAAAAACAAGTTGTTCATTTCATGATCATTTAGCTTCCTCCATATATAAATATTTGGTAAAATTAACACTTTCATATGCCAATTGCTTCTTTTTTATGATAGAATAATCATTTTAAAATATTATGTATAAATATTTTATTGATAAATAATTTATAATTTATAAATAAATTATAAAAAAAATACAAAATTTGAATTTTTTGTGAAAAAGAAAAATATTTATTACTTTTATAAATTTTCATAAAATATGTATACTTGTGTACATCAATCGATTGGTTTTCTTGTCAGGAATGTAATTTTGAGAATAATTAATAAAAATATTAACAAATAAAAAAATTATTTGAAAAAATACAAAAAAAAATTTTCTAAAATTTTTGTAGATATTTTTAAAAATCCTTGTGTCAGAATTTAGGTATTAAGGGGAGACCCCACCTTAATTTTGACCCCTTTAAAATAAAATTATTAAACGAGGTAATATTTTTTTTCTTGCATCATTTTTAACCTGAGAAGATATAAGATGGTCAAAAATAGGTTCATTTTAATTTTTGAAGAGGATAGAATTTTTTTCTTCTGACCTATTGCATATTATTGCAAATCCATGCGAGAAGTTGTTTAGAATGGTAAATATGCATGGGAAAAAATTTTCGTTAAAAAATATTAAAAACTGTAAGAGAATATCGATTTTTAATATTCAAATCTTTAAATTTTGCCGAAATTTCGAAAGCCTTAAATCTTTAATTTTTTTCCAAATTGTGTATATTTACGTAATTTGATGCTATTATTCAAAAAACATTGTTAAAATTGACATTTAGCTCATTTTCGTGGTAAATTCCATAAAAATCATAGTCCGAAGCTTTTATGGTATACTTTATATATACCGAATTAAATGCAAAAAGCCATGATTTTTATAGTTTTTACCATGAAAATGAGCTAATCGTCAATTTTAACGATGTTTTTTTGACTCAGAGCATCAAATAGGAAAAAAATAAAGGTTCAGGACTTCCAAAATTTCGGCAAAATTTAAAGATTTGAATATTAAAAATCGACCTTCTCTTACAGTTTTTAATATTTTTCAACGAACATTTTTTTCCATGCATATTTTACCATTCTAAACAACTTCTAGCATGGATTTTCAATAATATGCAACAGGTCAGAAGAAAAAAATTCTAACCTTTTCAAAAATTAAATATTTTTGACCATCTTATATCTTTTTAGGTTAAAAATGATGCAAAAAAACAATTTTACCTTGTTTAATAATTTTATTTTAAAGGAGTCAAAATTAAGGTGGGGTCTCCCCTTAATGACTGCAATAAACCTGCAAAATTTCAGAACAATCCATCAAAATTTGTCTGAGATAATTTGTACACAATTTTTTGTGACATACACACACACATACACACATACATACATACACACATACATCTGGACATTTGCTCAGAATTGAATAAACATATGTCCTAGATGAAAATGAGTCCATATAACCTTCTTTTAAAAAATTGAAAATCGTCACGAATGCAAAGTTTCCTCTTGAGGAAGCAATATTGTGCGACCTAAAAGTTAGTTTGTGTACTATTTTTACAGGCTTGGTGAAGGAGGTGAAGTTTGAGAATCTGATTTTTATGGGAATTTACTTAATTTCTATAAATGAAGCTGAATTTTTGCTTCTTCTAAATGTTTTTTTGAATTGAGTGACTTTAATAACATAAGAATTGAATATATAAAAGAAATAATAATAGCGGATTCAAAATGGCGGATCTAAAATAGTGGATTTAAAAAAAATTGTTCAAATTTCCTTAAAACTTGTTACTTGGGGGTTTTTGGGATCGCTGATTACGAATATGACTTCAGATTTTGAAAATTCAAAATGGCGGATCCAATATGGCGGACGAAATTTAAAAAATTTCTCGCATTTACTTAAAACTCGTTACTCGGGAGTTTTCGGGGCCGCTGATTACGAATTTTTCCTTGCTGAATTCATTGCCCGCCTTCACCACGGGGAAGTGTCCTAGTCGCAAAAATAGAAAAAATAAAAAAAATAAACATTAAACACGGAAACTAATTTCACATAGGTCAAAAACTTTTTGAGATTGTAGTATCACAGAAATGCGATTAAATTTTAGTAAAACATTTTCAGTATACAATTTCTGGATTATGAAAAATTCAGATTTAAAATTAGCGACTAGAGGAAACACCTATGTACCAAGAACCAAGAAAATCTGAGAACAATTACATCGTTAGTCATTTTAGATACACTATTTTGAATTTTTAAAATCCAACATCAGATTCGTATTCGGCGACCTCAAAAATCCCCACGGAGTACCAAGTTTTAATTGATTTCATTGGTTTAAATATGTTTTGTCAGTCATATTGGATCCGCCATATTGAATTTTTATAAACTAACATCATATTCGTAATCAGCGACCCCGAAAACCCCCAAGTAACGAGTTTCAAGTAAATGCGAGGAATTTTTAAAAATCCAATATTTTTTTTGTGCCGGTGTTATAAATTTAAATATATTCAAAATATATAGACAAAGACCACTATACACAACTATCAAACATTACCTACATTCAGACGTACGAATATAAACATACCAAAAATTACTAGTTTTCATTTATTAATTGTTTTTCATTAATATTAATGTTTACACTAAATAACAAATTTTAAATTTCTTGACGAATATATTAAATACTGAAAAGTAATAATAATAATAGATTTTACTATTTTGTACATTATGAAATAATTTAATTATTTCCTCTAAATTTCTTACTCTCAACATTGCCCAAAGCGGCTTGGTCATTCCGCAGTTTGCCCGCCAACACTTGGCAAAATATAATATAAAATCAGAATTTAAGGTTCTGCTCCAAGCAGCTTGGGCACTCCGCAGTTTGACTGTTAAGACTTGGGCAATGCTCGATATAAAAACAGTATTTCGGACTTTGCCTAGCCCATCCGCGATCTGCCCACACTCCGCACTTTGTCCACAACTTATAACTTATAACATTTAAATGGATCTTTCCCTTAAGTAAAAACAACCTTAACATCAAACTCATTGAACATATTCTTAAAAAATATGATAAATCTTTACTGTATGGCAAAACTATTGTTTTATTTAAATCAAAAATTATGGGAGTCGGCGGGGGACTCATTGCATTTATAATAAAATTATATCTAAGGTTAATGTATTTGTCAATAAATTTAATGAGAAAATTGTTCTTTCTTAAGATATCACAGATCAGATTCAAATTGTCATCATGGAATTTTTCGTCAGACAATTTAACTGCCCTGTCGATTAATCTAAAAATTATAGAAATTTTATCTTTAATACAAATTTAGGAATAAAAATTTACATACCGTCCTGAAATAGTTGGCTTTCTATACCAGTTTGTTGTAAGTTTATTATTTTCTCTAACAATTAATACATCTAAAAAACTAATACTATTGTTAGACTCAATTTCAATAGTTAATTGTAGTCTAGGATCATAAGAATTAAATATACTAAGAGTGTCATTAATAAATTCCTCAGGAATACAAATAATAATGTCATCAACATAACGAAAATAAAAATTTTAATTAAAATTTAATGACTTTAAAATATCTTTTTCCAACTTTTCCATGACTAAATCAGCAATAGTACCAGAAAGAGGTGAACCCATAGAGGTACCAAAAATCTGCTTGTAAAAATTATAATCACAACAACAATATGAATTGTCAATACAAAACTCGAATAACATTATAAATTCATCGACAAGAATCTTTGTGTGATCTCTAATATCGTTCTATTTTAATTTTAAAAATTTAAAAACCTGTTCTTTAGGAATATTTGTGAATAGGGATTTAACATCCAACGAAATTAATCTGTAATTACTCGGAATATAAAAGTTTTTAATTTTGTTTACAAAGTCCCAACTATTCTTAACAAAAAATTCGTTATTTCTAATCGCTTTTTGTATCGGAATACAGATAAAAGATAATGATGCTAAAGGGAAACTATAAAAAGATTTTAAAGGTCGAATGGGTATACCTGTTTTGTGTACCTTTGGTAACCCATAGAACTTAGGTGCAACCTAGCGTTCAAATCTCTTTGAATAACATTTGTAGGGTCTTTTTTCAATT
Organism: Leptopilina heterotoma; assembly: GCF_015476425.1. Classification (NCBI taxonomy): domain Eukaryota; kingdom Metazoa; phylum Arthropoda; class Insecta; order Hymenoptera; family Figitidae; genus Leptopilina; species Leptopilina heterotoma. The sequence goes on from NW_025111199.1 coordinate 965,005, forward strand.
TACTGTACGTATTTTTGTCATTCAACAGATCTATACATTTGCTATTTGCATCTATACATTTTACATCTATACATCTATACTTTTTTCTCTAAACATATCGTAATATTACCTTTGTCCGCTTTCAAAATTACTATATCTTTATTTTTATTTAAGAATTTTTGAGTCTTGTTGCCTAAAATTTGTACATCTAATAACTTTAATAATAACTTTAACTGCCTTTTATTAATTTTCATATTTAAAAAATTATTTAACTTATTTGAAATGTTACTCCATAAAACTGTTTTTTTAACTTTAGGGATCAAAGTAATTGTTTCCTCTATCATAGACAAAGCACTTTCACAATATGAACTCTTATTTCTATCGTCAGTTTAAAATTTGTCACCTGAACTAAAAAAATACTGTACGTCAAGTGGAATTTTTTTATTGGTTAAATTCTTTAACTAATCGCTATTTACATTTCATACGTCATCTAGTCATCTACTATAGAAATTGAGTCTAACTCAAAAACTAATACTATTGTATGAGTTTTTAGATGTGTTAATTGTTAGAAAAAATTATAAACTTTACAACAAACTGGTATAGAAAGCCAACTTTTTCAGGAAGGTATGTAAATTTTAATTCCGAAATTTGTATTAAAGATAAAATTTCTATAATTTTTGGATTATTATATTATTTACAAATATTTACAAGACTTTACTTTTAAACACAAACAAAATTTTAATTACATTATAATAGATTTCAAATGATTCATTCCATGTGAGTCTGGCGCTTTCTGTGGTTTCTTTTTTAAGACTTTTGTTTTGGGAGATTATCGTATGGTGATCTATTATATCGATAATGTAACCTCAAATTTAAAATCTGCAATGTCGTGTTAAAATGTGACCACAAAGTATGGGGAAAGGTATTTTTTTAAAAAAAACCTTTTTTTAATTATATTTAAATTTTTAAAAAAATTTTAAAAAATTAAATTTAAATTTTAAATAAAATTTAAAAAATTTTTTTTATTTTAATTTAAATTTTTTAAAAAATTTAAAAACAATTTTTTTTTTTTAATTTTTTTTTTTATGTTTGTTAACAATTTACACTACCGGCGGAAATTGTGCGAACGCTAACACCTCGAGCTATTAAACATTATTCTTATTTCTATTTAACACCCGCACAGAAACAGTGATAACTCCGCCAAAAATGAAGCTAGATGCTTTTTTAAACTGCATTGGAAAGCTTATTAAACTTCCAATGAAATAACACTATTTTTATTTGTATTGCATCAATAGGAAGCGAGATATCATGTTATAATCATAAAAGAATAATTCTATTTTTTCGGAATTTTTTACTCTGACTTTGAATCCTGGCAAAATTTAGAAAATTTGATGAAAAAAATTGCTATTTTCACAGACTATTCCTTGTAATCTAAGCTTTAAATAAAGACCAAGAACAGCAAAAAATATTAACGGGTTCCCAAAATATTACAAACAAGTTGTAAATCCAGATGTTTATTACATGAACATTTTGCTTCCTCTTTACGATCAGCAAAAAAAATAGAGGAAGCATTAACGATAAGTATATTTCATTTTTAAATCATTTTTAATGCAATTTAACATTTATGAAATAAAGTTCATTCGTCTTAATAGAAAGAATAAAATTTTCTATTACAGTAATATAAATCTAAATAAACAAAAAAATGTTTAGTAAAAAAGTGAATTTTTCAACTTTAATTGTAATTAATTCTATAATTTTCAATAGTATATATATTTTATATAGGGGAGACTGGGGCAAAAAGTTAAATTGTGAAAACAGTTAAAATTTATTATCTTTCGAATGGAAATAGTTAGAGCATTGCAATTTTAATGATAGAAGGGTGTTATCACCCTAAATAAATGTCCGGAGTTATGTGATATTCTGCTAATTTTTGTGGTGTCCATATTTAAATTTTTTTTCACCCTATTTTTGAAAATTTTTTCGTAAAAGAAAATATCAACTTTTAAGTATATTTTTTGCATTTATTCTCACCGCGATTTTTTTACTTCATTATTTAGGTCCCGTGAAGAGATACCTAAAGGTATTTGCTATATATCTTTAGTCAGATTTTTTATATTTGTTGTTAAAGCCAAAAACGCACCCTGGGGCGAAATGTTAACCCTTAAACCGCACCCTGGGTGTGCGACACCCATATTCTAGCTTTTTACTCTAATATTTCGGTTAAATTCGTAAAAATTAAACATGTGTTGATATTGGATGGTACATTTTGAACTTAAATTTATGTTTCGTGAGTGACATTAGTCTGCCAAGTGTCCTTGTGTATTTGATAACTTTATGAAGTTGTCGGCGAAAAATTTCTGCTTGTTTGACACCCAGTTTTTGGTTTAAGGTAATTTCAGTAGTTTTAAAAAACTCTTTTTTAATTATTAAAATTAAATAAATCCTTATGAAACCTATTTTCCTTCAAAATAGATGTACTGAGCTATAAGATAATTTTTTCAAAAGATAATACCCTATTCCAGCTTGGAGAACAAACTTAAAAGTCCCCGGGTGTCGCACACCCAGTGTGCGGTTTAAGGATGGATTCGGCAGTGTGCGGTTTAAGGGTTAAATGTATTTTTACATGTTATTAAAATTTTTTTTTTATTTTTCGTTTTTTTGGGTTTATTTGTTTGAAAATGATTTATTTGACATTGGCAAGTACTCTATCAAAAAACAAGACCGCTCACTTGAAATAAACCAAAAATTTTTTTTTTGAAATTTTAATTTATTAACTTTATAACTATTCTAAAGCTTTTGTTGAGTAAACAAAGATCTTTTATTAACTAAATTACTTGTTTACGTATACTTTAACTTATCTACTACTTAACACCTATTAGAAAATAGTTTTAGTAGGCTAAAAATAGAATTTAACTTTTTGCCCAGCCATTTAACTTTTTGCCCCAGCATGGGGCGAAAAGTTAAAAAAAAAACAAAATTTTCAAAAAAGGACAAAACATGTATTGTATGCGAAAATATCAGAATTTTTTTTATTGAAAGTTGTAGGGGACAAGTTGCCCTACAATATTGGTGTATAAATATTTGCATCTAAGCGGATTATATTGTCTAAAAAAATCATTTATGCAAAATTTAACTTTTCGCCCCAGTCTCCCCTACATCAATCGATTCGTCTTGATGCAAAGAATAAGATTTTTGATTTATTTTTCAAAAAATGATAACATTTTATTCTACAGCAACATGACTTTTAAGAAAAAATGATTTTTTATTAAAAGTGCAAATTTTTTGTCTATAATTGGTTTTAATTCTAAAAATTTAAATACAATACATACTTTATATGTAGCAATCGATCCGTCTTGGTGCAAAGAATAAGATTTTAGAAATAAATGAGTAAGATTTTCTTATACAGCAACATAATTTTGCGGAAAGAACTCATTTTTTGATAAAAATGCGAATTTTTTAGCTTTAATTGTGATTAACTCTATAAATTCGCATACAATTTATACTTTGTATATACCAGTCAATTCGTCTTCATGCAAAGAATAAGATTTTATTATATATTAACTTCAATAACCAAATAAAAAAAAATTTTTTTTAGAAAAGAGTAAAAAAAATTTTTTTTTGAGAATTTTTGCTTCCTTATGAGGAAGCTTTGCATTCGTGACGATTTTCAATTTTTCAAAAGAAGGTTATATGGACTCATTTTCATCTAAAACATATGTATATTCAATTCTGAGCAAATGTCCAGATGCATGTGTACATGTGTGTGTATAAGTCACAAAAATTGTGTACAAATTATCTCAGACAACTTTTGATGGATTGTCCTGAAATTTTGCAGGTTTATTGCAGTTTATTATTATGTACCTAAAATCTGACACAAGGATTTTCAAAAATATCTACAAAATTTTTTGTTATATAATTTTTTTAAAATTCAGAAAAAATTTTTTTTTGTATTTTTTGAAATAATTTTTTTATTTGTTAATATTTTTAATTATTATTCTCAAAATTAAATTCCTAAAAAAAAACGAATCGATTGATATATACAAAGTATATGTTTTATTAAAATTTATAAAATTAATAAATATTTTTCTTTTTCATAAAAAATTCAAATTTTTGAATTTCAATTTCAAAATTTTGTACGTGAATTACGTCACGAATTTCTATTTATATATTGAGGAAGCTAAATGGTCATGAAATGAACAACTTGTTTAAAGTCTATCAATACATTTCGAGATATTTTTATGATAAATATACCTGGTAAATTTTAGCTAAATTCAACCTCTTCGAGTTATCGTGTTCACAAAAATCAGGATCCATACACACACACATACATCCGGACAATTGTTCAGGGTCTTATATAACATAGTCCCATATAGAAGAAAATTTGTTAAAAGGATTTTTAAAAATTCTGTAAATTAAACGACTACAAAGCTTCCTCACGAGGAAGCAAAAGAGTTATCATTGTTTCTGTGCGGGTGTATTTTGTAATAGCTCGAGGTGTTAGTGTTCGCACAATTTCTGTCGGTAGTGTATATTATATATGTTATTTATAATTTGTAAAAAGTTTTTGTTATATTTTTCAATGAATCTTGACACATGATTGGTGAGTTTTGAGGTTATCTTTTTATAGCGCGTGTGTGAAAGTATTTTATTTAATATTAAAATTTTTCACAGTTTGTAATGCTTTGAGGAGGCTCTGCGTCGTGGAGTGAAAGCTAAGCTAAATTGAATAAAATATCTGATCAGAAAAATTAAAAAGTTTTTAACATCTATTCACAAAAGATATTTGTTCAAATATAAACAACGTATCTGTTCAAAAAATAGAAAAACACTCATCAACACGATATTTTGGGAAATCAGTTAGTGTCTCCCAACGTTTAAACGAAAAACTAAATCCATCTGACATGGCTCAATTATATAAAAAATTACAAAAGATGGTTGCCTTTATTTATCATTACTTAAAACCAACAAACGATTAAATAATTCCTGTGCGAAAATAAAATGTAGCAAATATAGGGTATTGTCACCTTGAGTGGACCGTCTAAGCTTTTCTTCGAAAAAATTCTATATGAAAGCAAATTAATCGGAGGTTTCTATTCCAAGCTATAGTTTAGATCCCTGGATAAGTGTTTATACCATAATAGCTTTGATTTTTTTTATTTGGAAGAAAAAATTGACTTTCAAAAAAGCTAATTTTGAACGAATGAGAAAAGTGTAACCTTGAGTGGACCACTCCTAAAAAATTGAAAAATGTATTCTAAATTCTTTAATGTATTTAATATTTCTGATATATTAATACAAAATTTATGCTCATGCAGCTTCAGACCATATGTGTGTAGCAATGTTTTCAAGTGAAACCATTTTTAATAATTTTGGCACATATCACATCAATATCACAAAAAATTAATAAAGAACATAAAACATAGTTTCAAACCAATTTATTGTCAATTTATACCCAAAAAATGGTAAACTGACATTAAAAATGGAAAAAATAAACAGTCTACTCATGGTTACAAACAGTGGTCCCACTCAAGGTGACATGCAACTTTTCATGGCAGTCACCACAAATTTTTTTTGAGTCAATATTATCACTTAATTAAACTAAGACAATCAATTTCAATGTTCAAAGTAGTAGGAAAAAAATAAGTTACTTTTTAAAACTTAAATTTTACACTACTTTTACACTTTTGAATCACTTTACGTATTGTAAAAGCGACTTTTTTTGGTTTGTGATCTTAAAAACGCTTTACGTCAAACGGTATTAACGTATATATTTATCGCGGAACCTAATTTCTTACGGTTTCTAAGTACGGTGCTGCTATTCGCACTATTTATTTCACGTTTCCGCTGTCAGATAACTTAAAAGCTCAGGCGGTCCACTCAAGGTGACATTACCCTATAAGAATAGTTTCTTTTGTAGTAGATAGGGACAATAATATAGAGTACACTATCGGCAATAAATTGGTAACCAATAATGCGTTTGAAAATTATTGATATTTTTGTCTAATTACATACAACTATATTATCTAGACTTACAAAAACCCTAAGTCTAGATCAAATTATTGTAACAATATTGTTGCGATATGGTAACAATTTTTTGTTGACGGTGACGCGCGTAAGAAAAGTGCAGTAAAAATTAAAAAAAAATATTTCTCAAAAAAATCAGAAAACACCATATTTATATTTATACAATTGATTTAGGGGGTCGATTCTGTAACTTTCCCACTCTCACTTTCCACTTACACTCCTACTATCCACTCAAGCTTTTCACTTTCCACTTCCCACCTTCCACTTTCTACTTCTAATTTCCCTCTTTCTACCTTCCACACACACTTTCGCTTCTCATTTCCCATCCCCACTATTCACTTTCCCACCATTAAGAGGGGAAAGTGGGAAGCGACAGATTGAGTAGAAGGTAGAAAGAGGGAAATTAGAAGTAGAAAGTGGAAGGTAGGAAGTGAATGTGGGAATTGGAAAGTGAAAAATTAAAATAGAAGGTGGGAAGTCAAAAGTGGAAAGTGAGAGTAGGGAATGGGAGTGGTAGGTGGAAAGTTTGAGTAAAGAGTGGGAAGTGACAGTGTGAGAAGAAAGTGGGAAGTGAATGTGGGGATTGGAAAGTGAAAGTGAGAGATTAAAGTGGAAGGTGGGAAGTGAGATTGGAAAGCGAGAGTGGAAGGTGGGAAGTGGAAAGTTTGAGTGGAATGTGGGAAGTGAATGTAGGAATTGGAAAGTGGGAAGTGAGAGTGGAAGGTAGGAAGTGGAAAATTTGAGTGAAAAGTGGGAGTTGAAAGTTTGAGTGGAAGCGTGGAAGCGAATGTGGGAATTGGAAAGTGAAAGTGAGAGATTAAAGTAGAAGGTAGGAAGTGGAAAGTGATAGAGGAAGGTGGGAAGAGAGAGAGGAAAGTGGAAACTAAGAGTGGGAAGTGAGAGTGGAAAGTAGAAAATGAGAGTGGAATGTGAGAGTGGTAAGCGGAAGGTGCGAGTAGAAGGTGGGAAGTCAAAGTGGGAGTGGATAGTAGGAAGTGGAAGGTGGGAAGGGAGAGAGGAAAGTGAAAAGTAAGAGTGGAAAGTGGAAGGTGGAATGTGAGAGTGGAAAGTGAGAGTGGTAAGCGGAAGGTGGGAATGGACAGTGGAAGTGAGAGTGGAAGGTGGGAAGTGGGAGTGGGAAGTCAAAGTGGGAGTGGATAGTGGGAAGTGAGAGCGGAAAGTGGAAGGTGGGAAGGGAGAGAGGAAAGTGAAAAGTGAGAGTGTTAAGCGGAAAGTGGAAGGTGGGAAGTGGAAGTGGGAAAGTTACAGAATCGACCCCCAGTAGGGTAATGTCACCTTGAGTGGACCGCCTGAGCTTTTAAGTTATCTGACAGCGGAAATGTGAAATAAATAGTGCGCATAGCAGCACCGCACTTAGAAACCGTAAGAAATTAAGTTCCGCGATAAACATATACGCTACCGTTTGATGTAACGCGTTTTTAAGATCACAAACCAAAAAAAGTCAGTTTAATATTTTTTGGATATAAATTGATAATAAATTGGTTTGAAACTACATATGTTTTACGTTCTTTATTAATTTTTTTGTGATATTGATGTGATATGTGCCAAAATTATTAAAAATGGTTTCACTTGCAAACATTGTGACACACACATGGTCCGAAGCTGCATAAGCATAAATTTTGTAAATATATCAGAAATATTTAATACATTAAATAATTTAGAATAACTTTTTAGGAGTGGTCCACTCAAGGTTACACTTTTTTAAATCCTTAAAAATTAGCTTTTTTAAAGTCAATTTTTTCTTCCAAATAAAAAAAAATCAAAGCTATTATGGTATAAACACTTATCCAGGGATCTAAACTAAAGCTTGGATTAGAAACCTTCGATTAATTTGCTTTCATATAGAATTTTTTCAATAAAAAGCTTAGGCGGTCCACTCAAGGTGACATTACCCTATTTAATAAGATTTATTTAGAAAACATTTTTTAAAAATCCATCAGTATCTTCATAAAAAAATTATTGTTTAAACAAATTGTTAAAAAATTCAATTTTGTCATTTTTAAAAATAATATTATTAAAGTTCAATGTTTTCTCTATAATTTTGAATCACAAATTTTTTTCTACGATAAATAGTTTACGAGATAAGAATTCTTGAAGAAAAGTATCGAAATTATATAATTACAAATATCTTGCAAAATATTAAAAATTTTGCAAAACTTTTTAGCACGCTTATTAAGGAACCTAAACACTATCAAATTACAAAGTATAAGCAAAATTTAGTCCGTGCACAGAGCCATGAACGCCCTAATAAAGTTTTGACAAATTATTGTAGTCTTTTCACATAAATGTGTAAATGAATTTACCTAATTTTTTAATTAAAAAATCTTAATTTTGAAAAATTGTTTGCTTAACCTCTTTTTTCATGCTACCCTTCACTTATAATTACATAAAATTTAAAACAAAACGTAAATAAATTTTAATTAATGTTTTTAACTAGTAATAATGAAAAACATTTATGGAGGTATGAGCAGTTGTCAAATCCCATTGATCATTTCATTTTAAGAACATTTTCTCAGCTCCAAATGATTATTTTTTATCACACTTTTTTTCTTCTGATTTTATATACAAAAGACTAAAAATACATTTTTACAAATTACATTTTTCTAAACTTAAGTAAGTATCATTTTCTCGAAAACCACATAACGGATACTGTTCATTTATTTTTTTAATTACTTGCACATTAGAGGCATTATTTCTCAAACGTCCCAGCCCAAAAAAAAGTCTTGGGATTGGCTTCATATTTTGGGAAATTGTTATCCTATATGAAAGTAATAAATTTGCAAAATATTAGTTCTTTTAAAAAAAATTCTAGAAAGTAGTGGGGCTTGAAGTTTTGACATTTTCAGTAACACTGTGATTTTCAAAACCATATAACATTTATAATACTTTACCGATTTTAATGTTTCTATAATGCATTTAAAGCATTTTTCATGTACTTTCTAAAAATGTTACAAAAAAATTTTTTAAAAAACTTTTAACCCTCTTTCTTTAAAAAATAAAGTTTATTTTTTAATTTTGACCCAAATGGGTATATTTAAAAAAAAATTTTTTATTTTTATTTGAAAGCTGACATTTTTTCCAAAAAAAACATATATGTTTCATAGTGGGATGGCCATAAGTTTAGAAGATATTTAAAAACAAACTAAGCGGCGCGCCCGCGTCGCTGTACGTTACGCTGTCGCTGCGCCGTTGAACGACACAAATATTACTGTTTCCTCTTCATCTGCTTCAGTAAAAGCTCTCTGCATTCTACAGGGTTGAGACTGTCTTAGAAATAATGCCTGCATTACTGTTACTAAAAAAAATTTAAATAATTAATTTTGAAAACAGAAGGGTATAGCTTAAAAAATTTTTGACTGAACAATTTTGAATAAATAATAAAATTATAATTATAAAGAAAATTATTTTTAATAAATAAATTAATTTTGAAAAAGAAAGCTTAATGCTTGAAAATCAAATACTTTTCTGATTCAATCGAAATAAAGATTTATATGTATATGTAATTTTGAAAAGCTTGCGTTAGTATTATTGTTAACTTGGGTTTAAAGTTAAAAGAGTTTTTTTTAATTTAATTGACGAGATAGTACATAATTTTTTTCATTTTTTACTCGGTTTTTGTTGTTGAGAAACTCGTGGTGTAATTTTTTTTACTTTTTTAGGAAAATTATCAAATCCCTTGTATAGTTTGAGCATTATCAAATTTGTTCTTTAATATTTTTTGCTGTCTCAAAGTAGATGTCTTTGCCACTGTAAAATGTTTGGGTTTCTTTACAATATTTTTGCGTCTAGTCAAAAAGAACTTTTGCAGTCAAAATTCGATTATTTGGAGAATATTGAAGACTATGGAATTTTTGAATTTGATAATTTTCCTAAAAAAAGTAAAAAGAATTACTCCAGGAGTTTCTAAAAAAACCGAGTAAAAAATAAAAAAAAATAATTTATTATCTCGTCAATTAAATTTATAATTATAATTTTATTATTTATGCAAAATTGTTCAGTCAAAAATTTTTTTAAGCTTTACCCTTCTATTTTCAAAATTAATTATTTAAAATTTTTTTTAGTAACAGTAATGCAGGCATTATTTCTAAGACAGTCTCAACCCTGTAGAATGCAGAGAGCTTTTACTGAAGCAGATGAAGAGGAAACAGTAATATTTGTGTCGTGCAACGGCGCAGCGACAGCGTAACGTACAGTGACGCGGGCGCGCCGCTTAGTTTGTTTTTAAATATCTTCTAAACTTGTGGCCATCGCACTATGAAACATATATGTTTTTTTGGAAAAAATGTCAGCTTTCCAATAAAAATAAAAAAAAATGTTTTAAAAATACCCATTTGGGTCAAAATTAAAAAATAAACTTTATTTTTTAAAAAAGAGGGTTAAAAGTTTTTTTAAAAATTTTTTTGTAAAATTTTTAGAAAGTACATGAAAAATGCTTTAAATGCATTACAGAAACATTAAAATTGGTAAAGTGTTATAAAAGTTATATGGTTTTGAAAATCACAGTGTTACTGAAAATGTCAAAACTTCAACCCCCACTACTTTCTAGATTTTTTTTAAAAGAACTAATATTTTGCAAATTTATTACTTTCATATAGGATAACAATTTCCCAAAATATGAAGCCAATCCCAAGACTTTTTTTTTGGGCTCCCAAGTGCGAAAACCAACGCGGCCCAACTTAGGCCCAGTATTGGCAAAGCTGGCAACGAGTCTTGGTAGACAATATTGGGCCGACTTTGCGCCGTCCCTTGTGGTGTTAACAGCGGTTGGATGTCGGCGGCCGACAATCGGCAGCCATTATTGGCCCAATATTGGTGCCGATTCTTCTTCCAATGTTTATTTTTGAGTGTTGGCCAACATTCGGCAGCCAGATCTTGGCAGACATTATTGGCCCGACTTTGGCGGCTAATATTGGGCCTTTAATGTCTTCATATGAATGGATCTTCAATGGCGGTCAAGTATTGGCCAATTCTGGGCGTTCAATAATTAAAATAATATAAATACGGAAATAATTTTATTGCTTTTTATTTTTTTTAAAGGTACATATATAATAAACCTTAAAATAAGATGAGAATAAGTAGAAGAAGATTTTTACAAAGCATAATAATATTAAAAAGGGTTTTATATTTTACAAACTATTTATTGTGCGTTGTATTTTACCCCCTTCTCTATCTCCTGCTCCGGATAACCACTTTCCTGTATTACTACGTATATTCTCTTTAGAAATTTCAAATTGTTCGGAAATTAAGTCGGACATACATTTATAGATGTAGGTCTCACTGAAATTTTTTTTCCCTCCATTTTTGGTTGTCCTACCGCTCCCTGTGTACTCCAACTGGACCGATTTAGTTATAAAAAATGGCAAGGAACTTCGGATTGCTTCATTGCAAGACCTTGCTCCTCTGATTAAAGTCTTCATCACTGTTTTCTGCAAACATTGAAACGATTTTTACTCATTTATGTGAACTAAATAATTTAAATAAAATAAAAATTTATTAAATATATATTTAAAAGAATTTATAAATTATAGAAATTATTATATAATTATTATATTTATATATATTTTTTTTGACTTGGAAGATTGATAAATTCCTTTTATTTTCGAATTAAAAATTTATTAAACTCAGGGTGGTCACAATTTTCAGTTTATCATTTTCCCTGACAATTTATTGACATTAGAATTATTTTCCCTGACAATATTTTGTTAACAGGAAAATATGTAAGTTTACGGAAAGTGAGTAAAATTTATGAATTTCAATAATTTCTAAAAATTACAATTAAAATCCTACGTGAATTCAATTATTTCCTACAATTTTCAACTAAACTTCATCTATAAATCAATTAATTTACATAATTTTCCAAAAAATTTTCTAAAATTCAATTATTCAAATACAAAATCTCAATTTTTATAATAATTGTATCTGTCCATTTTTGGAACTGTAACTGTCCATTAACTGTTTTTTTAAGTTTATTAAAATATAAAATTTTCAAAAAATAAAAATAATCAAATTTTTGAAGAATTTTAATTCTAAATATCACCATAATTTCTCCGAAAATTTAAAAAGTCCAAAAAAGTACATTTTTATTTGCTTTATTTAAAGATAATTAAATCTTGAAAAATTATAATAAAAAAATTCTAAGAATTAAGTTTAGTTCTTAAAAATATTTTAATCTAATTTTTCGAAAACCATGGAATTTCTTAAAAGAGTTTTTGTATTATTAAAAAAAAATAATTAATTTGCAAAAAATATGATATTTTGTTGCAATATTTGGAAGAAAAGTCGAGAAAGTCGGAAGTTTTGAAAATATGTCCAAATAAATTTCAATTTTCTAAATTTCCCTGACAAAAACTTTTTTCCTGACATTTCCCTGACTTTACCGACGAAAATTTTGTTTTACTGATATTTTTCTGACTTTACTGACATGTGGCTACCCTGTCAAACTCTACTAAATTATTAAAATAAAAATGAATTATACTTACTAAAGCAGCCGATTTTGCAGTATCTTCTTTTACGGTGGTATCAAATAAAACAAACGTTTCCTCATCCGAAAATTGTGCCAAAGACTTTTTTCGCATCCTCCATATGATTTATGCTCGTCTCTACGCCATTGTTAGCAAGATCTTTTGCTAAGGACCCAAACTTTCTAGTCAAATCGTAGTTCATGCTACTTCTTATTTTTTTGCCCTCTTTTTGGATTTCTTTTTTTAAAGATTGCATTTCCTCTAAAAGTAAGTCGAAACCTGCAAAAAAGATAGAATTAAAAAAATTGAATAATAATTATATTTCAATCTCTAAAAAGTACGGTTACTGAAATTAGCTTCGAAGCTTGGCGTCGAAAAATATTTTTCTAGGTTTTTGAAAGTGAACAATATTGCTAATTTATTCACCTAAGTTTATGGAACTTTTTAGGACACTATTTGAACCTAAAATCTATAGAGAAATAGTTTAATTCTTTTTGGTTCCGCGTAGAAGAGTTTTTTTCGACGCTCAGCGTAGAATCTAATTTCAGGGACCTAAAAAGTAAATGTTATAAATAAATTTGTCAAAAAAACAATAAGTAAATTCAATTATTTCTAGAAATCTTTGCTTTAACTTTTCCAAAATTCAATTATTTTCAAATTTCTAATTATATTTTCAATTATTTTAATAAAATCCTTCAAAAACTTAATTATTTAAAACATTTATAGACTAAAAATTCTCTAAATATAATAATTAGAGATGTGCAAAAAGCTCGAATAATTAATAATTCATTAAAATTTCAGTCGCAGTGAATATTTTCATGAATATAAATATAAAACTTTTGAACTTTAGAAAATAATTAAAATTGATTAAAATGTTGAATAATTCAATTTTAAATTACTATTAAAGAACTATATAAAATAAAAGTTTAATTTGTAAAACAATACCGATATTTGTTCGTGATGATCTACTAGAGTTTCCAAAATGATTTGAAGTCTGTTCCCCAAGTTTTTGCTTCTTTGCAGCTGGTGATTTATTATTTGGTTTGTCGAATTCTGAAAAATAATTATCAATTTCGAATTTCAAAAATTTTTTTACAAAAATAATAAACGTTTAATTTTAATTTTTATAAATTTTACTTTAAACGAAAATAAATGTTTATAAATTATTACATATAATATAATTTAAAATATAAAAGTTTATAAACTTTTTCTGGTAACTCACTATTTTTTCGTTTACGTGATTCTTCTAAGTTCTTATTATTATCATTTTGGTCTCGGGTGTGCCTTTTTTCTAAGTCTTCAGATGACTCTGACATCTTCGATTCGTCAGAGTTGTAGTCTTCGTTTGAGTCAGTTTCCGAGCCTTCTCGTTCAGTTTCATCATCGTCGCTAGTAGATGCATCGTTAGTTTCCTCAGCAGCAGTGCTGACTACGTTGGCATATATAAATGCTCGATTTAATCGCCTCTTACCCTGCTCAAAATCATCTGAAAAATTTTTTAGAATAACTATTTTATGAGTAACTTTTTGATAACAGGTAAATAAACAGTGATGAAAAAGTAAGAAAAAAATTATAATTGATTTAATTTTTAAAATTACTTGTTTAATTTTTTTATAATTGAAAACTTCTTTAAACTTTGAAATTTGGGTCAGGGAAAAACAAAATAAAATTTTAATGACAACCATGATTATATTCTAAATTTTTTATCAGTTAAATATTCAGTTATTCCCAGCTTCAAGCAAGTAAAAATTCAATTATTTAAAATTTTAATTAATTAATACTTAAGTTATTTAAAACTTTAATCAAATTTAATTTTTATTCATGAAAACATTCACTGATAGAAATAATATAAATTCAATATTTATCGAAAATTTAAATATTTTTAATTTTAATAAATTTACAATTTAATTATTACAAATTTAAATGAATTTCAACTTATTTTTAAATATTTAAATATCGAGAGTTATTAAATTAAAAAGTTTAGGAATTGTATCGAAAATACTTGAAAAATAATAATTTTAATAAAATGTAACACATTTTTTCAAATTTTTATTACCTAAAATATTTATTTTTAGAAATTAATGTTATATATTTTATAATTTAAAACCATTTGAATAATTTTAATTTGGATAAATTCCTTGTAATGCAAATTTACATAATTTACAACTTATTCAGATTTGTTACATGATTAAAAAATGGAATAATTACATGTTTTATCATTTAAAATTTTGTACATTGTAGGTTACATGAAAAAATGTTAAAAATAGATAAGTTTTATTTAATGAAATAGTCACGTAATAGGTGACAAAATTAAAAAAAGAGAATATTAAAAAAAATTACCTGCTCCTTGCAAAATAGTCACAGGATATGTAATCCAAGACTGATGTGGTTCTGTTAGGTTTTCAATCATAGACTGCAACTTTTTGCTACTTCTTCTTGGATAATAGTAGAGATCCTAGAAGGAGAGATGAGACAAGTGAGGCACACTTTCTGATTGGTTCCGCCTAACCGGAATCGGAAGTTCACATATTTGCGCGGGAAGTGGACAAATTTCAAATAAATAATAAGACATTACATTGCAAAAAAATATATTTCATTAATATTAATAAAAAAGTATATTAATAAAACGCAAAAGATATAAATATAATATATAGAATATATAGAGGAGATGTTCTTTGATGTTTACAAAACTTTCATAAATTTTAAAAAATTGTAATGATGTTAATGAGTTTCAAAGAAGTTTGATCGGTTATCCTTTTCAGAAAATACAATTAAAAAGAAAATTTTATCATTAGAACAATATTGATAAATATTCATATAAACCAATTATAATTCACGAAGTTACTTACAGGTTATGTTGATTATGAAATAATTTACTTTAAGAGCTTTAAGTAAAATGTAATAAGTATGATAAAATAAAATAGTAATAAAAAAATAATTCAAAATAATATTTTGAAACGTCAAAATAAATATATGAATTATATATGTATAAATAACCTGAAACTGCTTTTGAAACCCATCAACATCATTAAAATTTTTTTAAATAATATATAGAATGACAATAATTTTATAATATGAAAAGTTTATAATAAAAGTATAAAATAATTTATTTTTTAATCATAAAAATATGAATTACCTAATAGATAAAATTATAAATAAGACTAAAAAATTTAATAAAAAAAATTTAATTTTTATTTTGGAATTAAATATAAATAAATATTACATTACGTTAGGATAAAGAATGTATTTAAGTGAAAGAACAACATTTATTATGCATATATATCTTCTTAATTGGTACAAAAACAAATCACAATTCATTGGAAGGTTCGATGCATCGCCATGCTTTTGCTGTCATATATTTTATCCTCTTTTTCTTTATTTTTGGCTTGGTTGTTTATTCTGAGGCGAAAAAGTAAAAATCTTCGCAAAATTTTTTCTCTTAGACCGTGGCACGGTAAAATATGACTACTCTCAATATTTTCGAAATGACAGGAGTAGAAATTAAAAACGTTTACATTTTTTAATCTATTTACAATTGGTTCCCAAGAGCGGAATTTTTGTTCAATTTGTAGAAATAGGTTGAACATATCATCGTTGACATAAAATAGCGAATTTTCCTTAAATTCTTTGAAAGCAACGAAAGTGGCAAAATCAAAATTATTTTTATCGTAGTTTCTTGAACCTACAGAAGCAATGCATAAATTGCAATTTTTTGTTGTTTTTTGAATACTGTTGATTAAATAACCAGCAACATAATATAAACAATTCTTTTCAATATTATTTAGCGGTTCAACAGATGTCAGTAACAAATCGTTGGATACATTTTCATTATTTATTATAAATTGAAAATTCGTTGACGACGCTTTTAATTGTGACTTATTTTGTACATTTTCAACATTTTCTAGTAACGTAATTGTTTTTAAAGGTCTCTTGTTTTCTATGTCTGTCCCAGAATTGATGTTTTTTTTAGACAGTCATTCAAAAAATGAGAATCATCAAAGTCGTAATTACTCGAATTGATTGGTTTCGTATATTGTGCAATTGAAATTATTCGTAGATCGTATTTGAACTGTAGGACATTAGGCGTTACATGTTTTGATCTTATTACACTAAATAAATTTTCGACAACATCTTGTGTAAATCGCGAAGTCAATACAAATTTAAACCCTTTTTTTTCGATCAAATATTCGCTTAACTGAATTGCAGACATAGTTGACAACATGAATCCTTTTTGAAATGGTTTAAAAATCCCTGCTTTTCCAATTTTTATTCGAGTAAGAAGATCCACCATCTCTTTCAAAAAGAAAATTGTTTCTTCGTATTTAACAATGTCAAATTTACTTATCGCGGATTGTAAATTCCTGGATGTCATTAGTCGAAACCATTTGGCGATGAAGCCAACGAACCAAGCTGTAGTTTCAAATTCTGGCTGAGACTTTTCATGAGATATGAAATATAGTGCTGCGCTAACCTTTGAACTTAAAATTTTCGTCGCTCTGCCCACTTTCATTTTTTGAAAGGATTTATTACTTGGAAGAAGTATATCCTGTTTTTTTAAATTGGGGGTTAAGGTAAAGACCAAACCTTCCTGAACTTCTAACATTTGAACTAAGTGTTCGGCGTTAACAACGTTTGTCGGTAAATTGTATTTTTCTTGAATGTCAATTGGTAAATAAATTACCTTATTATTAATAATACCTTGCACGATATTTTTCATTACATGTGGCACATCCGCAAAAAAGTAAAGTCGTCGATTGGAATCGCCACGAGGATGTGGATGTGGAATCGAATTTTCGATTCCCGCAGTTCTTTTAGCTGTTATGCCAAACGAATTCCAACAGGCAACATTACATGGTCCCATGTCAAAGGTGACGCTGTTGACTCGTAAACCGATGTTCTCGGCTTTAGAGATGATCTGTAAAATTATTGGTTTCAATAATGAGCCGTCGAACCCAGCACCAGTATATTCGTAACCGATCACTTGCTTCCAACGTGCATGAATTCCAGTTAAAACGTAAACTAATCCATGCTTTACTGTACCTTGGGCATTTGGTGGAAGTGTTATTTCTCCTATGTTCTCTTTTGTTTGAGGATCAAACATTTTTCCTCCCAATATGCTAATTTCATCTAATGCTATAGAACATTCTCTGTCGCGATCATTTTTAAAATTGGCCACTTTATACTCCAAATATTTTAACATTTCATCGGAAATTCCAGGTTTGAATTTAATGTGTTCTATTTTTCATGTAAGCGTTCTGCGAGATGGAAAAGGAAATCCTTGTTTTAACAGCTCCTCGTATCCTGCAGTCCCACAAGCAAATTTTAAACGTAAAGCTTTTTTAACTGTGGTATTTGACCATTTGGTAACCTTTGATTTCTCCCCAGCTCTTTGTTGTTTGATCAGGTGATTTATTTGATCTTCTGTGAATAAAGTTAACAATATTGCTTTGTATGTGCTGTGTTTCTCTGAGACCAATCTTCTTTTTTCTTTTACAACCTTATTTAATCGACTTTTTAAAAATTTAATTTGATGTTCCTGTTTTGCAAATAACTTCTGAACACTCTCTTCGTCACATTTAGGTAATTTATTTTGCTCTTTCATCAGTGTAGGATCAGTATTTTCTTCAGACTTCTGTTGGCTCATCTTTATCTATTAAGTAAAATAAAAATATCCAATTATTACTCTGATTACAGATAAAGGTGATTGTACTAAATAATATAATTTTCGTCAAAACAAAATTCTTTTTACCTGATTTCCAACTTCATATTCTACTTCAATCGCAGGAGTTGTTAGATTTTCAGGGTTTGTACTAGTCGATGCTAAATTAGAAATAATCATTGTCGATTCATTTGTCGGATTTTCAGAACGCTCATCAGAAACAATCATTATAGGTTTAATTGTTGGATTTTCCGAAGAATTATCAGAAATAATCTTTGTCGCCAATCTTTGCTGCAAGAAAACATATTTTAATTTAGAAGCCTTATTTATGAATTAAAAAGGAACTAAATACTTGACATATTTTATAATTCTCACTAAGTAAATATTTCTGTAAAAGAAACAATTGTAATAAAAAGAATGCTACTTACCTTTTTTCCTGATCTACAAAAAATTTCTCCAGATAATCTTTTTCGCTTTGGTGAGGTTGGAAATTCGCTTGGAACAGCATCTGTTTTTAAACGTTTTATGTTGTCAACAGTTTCCCACATATCCGAGGTAAAATGCAACTAAAGTTTTTAAAAGTAAACTTTAAATTTTAATTTATATCTTTTTATTTTTTGTACATTGTTTTTATTGTAATTCTAGTTTATTATTGCTATATTTACACACATGTTTTGAGAACTTTTTTAGGTTAACCAAACAAATGTTCCTTTTAAATTGTAATTTTTCTTTAACTTCAAAGTAAACTGTTACTGCGTGAGATGATTTATATTTTTTACATTACTTTTACCTTATAATTATAAAGAGAATTACCTGGCAAACACATGATTTCAATGTTGGGGCCCAATCTGGTCGATTTATACTTTTTACCCCACAAGTCTTTCAAAATTTCGTTTTTCGGGAAACATTTTAGAATTATGCCTTTACCCGAAACACTTTTACAGTATAAAATACAACACTGCACCATTTTTTTAAAAGTATTTACCACATGAGCCTCATGAGTGAAAAATACTCGAAGCGACGCAAATACAATCAGGCAATGCAATATCGCGTGTGACGTATAAACATAACCTCACTTTCAACAATCGTTGTTTAAAAATAATTCAAATTTTCGCGGGGATATAATGAACATCCGATTCCGGTTTGGCACCAGACTAGTGGAAGGGAAAACGTGTCTCATCTCTCCTTCTAGGATCTCTAGGATAATAGCAATTAAAAGGTGCTTCTTTGTTAACCCATATACTTGGCACCAAATCGATCATTTTTTTCCCTCATCATCTGTTTCGCCCAAAAATTCGACGACCAAAAATTTTTTTGCAAGGTATTTTTGTACGTCCTGAAAAAACAGACATAGTTAAGAAGTAATACAATAATAAATACACTGTGTCTATTTCAAAAGAATATTTCGCTTGTTCAAAGTTTTTCATTTGTTTAATTAAAAAAATTAATGTCATCAGTATACATAAATAAAAAATAATTGTAAGTTACCATCACTTTTCAGGGTGACCGCAAAAATTTATTTTCAAAATTCCCTGATTTGCGGCCACCCTGCTTTTATATTTTTTGTCACGGGCGAAATAGACACTGCGCAATAAATTAGATACAAGGATGAAAAATATGAAAAAAAGTGACAAAATAAGAAACAATGAATAGAGGCGGACTATCTACGATACTTAATCATATATTACTACAATAGTTACTAAAAACAAAATAATATTAAGCAGGCATAATAAATATATATATGAAATAACAAACCTCTTCTTCGCACGTTGTCGTTTTGGTTCTAAGTGGATTCATTCTCGTATTGATATAAAACTTAATGTTTCACACAGATTAGAACGGAAAACTAATTATTAGAAAAAGATTATTCTTTTTTTCTTTTTAATGAACTCTATAAAGACGGGACACAAAATTTCAAACTAAAGAGCGGCTCTGTAGAATGCACTTGCACGTGACCAGAAACGGGTTAATACAACTGGAAGCCGGGCAGGTATCAACCGGCATACAGAAATCAAAATGGCGTTTCCGTTTGCGCACCTCTCATCAGTTGCGCGGTAAATTCAAACTTTTTACTTGTTTGAAAATAAAAATATATCAATATATTATAATTTAAATAAAATCTACTAAATAATTAATGTAATTAAATAATAATATATGTTATTAAAATAAATTAATTATAACTTTAAACAGTTAATCTATATCTGGTATTAATATCATACAAATTTTTTTTCATATGAGTTGGAATATAGATTATTACTATTATAACCACACTAATTATTAGGGGATTTAAGGATAGTCAGACATTTTTAATAAAAGTACTCAAAAAATTAAATTTTTAGAATTCATATAAGAAAATTCTGAAATTTGGTGTATTTTTTGCTATGAAATTATTGTAACACAAAACCTTAAAAATTTTTCTATTTCTAACAGTAATTTCTTTCTAAATAACTTCATTATTACTTATAAATTATTTAATGAATAATTTTGCTTAAATATTTCAAAATTAATTGATTTTTAAAAAAATTAAGTTTACAATTTTTTATAAATAAATGAACTTCAAAAGGCTTTAATTTGAAATTTTATAAAATTTCAATTCTTAATGAAATTATAATTAGAAATTTTTTAAAAATTGGATTTTGCAAATTATTAATAATTCAAATTCTTCTTGAAATTAGTTAAATTTGTCAATAAATATTTAATTAATTATTAAAAATAATGGATTTATAAAAAAAATTTAATTAAAAACATTTAAAAAATTGAATTATGGAGAAGTTACAAACGTTTGCAGAAATTCAATTATTTTCAAAAGTAATAAAATTCTTCTCACAAATTCAATTATTCAAAATTAAAAAAAAATTCTCGTCAAAATTATAATTATCTTTATAGATAACAAAAATTTTCCTAAGTTCAATGATTTTCAATAATATCTACTATTTTAATAAATTTCCTAAAAGAATTTAATTTTTTAATAAAATTGAACTCAAACATTTACAAGTTATTTTCATAAATAATATAAATTGCAAACGAAATAAATTATTAACACATTTTTTATAAATTTCTTCTAAATAATTCAATTAATTTCATAAATAATACATTTTTTATGAATTCAATTATTTTTATAAATAATAGGAGCTCATCACAGAATTTGAATTATTTTTAATAGAGGTTTAATCGAATTCCTCGAAAAAGATAATTATTATTCAAAATTTGATTAAAATTCGTTGCAAGAGTTTAATTATTAAAAATTTGTTGATAAAATTCTTTACAAGAATTAAATTTCAAAAAATATTCAATTAATTATTTACTTTTGTATTTAAGGGGATCCCAAAGTCGATTAGATTTTGGCATTGAGCTTCAATGGAAAAATTTCATGGACTGTGGGACCCCCTTAAATAATTGAATAATTTTAAAAAGATTTCAAATTAAAATATTTGAAAATTTTAATTTTCTATACTTTTAACTGGAAATTTTGAAGAATTAACTTTTTTCAAAAATTTTAATTTAATTTTTTTTAAATTGAAATTTATTATACATGCAGGGAAAAAAAAAGTTCCCAGATATTTCAGGAATTATTTCCTAACTCTTGCACGGAAAGAAAAAGTCCGTCAACCATTAATGGATTAGTATATTACTTTGAGACGGGACACTTTTTCCGTTGATGGTTACTTAACTTTACTTAACGATTGAAAACGAGTCATGGATTGATTAGAATGCCAGTATGTGACCAATTGTTTTAGATTTAATGCTGAATTGTTATCAATGGCTGTTTGAATGTTTACGAATCATTAGTGAAAGTTTGTGAAACGTTAGTTGACTCGTATTCTAAATCGGCGCTCTTCACTAGCGCATTGTTGCGCAGTGTACCGATGCGCATTTCTTCCGGTTTCTCTATAGTCCATGTGTTTTTGCTGTCTGCTATACATATCCCTATATACTATTATGTGTAATGTGAATATTTAACTTAACTAATAATTTGCAGTTGAATTGCGTCTAGAAATTGACCTCGATGAAAATATATTTTCTTTTATATTTCTCGCCAATTAAAAAGTAGTTATTAGTGCAAAATCATTTCTCACAAGTTGTGAAAAATTTTGTTATTTGGTATATAAGAACAGTTTGCTTCTAAACTTAAAGTGTTATAAGTGTGCGTTTCTACGTGTAGTTATTATAAGTGCGAAAATGTGTTGGTCTAAACTTCTAAAGCGTCTAAGAGTGTAAATAAAATATCGGAACTGTGCAACGAAAAAAATGTGTTCATTCTGTACCAAATAGTGTCTAAAATTAGGGATAATTCTGAAAGAAGTTGAATTTTTTGAATGCTTTTGATAGTCATAGAAAATTTAATAGACAGTTTTCTAAATTTTAGTGAACGAGTTTTATATATTGATGACAGTTTTCTAAATTTTAGCAAGCAACTCGTCACTGATTGTGACTCAAAGTATGTTATCCATTGAATGATTTTGTGTCCCGTCTCAAAGTAATATACTAGTCTATTAATGATTGACGGACTTTTTCTTTCCGTGTGGATACGTGGTAACAGCTCTGAACTAGCGACGAACATTCAATGGTAATCAATGAATGTTTGAAAGAAATTCGGGAACTGTATTAGAAAAAGCTATAAATAGTCCATTAGTCTCTTTTTCATTACTTTCTTACACGGAGTAATAATAAGGAGACTGTACTACCAGTGAGATACCGTGCCAAATGTCTGCCTTGGTTCACTGAGTAGTAAAGACTTCTCAAAAATAAAGCGCATGCGCAGTTTGCAACTATCTTCGTCACTCTTGAAAGAACGATGAGAGAGATCATTATTTTGACGTGCGAGTTAGAAAGTGTGGTTATGTTTTATTGTTGACAACAGCAACTATACGGGAAAATCAAGATTTAAATAAGAAAAAATATTAATTAACAAACTGCAAAGAGAAGAGTAAGTACAATATATTATAATATTAATAAATTGTAATATAGGTGTGAGTAGATATTAGTAAAAAGATTATTTTTGTCGAACCGGAGTAATTCTTTTCTTTGTATGATAAAGTGAATGAATACAATATAATATAATGCTATAATCGCTATAATGCTAATATAATTAATATCTACTCACACATTTCCTATATTACAATTTATTAATATTATTTAATAGTATAATATATATTGTCAACAGTAAAACATAACCACACTTTCCAACTCGCACGTCAAAATAATGATCTCTCTCATCGTTCTTTCAAGAGTGACGAAGATAGTTGCAAACTGCACATGCGCGTTATTTTTTAAAAGTCATTACTACTCAGTGAACCAAGGCAGAAATCTGGCACCAGTTTGACTAGGGGATACGCTGGAGAGCAGTCTCCTTATTATTACTCCGTGCTTTCTTATGTAAAGTTTATGGCACTGGCCGCAACTGTTTCTGAAATTTTCGGGAATTCGTCGAGGAATTTTGGTGCGCAGAAACTGTGCGCACCAGTCTCAACAAGTCTCACCGTCAGTAAGACTTGCGTGCCTTATATATTTATTTTATGCTGAGGTATTTAACTCGCCTGTTTAGCTCAGCTGGATAAGACGCCGGACTTCTATTCTCGGGTACACGGAGAAACTTTTTCTTCTAATATTGAATATATTTGGTTATCTTTATTCTAAAAGTACGTTAGAATGTGAGGATTTTTCGTGCGTTGTGCTAATAATTTCAACATTAATACGAAAATATGATAAGTTCGTTATATATTAAGCAATCTTTGGTGTACAAAAATTACTATCTGCATTAGAAATAGTCTTATTTTTCTTTAGAAAAGAATAAAATGCTAGTTTTTGTTTGTGAAATAATACGGTAATTCTAACCTTTTTTCCACATATAGATAGAATATATAACAGACATTCTAACGTAACATACCAATTTTGAAAGGACTGCGGGCGGACTTAACCGATTTCGCCCGAGCATCACCGACTCCATCACCTGACGTCGCGAACTAACCCTAATGTTTTCGAAGTTGAAATTCACACGTGTATGAAAGATAAAAACCTTTTATTAATAAACGTGAATGTCTCCTCATGCCAAATTAAATTCAAGAACTGTTCCTCAATATAACATAATTTTTTTCACGACTTTTACTTATTTACATAATTTGATTAGTAAGTTATTTTAAAAAATGCTCTCTCTCGAAGGCACATATTTTTCCACTCGTTTAATATATAAGGACGATTCAGCTGTGTACTTCTAACGAATCGTGCGATCTTTCGGTTTCCGTGACCAATCGTCGTGTCTTTACTTGCGTGTGCGTGTGTGCGTTAATAATATAGGTTAGGTTCTTACGTCGTGTTAAATATATTTACCTACAGTTACAGTGACATACACTAATGCCATCTACCATCAGATCCAAGTATCACTATCGTCTCTATGAGTATCTATAGACAATTAATTTGTTGTATTTCTTTTTAATTCATGGCTTTCCCAACTTTGCAAAAATTATTATTTTCTTTCTAAAACAACATACTAATTTTCGTTAGTTTCCTTATGAAGAACTGTAAAATATATACTGAATGAGTGTTTTTGATAGTCTCAATAGCAATTTCTATAACCTATGTCGTTTTTCCCTTGAATCTAACCTAACATACTAAAATGTCTCACCAGTTTTAAGAATTAGTGGTATTAAAAGTTTCTCCGTGTACGCGAGTTCTGTTCCAGCCGCCGTCGATTTTTCTCTAATATGGTTTTTTCTATTTCAGAAACTTAATAAAAAATAAAAATTGTATGTGACCTTCAAGGATAAATGTGTGTGTGTGCGCACGTGTCAAGAAGTGGGAAGTGGGAGGGGGGAAGCAGAATTCATTTTTTCTTGCATTCGCCTAACTTTTCGATTTTCTTGAACAGTTCCCGACTTTTTCAAGAACAGTTTGCCGAGAAGTGGTGAAATAGTTATAATTTGTAGAGAAATAGTAAATTACATATTTAAACGAGGCAACCTTTAGTTATCTGTGTACTACCCGCCGTATCCAAGAGTTAAGAACGAAGTTCCCGAATAATCCTCGAACTTTTTTTTTCCGTGTGGAAATTTCATGAAAATTTTTCCAAATTCTCAGAAATTTTTCTAAACGTTTAAGAGAATTTTTCAAAACTTTGGAGATTTTTCCTACGCTATTTTTATTCATAGAATTCGATTATTCTTTAGAAAAATTCCCTTTATTCTTGTATTAGTAAATTTTTCTAAATAATTAGTGAAATTTGATTTCTAAATTTTCTTGGAAAAATTTCCAAAATTTTTTGAATTTCAAATAGGTTTGAATTTGACATTTTTAAAAATCATAATCCCTGTGGAAAAATAATAGGGGAGAGTGGTCCTAAGTTGGCCGCCTAAGCAAATTGGTCGAAAATAGTAACAAAATGAAATTTAATCACTTCGGCAAGTATATATTAGTGTTCAGAGATCGTTTTGCTATAATTTTGTGGTATTTAGAACGTTATAGAATGACTTTTGTAGTCTTAATACAATAAATCGTGAAAAGCTGCATTTTGGACATTTCAGAAATAGCGGTCCTAAGTTGGCCACCCCCTGGTCCTAAGTTGGCCACCACTTTTTTTCGCTTGAGTATAAGGAAGAAATGCATATTCTTTTCAATTACGCAGAAATTTTACAAATTTGATACATTTAGGAGAATAAAAACGCATTATTTAACTATTTTTGTTTAGAAAATGAAGCAATATTTTATTTCATTTATTTACAGTGGTGGATGGCTGTAGAGACAGGCGTTTTTGTACTTCATTTTTTCTAATGTTTTTTAAACCATTTTTTTTTGTTTTTTGTCTTTGTTTAATTCCTACGTTACACTTTTACGGTCTTTCTCGTGATAAAAAACACAAAAAAGAAATAAAACATAAATAAAAACAAACAAAAACAATAGGTGGCCAACTTAGGACCACTGTAGATTTTTACAAGTTTCAAATTATTACGCTAATAAAAAAAATTTATTTAAAAAATCAACAGAACCTCTTATTACAACATTAAATAAAGGAACTAGCGCACACACTTATTTAGAAATTTTTAATTATTTATCTCTTGTAGCTGCTCTCGAAAAAACAAGAAAAATCAAATTTTTTTGGTCAAAAACAATATTATTGTCCTCACAATGCGTAGAAGAATCTTAGATTATAATTAGGTCCATAAATTATATCATGGTTTATCAATATACCATACCACAAAATTATAGATTCGTCCAGTAAACCATCTCTGAGAAATGCAGGGTGGCCAACTTAGGCCCACGGCCAACTTAGGACCACTCTCCCCTAATAATTAAATATTTATTTAGAAAAAAGTTATTGATGTTTTCGAATAATTTTATATTTAAAGAAATTCGTAAATAAATGTAACAGAACATTTTTTTGAGTAAAATTTTTTTCTTTATTTTCTCAAAATTTTCAATTTTATTTTCAATTAAAATTTGGAACTGACAAATAGAATTTATAAACATTTATCCTTTAAAATTTAATTAAAGCAATTGTAACTAAGAAATAAAAATGATGCAAATTACTTTCTTATGAAAATTGAGAATTTTCTACAAAAATATTAAGAAATGGAAATATGTAATGTTTTTTCCCGAAATAAATAAAAAGTAGAATGACAAAGTCATTTCAGTCTCTACTCGTGTAACAAATTAAATAAATATGTAGTTTCATACATTGTGATACAAAAGGCTTTTCTTTCAATTAAACTCGTAGGGTAAATGTTTGAAGAAACCCTCACCGATTGTTGAATAAACAACCCCAATTCACACGACGGTATAGGATATTCAAACAGATTTTTTTTCCTAATTGTTGGACCCTGAATAAAAACAGTGTTCGTATCCTGAGAACTGCAAAAAATTCTCTGAATTTTCACGAACTCGCCTGATGTTAGTTGAACAAGATTGTTTGGATAATTAACGCTTAACTGAAATGATTTTACATTGATTGACGTATAATCAATTTCAAGTAATGTTCTTTCCCCGCTTTCAACACGATTACTCAGTTCTGGAATTTTTGTAATCAGGTTTGAGATACCTACTTCGGATAATCGTCGGACAATTTGCTGTAGCGGATTTCTTGGCGTTCTTATCAATTTTTTAATCAACCCTAAGAAGTTCTCAAAAGGGAAAGCCGAGTATGCTGTCAACGGGGCCTGCATTTTCTCAACGTCATCCGCCAAGTGTAACGTACTGTGTAAATTCATGACTTGAAAATCGTCTCCATACAATTCAGGTAATTTAGAGAAAAATTTTCTTAAAAGTTTTCGAGCTTCACGCACATGAGTGAGAGACAAAGTTGGGTGGCATTCGAGAAGCAACTGATAAATTTAAAAAATTTGAATAATATTCTTTCGAATGGACAAATCGAAGGATTATGGTTCCAACATATAATAAAAAAAACCTGAACTGAGTGGCTTTCCATTTTGTCAAATCTGATCCGTCAAAAGTTTTCCTTTGAAATTCATTGGGAATTGAACCTTTTAATTTTGAGAGTAACTTTGTTAATTTTTTCCTATCCTTTGTTTTCAATTTTCCTTTCTTTCTTTTTTGTCCTAACCACCTTTCCAACAAAGTTTTCATGCAACCATTACAAAGAAGATGCATGTAATCCAGAAGAACTTGACTGACAGGATCAAAATTTAGAATTTTTAGTAATGGTGATATCCTGTTTGGTATATGATGTAGTCGTTGGTTTTTTGTTCTCGGATTCGTAAATGAATGTTTTGTTCGCTTTTTCCTATTCATTTTTGGAAACACTCGCTTTTTGTTAACAGTCTTCCCACGTGTCTGCAAGAAATATGTATAAAAAGAATGTAACCTGATGAAAGAATTTTGGAAACTAATTAACGTTTTTTAAAAACATTTTTAGACTTATTTTAATCGCTATTTAATGTAAAATTTAAATATTCTACTGGTATTTCTATATATGAGATTTTAGTTGACCACCAAAAATATTTTTTTTCTATTCTGTTTAAAAAAACAGACACGTATTTTTCTATTTTTGTTTAATTGTCCAAATTGTTGATGTTATGAATTTTCGAAATTAAATTAAATTTTTTTTATAACTAAATTAATTTTTTTAAGTTTGGGCCGAATTTTTTATTTTTTTTAAATATAATATAGAGAAGATTTTCCTAAAAATCTCGAAATGGGCCTGATGTATTAAATGAGTTTTAAAACATTTTCAAAAATCACTTGCAAGCATCGCAGTGGGATTTTTTTACAATTAACTTTTTAAAACTCATTTAACACATCAGACCCATTTCGGGACTTTTTGGAAAATCTTCTATATATTATAAGGTATAAATAAATTTAAAACAAAAAAAAATCCAGTCCAAAGTTAAAAAAATTTAATTTGTTTATAAAAAAAAATTTTTTTTAATAAGAAATTTGAAAAAAAAGTTTTGTTTACATTTCTTAAAAGTCGAAAGAAAACTAAAACTTTCATTTTTTGACAACTTTTTCCTAAACTCAATATTTTTGTACTTATAAATTACTGAATATAGGTCTACAATTACAAGTCCTAAATTTTGAAAATTCATAACTCGACAATTTGGACAATTAAACAAAAATAAAAAATACGTATCTGTTTTTTTCGATACAGAATAGAAAAAAATATTTTTGGCCCACTTTAAGAGACGTCGACTTAAATCTCACGTAATCACGCCCATATATTTTTCCAAAAAAATTTCCAATGGCGAAGATAGGATCAAAAAATACAATTATATATAGCATAAACATATTTTACGCTACCATTTTTGCCACTTTGAATTTATATAATAATTTTTTGATTTCACTTTTGAAATTAGAAACTTTCATGGAAATACCAAAATAAAAAGAGGGGTGTCTCCATGCTCGCAGAAAATAGTGTATTAAAAATTAATTATAATGATTATTATTATTATTATTTTGAAATAATTTTTTCTATTTTATACTTTTTCTAAAGAAAAACTCTGGGTATCCAGTAACTTTTGAAAAAAATCAAGATTTTCAAGAGTCTTTGGACACCTTGAACTTGAGCCAATATTGAAAAAAATTATATAAATAAATCTGATAAAGAATTTTTTTATTAATGCATATAATGCTTCAAATTTACCTCGCATCTTTCACACGAGTAAAATCCTGTATGCGATTTCGTGCACTTAATATATGATCGGACTGGCATATCGCATACTAATGCAGAAATTTCGACATCGTATTTTTTGTTATTGACTTCCACTCCATTTGGAATTTCCTCTTTAATCTCTTCAACAAAGTCATATAAAAACTCTTCTACGTCCTCAGGTTTAGAGTCTCCACAAAAGATTCCAGCTAAGAAAGGCTTACAATAATAGTCCGGATGTAAAATTTGGACTAGGATGGGCCACACTTGAATTGAAGACTTATTGTATAAAGGCAATCCGTCAATGTTTATCAAAAGTTTAATTACATTTCCAGGGAATGCAATATTTTCAGGAAAAATACTATTTTTCAAAATGTTTGTTATTCCAAGATATATGTATGTACCATTAGTTTCTTTTTTCGATTTCATCGATCTTACTTTTCCATTTGTTCTTTGTGTTCGCAATAAAGTTTCTGCCGACTTCGGTAAATCAAAATGACCATAATCGCGCAAGATTTTCAGCAGTTCATTTAACGCGGTTCTTGTTATTTTATTGACATTATTATTAGCTCAATATTGAAGTTTTTGACGCAGAGTTTGAGGTTCTTCCGTGTCATTAGTTTTAAAATCGTCTTCTTCCAATCTACAATTTTCTGCAAAGTTTTTTTCCATTTCCCTCGCTTCGTCAGAATCGTAATCTGACAAAGAATCGTCACTAAAATTAATTAAAATAGACAATTATTCTGTAAAACTAGTCGAATATTTTTATATGTCAAAATAAAAATTATTAAACATATGTAAATTGTAAATTTTCTGAATATTTACCTTTGAAAAGATAAATTGGAAAAGATAGAGTCATCAACATACATTTTTTCCAATTCAGAAGGTATAGGTGGTAATGATGAATTTTCTGACGAAGAGAGATTCTCTGATGAATATGATTCACTCATATTTTGATTATACCTGCAAAAAATTATTTCTCATTGTACAATATTAACTTGCAAAAATCATTAGATAATATTTATTCGTTTATCGATATACAAATATTCGGATATTACTGTTTTGGTTAATTTACATTTTTCCACCAATAATTAATTTTTAAAGTAGAAATATAATATATATATGTAATTTGAAATTTTCAAAAAGCAATAACAATGTAGATTTCAATACTTTATTTTATTCGCAAAATCATAATATGCAAAAAGTGTACTTATAATTATAATTAAGGGAATATATAAATAATAAAATTACTTTTATAGCGAGGCGAAAAATATAATTTACAAAATATATTGTATACACTGAGAGAAGTCCGGGAACTAATACGTCCCGTGCGAGGCTTGAGTGATAATTTTGAATGTTCTTATGTGAACCCTCGATCGGGACGTCTCAAGCCCCGATAAAAAACGTGGAACGTCCCGAAGCGGGATTACTCAAGTAGAGTCTACATTGGATGAACGCGAACGTTGCCGTGCTGACGTCACCCATTTATAGCATGGGTGACGTAATACGTTCGCGTACACGTTCACGTTCGCGTACCATGAAATGTAGACTCTACTTTACAACTTTTAGTTTCGGTCACGAGTTGTTCTCTCACATGCGGGAACAATGTTTGACAGACTCGGGGCGTCTGAGCCCTAAATTCGAAACATCTCAAACGCAACAAGAACAGTAGCTTATAGCGACGTCTAGCGGTAACTATTACGCCCTAGACTTCTCTCAGTGTATAAATAACTTACTGTGGAATTAAATCAGTGTCCATCCTTGAACACTCATCCGACTGCGAGCTTACAAAATCTGAAGTCGATCCACATAGTGACAAATTCAATCGTTTATCTGGCGGCTCCAGATCACTCAAGGCGCTAGCACAGCTCCTACTGCCTGGCTGCAGGTTGACATGGTAACACATGAGTAAGAGAGTCAGAAAATTCAAATGAAATGTTTTTTCTCTCTCACTCTTATGGCGCCTGCCTGCGCAGGCAGGCAGTGAGGTGAGAGTGTACCTTTATGCTGTCGTCGCTGTCATTTTCGAGTAGCCTTTTTAAGGCGCGAGATTTCACTGCCCTATAACTTGCAATTTTTTTATAACCTAATTTATCACTAACAAACACCATTAACGGTATAATTAAAGGTTATGTGAGTATGACATTGTCATGCGCATTCAACAACGGTTGACCCATGGGCTGTTATTTTTTACAAATATTGGACCGAACTACGTCTCATTATTGGCAATCATAATTTGTCATTGTATATAGATTCAATAGTTCAGATACTTACAGGCATAATATTAAATAAATTTTTTTTTTTTTTTTTTTTTTTTTTTTAAAATGCTACTTATTTGGCTTTTTATTATCGTTTGCGATATATTTGGGTTTATATCCAATAAAAACAATCAGTTTATATGATACAACAAGATACAAAAAGACAAAATTTATTGGTTAATATTTTTTGAAAATTTATATTCCTTAGATAATCATTCAAAAATGTTTTAAGTTTTAAACTACAACGGCCCAGCAATCAACCAAGAAACGTCTCGTCATTGGCAATATTAATTTGCCATTATATTTTCCAGAGTAACTGGGGATCGGTGCCAATAATGGCCCAGTAATCGGCCGAGACACGTCTCGTCATTGGCAATATTAATTTGCCATTATATTTTCCAGAGTAACTGGGGATCGGTTCCAATAATGGCCCAGTAATCGACCGAGACACGTCTCGTCATTGGCAATATTAATTTGCCATTATATTTTCCAGAGTAACTGGCGATCGGTGCCAATAATGGCCCAGTAATCGGCCGAGACACGTCTCGTCATTGGCAATATTAATTTGCCATTATATTTTCCAGTGTAACTGGGGATCGGTTCCAATAATGGCCCAGTAATCGGCCGAAACACGCCTCGTCATTGGCAATATTAATTTGCCATTATATTTTCCAGAGTAACTGGGGATCGGTGCCAATAATGGCCCAGTAATCGTCCGAGACACGTCTCGTCATTGGCAATATTAATTTGCCATTATATTTTCCAGAGTAACTGGGGATCGGTGCCAATAATGGCCCAGTAATCGGCCGAGACACGTCTCGTCATTGGCAATATTATCTTGCCATTATATTTTCCAGAGTAACTGGGGATCGGTTCCAATAATGGCCCAGTAATCGACCGAGACACGTCTCGTCATTGGCAATATTACCTTGCCATTATATTTTCCAGTGTAACTGGGGATCGGTGCCAATAATGGCCCAGTAATCGGCCGAAACACGCCTCGTCATTGGCAATATTAATTTGCCATTATATTTTCCAGAGTAACTGGGGATCGGTGCCAATAAAGGCCCAGTAATCGGCCGAGACACGTCTCGTCATTGGCAATATTACCTTGCCATTATATTTTCCAGTGTAACTGGGGATCGGTGCCAATAGTGGCCCAGTAATCGGCCGAAACACGCCTTGTCATTGGCAATATTAATTTGCCATTATATTTTCCAGAGTAACTGGGGATCAGTGCCAATAATGGCCCAGTAATCGGCCGAGACACGTCTCGTCATTGGCAATATTACCTTGCCATTATATTTTCCAGTGTAACTGGGGATCGGTGCCAATAGTGGCCCAGTAATCGGCCGAAACACGCCTTGTCATTGGCAATATTAATTTGCCATTATATTTTCCAGAGTAACTGGGGATCGGTGCCAATAATGGCCCAGTAATCGGCCGAGACACGTCTCGTCATTGGCAATATTACCTTGCCATTATATTTTCCAGTGTAACTGGGGATCGGTGCCAATAATGGCCCAGTAATCGGCCGAAACACGCCTCGTCATCGGCAATATTAATTTGCCATTATATTTTCCAGAGTAACTGGGGATCGGTGCCAATAATGGCCCAGTAATCGGCCGAGACACGTCTCGTCATTGGCAATATTACCTTGCCATTATATTTTCCAGAGTAACTGGGGATCGGTGCCAATAATGGCCCAGTAATCGGCCGAAACACGCCTCGTCATTGGCAATATTAATTTGCCATTATATTTTCCAGAGTAACTGGGGATCGGTGCCAATAATGGCCCAGTAATCGGCCGAGACACGTCTCGTCATTGGCAATATTACCTTGCCATTATATTTTCCAGAGTAACTGGGGATCGGTGCCAATAATGGCCCAGTAATCGGCCGAGACACGTCTCGTCATTGGCAATATTACCTTGCCATTATATTTTCCAGTGTAACTGGGGATCGGTGCCAATAATGGCCCAGTAATCGGCCGAAACACGCCTCGTCATCGGCAATATTAATTTGCCATTATATTTTCCAGAGTAACTGGGGATCGGTGCCAATAATGGCCCAGTAATCGGCCGAGACACGTCTCGTCATTGGCAATATTACCTTGCCATTATATTTTCCAGAGTAACTGGGGATCGGTGCCAATAATGGCCCAGTAATCGGCCGAAACACGCCTCGTCATTGGCAATATTAATTTGCCATTATATTTTCTAGAGTAACTGGGGATCGGTGCTAATAATGGCCCAGTAATCGGCCGAGACACGTCTCGTCATTGGCAATTTTAATTTGTTATTTTAAGTTCGTTACTTGTGCCGATAGTGTGCCATTATTGGGCTGATATTTGGCCCAATGTCGGCAAATTAAATAAATTGTGATTCGCTGCCAATGCTGGCCCAGTAATGGGACGATTTGAATTCCAGTGATGGCCCAGTAATGTCTGACATATTTCGGCAGCCATTACTGGACTAATCTTAAGCCGTATTGACAATCCTGGCATTTCGCACTTGGGCTGGGACGTTTGAGAAATAATGCCTCATTAATAGACTGTAATATGATCGTTCAGTTTTAAAAATAAATTAGTTTATTTAAAGTAATCTGATTATTTAAACAAAAAACCAAAGAAACAAGTAATTATTTTTTCAAAATGGCACAACAAATTCAAAAATAAATATTTGCCTTTATATATTAAAAGATGTATTTTGGTGTTGACCAGAATAAATTGTAGTGAAAAACGTAAAATAGTGTTTGTTTTCGCTGGTCTTTATTTAGAGAATTTTAATCGTCTTTCCATGAAAGACCTTATCAGGTTATATCAAATCAACCTGAAAGATTTTTTACAAATTAAAAAAGAAACAAAAAATAAAAAACAACATGTAAAACAAAAATGAAAATAAGTTTAAACATAATCATTTTCTCCTTATAAAGAGATCACAGAAAGAGTTCTCACCATGTCATCATGAAACAAAAAAGTCACAGACACACAAAAAATAAAACATAATGTCAAAACGCATATAGAAAAAACATATACAGAAAAACAATAAAACGACATTAAACCAGCATTAGACAGCATTGTGGTCTACATTTCTGGATATTCTACATTTGCCTTTATAGAACGATCAGATTATAGTCCTTTATATATAATAAATCAGCAAAAAAAAGTTTGATAAAAAATAATCATTTGGAGCTGAGAAAATTGTACCTAAAAAAAGGCTTATTTCAATTGGATTTTACAACTGCTCCTTCCTCCTTAAGGTAATTCTGTTATTTAAATTCCTCATTTCAGTCAAAAATATTAATCATAGTAAATTAATTACATAAATAATATTAAGATAAGAATAATTTTAAAACAAAACTATTTGTTGACTTACATGCAATAAGGAAATAATTTACAATGTTAAGAAAATAGCGATATTTCCTTACTTCACATATAAACCCTCAATATTTATGTACACCGAAAAAAATCTCGATGGTATTATTAACTATGACTCTATAGTTAATCTTAATCTAGTAAAAGTAATAAGGATTCCTAATCATTATGGTTAGGATCGCTAGGTTGATTCAACAAATTCAAGCCTGGCAAAAACAACCCTGCAAATCCTAGTCAAATTGACTGAATTTTAGTAATTTTGCCTATTTCCATAATGCGCACGCGTCTGCTTCTGTTCTGACAGTGTTTACCTCTATATCTTTCGCGTGATTTATCGTGATTTCGTAAAACGATTTTTTATCATTACTCCCCAGTTGGGCACAAAGACGAAAAACGTTCTTTAAACGTCTGTAGAACGTTTAATGTCTGCCAATTTATGTTTTAAGAACGTCCGACTGTTCCAAAAATGTTTCGGAACATTCGGATGTTCTTTGAACGTAAATTGTCAGACATTAAACGTTCTACAGACGTTTAAAGAACGTTTTTTGTCTTTGTGCCCACTGGGTCGCGTCTATTTTTTGTACATAAAATGGAGTTCTTACATACATCAAAATTGCTGGTTTCTCGGAACCTCTGGAAATATAGATAGTCCATGTTTTAGAAAGTAAACTATTTAATTATATTAGTCAATTCTTTCAGACTTTTTTGGTTAGGTTTCAATATAAATCGTCGAAATTTTTACGCACGAGGTGACAACATTTTTACTATTTTAATCGCACAGTGTGTTTGAAAATTTACCTTTGCAATAATTTGTGTATTTAAATTTATTTTCATTTGAATGTCATAAATAATTAAAAATAAATAGTTTTTGACAAGTGTATAAAATTGTGTACTCGAAATGTATCAAACATCATCTGATTAAGTATTGTATTTTGACTCGAAAATCTAGTGTCTATTAAAAAATTAAAATACCAAGTCGTGTTTAGTGTAGTGGTTATCGTTCCGGGTTTCAAAGTGCGTATTCGTTAGGTTCAGGTGTTCGCGTTCTTCCTGCGTCAAATACTTATTTCATAAGTTTAAATTAATTCTAAGGTATATAAATACAAAGTCAAATATAAATATGTTCAAATACAATAATTAATTTTTTTCTTTTTTCTATTAATTAGTTTTTCTCTTTTATTTGCTAATAAGAATTTGATTAGCAACTTCAAATAATTATGATACACAGTGTAAATCTAATATTATTCTCCTAGTCAATTTGACTATTTTTTCCTGATTACATCGACTAATTTTCCTGGTCACTTTAACTATGCTTGAATCTTATATTACTTTGACCAGGATTCTATAGTTGGCTCCTCTCGTAACTAGGAAACCTAGTCAATTCCTGGTATACGGGTCCTAGGCATTTTTTTCGGTGTACGACTACCACTGTTACAATTTTTGGTGTTTTACCTTGAAGGGTAGTATGATAGAAGAAATCAAGTGACAATTTCATGATTTTAGAGGAAACACAAATAATACATTTGAAAACTGTTTTGGTAATTTAAGAATAATCTAAAAAAAACGTTTCAAGATATTATTTCGCTTCATCAGTAAAAATACAATTTATGAAGATAAACTTACATATCAGTAAGAAAAATAAGTAAATGTAAAAATGTTTATGTTACATCAAATGCGCATATATTCTATTAAAATTAATTGTAAAAAATATACAGTTTAAAGGAAAACTGAAAATTATTTTGGTAATATTGAATTGACTAATTGAATGTAAAAATAAAACAATTTAATAATAAAAATAAAAATAATTATCAACAGTTCTTGAGAAACATTTCTCAAACAACTCAGTGCAATCTCTAGATATGTCAATATCAATATTTCTTTGAAATAGTAAAATTCTTCACAGGATTTCAATTATATTTAATATTTACTATTTTAATGAAATTTCCCAAAAGAATTCAATTATTAAAAAAAATAATAAAATTTACTTAATTATAATAATTGTCTGTTGGATATGTAAAAATTTAAACTAGATTTTGCATCGCAAACATTGAGTAACAATTTTATTTTCACCAGTAACCTTCAAATATAAATTATTTTACAAGAAATTATACAAATAAAAATTGTTTCACAACGTCAAATAAAAATGATCTAGTACTACTATAAATCTGAATTCAGACAATTGAAACTTTTGATTTTGCTGAATTATCTTTGCCCTTAATTTATCAGAACATTTAACTAAATTCATTATTGGAGAAGAATGTTATTAACAAATTTCGTGTGTCTTGGTTTGTCATTTCGATTAACATTTAATGAATGAATAGCGTCGAAATACATAATTATTTCTTTTGCAGTAGCGATGATGTATATTTTTCCCCTGATTGTGAATTTGTACACTAGAGAAGAAAGGACTATAAACAAATAAATCCCGAAGTGAAGAGTGTTCTACTTGTTTCACATATCTTTCTTCGTTCAAAATATTCTAATTTTAATTGATTAGATTGCAAGTTTTGCTTAGAAGTTTACTGTATTTTGATTAATAAACTAAATTAATCTTCTAAAATTTTACTTTCTTTTTAAATGTGATAGTTTCTTTATGAAAAAACCATTTATAGAACACTCATTATTGCTTTCTCATAAAAAGAGTTTTATAATGATGACGTTTTAAAAAAAACCGATAATCGTTTAGTAAAAAAAGATTTATAAAACGCACATAAAAAAGTTCTTTTAAAGATCGTACTTTCAGTGTTCAAAAAGTCATGAAAAATGTAATATATTTTTCAAAATTCTTTTCTTCATTAAAATTCGGACTAGTATGAAACACCCACAAAAATTAATTACAAACTATTCTGGAATGTTGACAAGAAATAGTAACATACAAGCACATTCGCACATTATATCCTTGGAAAATTGTTTCTCACGTTATAATTTATTCATTCATGGTAAAAAATAGTATAAATTAATTTTAAACCTATTATATCGCCATTACTATAGAACTTTCACTATGAAAAAGCAAAGGCCTTTCTATCTGCAATAAATTAAACATTTCTTAATCTTAGTTAACATTTTTATCTTAAAAATTTTAAATCAATGAATTTGTAGTTCCATTGTAATTAAAAAATTTCAATATTTATATAAATCGGGGCAGTATTCTCGTAGTATTATCACTTCCAAAAGTAAATTTCAGTAGTGAACATAAGCATATTTCTCTACTTTCATGCGGTATTTTACATTTTATAAATTTTAAAAGTTGTATCACTTAAACGATTTTTAAATTTAAAAGCTTTTTATACCGAGTTAAAATTTTAGACTTTTTCTAAAAATTTTGAAAATAATATAAAATTGTACTGAAAAGTTAAAACTTCAATTCTGATTACTTTACAAGAAAACTCATATGGCAAGTAGAGTAACTCCGGAAGAATAGAACAACTTTTGTTATTGCTAATTTAATTAAAATACAAAAGTGTGTGACACCAGTTTGATTTTTTATATTCTTTCATTTTAAGAATGTTTTTAGACAAAGCATATCACTACAATGTTTTAACTCTTCAAGTGAGATAAAGCACATGTACGCTAAATAATATCTGACTTTTTCAGATTGTAAATTCCTTAAGGGGTTACATGGGTCAAAACGACCTGAAAACGTATGTTTTTTTAATAATTTTTTTTCATAAAATAAATAAATTTTTTTATTTGAACACTTTGGTATCTGAAAGTACACTATTAAATGAGAAAGATATTAAATTTTTTATAAAAAATATTAAAAATCAGGCCCGTAGCAACAGTTTTTCGGGCCCCTTTAAAAAAATTGCTTTTGCGGTGGTCAAGATATCTTTTGACTGCTTTATCTAAAATCAAAATACAAAAATTTTTCTGTTAGTGGGCGAATATATCTCGTGATTGAACGAAGGGTTTACAAAGAAATTGAAATTTGGATGTTTGACAGTGTCTTTTATCAAAAGTTAAAATTTTTAGAACCATTAAGACCATGTAAAATCGGTTCTAATCAACAAAAAAAATATTCCTTCGTTCAATCACGAGCTATACTCATCCACTAACAGAAAATATTTGGTTTTTTTATTTTAAATGAACCGGTCAGAAGATATCGTGACCACCGCTTTTTTGGAAGGGTTCTCAAAGAACCTGTAGGTACGGCCCTGATTTTAAATATCTTTTAACGAAATTTTTACAAGTTACTCTTTTAATAGTGTACTTAAAGATATAAAAACACTTAAATAAAAAAATGTATTTATTTTATGAAAAAAAAAAATTAAACAATCATACATTGTCCGGACGTTTTGACCCATGTAACCCCTTAACTATATTCAACTGAATTTGAAACTTATGTGACGACAATATGTGTGAAAAATCACTCATGTTGTTTCATGGTGTATGATTTCATCTATTGACAACGGTGCAATTAACTTCTTTCTGTGTAATAATCACTTGCATACATTAGTTAATACATTTTATAATAAAACTGTCTTGAAAATAGGTTCAATCTTCACCGGAATTACTCTACTATATAAAAGAGATGTTAAAATATGTAATTTTTAAATATTTTATACTTTAAATCATGGAAGTACTTTTAAAAATGAATTTTAATTCTGAAGAATAAAAACTTCATTATTATTCGATTTTATTAGTCAATAGATTGTATGATGTTCGACCCATCCTTATGTTACGAGAAGCGATATTCTGGAGGAAGACAATTAGAGTCTGAACTTTCGTAAGCTGCCGTACTGTGCAAACAGGATTTGCTGGATGAACTGTTCCTTTTATCAGCATTCAATCCTTTTTTCTCACTCTTGCGAGGACGTAGTGTACTCTTGAGGACGAAACGCTTGTCTTTTCCTACTTCTACTAAGCAATTTGTATTCTGTAGCTGCTCTTCACTTTTAGTTGTATTTTCTTCAGAACCTTCACTTCCAGTCTGCATTTCTCCTGTAAAATTAGAAACATATTTGTATAGAAATATAAAACAATATTAATATGATGTTTAGAAAATTAACATTGGTTTTTAATTCGTATGTGTCTCAAGCTTCCAAAACGAGAAAAATCGAGAGTTCGGAAATCGAACTAGACCGAATGTCTGGGTAGAAGTCTACCCGGAAAAGGTCCCCGCATAAATAAACGGATCGTCGCGGGTGCTTTCACGAGTTTTGTAACATTGTGTTGGAGAGATTTTCCTCTCATTAAAACAAGTGAAAGTAACATCATTAGATCGTGTTGTTAAGAAAGCGCAGAAAGGAAAACGAAGTTCTAGCAGTCCAAAAGGAACAGCCTAAATAAAAAACAGGAAGCTTATCCTAAGAAAATGGATGTCGATGCTACTGAGGCACCAAAGCAACCACTATCAAAAATTATGAATCACACAAAGGTTGTAGAAACAAGAGCTACGGAAGAGGGAGATCTATTGATTAATATCCAATGCTTCTACTGCTCAGGTTGTCAAGGTGGTCGGAAGCGTGGGTTAGGTGCAGTCGGTGGATCGAATTCTTTAGATCCGCGACAGGGTTTGCCTTATCCAGGAAGAAACCCTCAGAGAGTCAAGACGCAGGCTGGTGATGGTTCTATGACCCAACCAACGAGGAATGAAGCTCGTGGCTGTAGTCACTAGCTCAGAGGAAGCGGAAAGGCTGGAAACGTTAGGGCACATTAAAATTGGTTTTATGTATTGTACAATTCGGAAAAGAGTCCAGGTAGTTCATTGTCATTAACCTCTTGGATTCGGACATATGGGAAATAATTGAAAAATTGCGGACCAGACGACTGCGTGCACTTTAAGTGCGGAGAAGTAGATTATAAATTCGCAGTTAGTAAAATGAGCTAAAACTGCTTTTTTCATGCAAAGAAAAGTTCGGTGTTTTTATAGGTGTTGTCAGAAGTGCAGCATGTAGAGTCTTCAGGTGAGCCCTCGAGGAGGCGAAGGAGACTCTCGCTAGGACCAAAAACAAATAGATAGGTCAAGGCAAATTAGTAACGGAATAGATTGCGTAAGCGAAATCCCATTGACTTTTTCCTACGAAGTGGATTATGATAATAAATAATAATATAATAATAAGCAGTTTGTAATTATTGAAGCATTTTGTATTCTGTAGCTGCTCTTCACTTTTAATTCTTCACTTCATAGTGCCAAAGTGGTTGACGTATACCTATATGAATTGTTATGAATCAAATTAGAAAAAGGAATAAATTTGTATAATTTATAGACATAAAATTTTATTTTCTATTATCTCGGGAAAAGAATCATATGAGATTTCAGTCACTTTAGTTTTGGAAGCTTGAAACACAAACGAATCAAGAACCAAGCTTAATTTTTGTCGCCCTTTTCATCACAAAAATGACCACTCTAAGCTCAGTGTGAGTATGGTATTTTTTATAAAAGAAAAATGTATCTTTTATGGTCAAAACTATTTTACATTGAAATGCTTGGTGTATCAGAAAAATATTTGTAGCGATCTCCTATTGGAAAAAATATTCTAAATAGGACTGTAAATAGGATCGTAATTATAACTAATTACGTTCCTCATAAGGATAGTGTAATTAAAACAGCATTAATAATTTAAACGTAATATTATGGTGAAAAATATTGTTTAATAAATTGAATTATAAATATAAACGTAGGTACAACTATAAATGTGATTTTTACGCCTTAACTGCTGTTTCAAACACTCTACCCTCATTAAGATCGTAATTATACGGTTATATTAACAGTTCAATTTGCTGTCTTACTTACACTGAAAGACCTTTGGGTCAGCAGCATACTTTCGATAGGCTGCTACTGACCATTTTGGTGGTACGCTACAGGATTATACTTTTGGGTTGCTGCGGTACAAT
The DNA here is from genome assembly GCF_015476425.1 of Leptopilina heterotoma. Taxonomy (NCBI): domain Eukaryota; kingdom Metazoa; phylum Arthropoda; class Insecta; order Hymenoptera; family Figitidae; genus Leptopilina; species Leptopilina heterotoma. Next base: position 1,006,714 of record NW_025111199.1, read on the forward strand.
TTTGGGTGCGTGACAGTCCAAAAGTTGTTTAGCTGCAAACCAAAGGCGGCATCCCCACTACTTCGGTGAGCTGCTTACCAATATTTTGGACAGTCACGCGCCCAAAATTGGACCGCAGCGCACCAAAATCATAGTAGAGCTGTTGTCACATACGTTGTTCCGCTACAGTCCCAAAGGTCTCTCAGTGTACAATCCCATTTAGATTTGTATTTTTAATTGTATTTACATTCTGCGTTCGATCGCCTTTAATAAGGAAAGCAGCAAAAATTTCCTTTAACACATATAAAGAGAAGATAATGTTTAAAGATAATGTAAAAAAAAGTTTAGCAAAAACAAATAATTTTACCTTGAGTTGTCTGATCGAGTAAAGGTTTATGTAACTTGGATGGGTAATTTTTTTCATTATTCAAATTTAATGGGCAATGTTGTCTGGCATTATTGTTAGTTCGAAATATGGACTCAATAACTTGTCTGGATAGAAGTGGTGACACAGGATGTTCCAAACGTGTTCCGTAAACATTTCGTAAAGTATTGCTAGTAATTTTTCCGTTGTCATACATTGTTGTGATTGATGAATTGTCAACAATTAGTTTCTCAGTGTCAGAGTCTCCAATATCGCTGTAATAGTTACTGCTGCTTTCTGATTTCTTTAAAATAGATTTTGATTTACGTTGTCGCTCTAAAATTGGTGTTGCCTCGCTATCAATTGAATCGACCGACAGTGACAGCTTACTTCCAGTAGTCGATCCTGAAATTTTCACTTTTCAATACTATATTTCATAGATCACTAATATTTCGCTACGTGATTTTCAGTATGCGGTGAGCTGGCGACTATGCTCTAATTCCTTCCAACATTTTATTATTAGTAAATTGATTACATTTTCTCTTTCACCTTTAAATTAAAAGCGATATACAATATTTAAGTAAAATGAAGAAAGACATTTTATTTCAAATAAAATTTCTTAAATTTTTAAGTAGTTAAACATCAGTAAACAGACGACATATTTAAAATAAAAAAGTAAAACTCCCATATAACTTCCAGGAGAATTCAGAACCTGATATAAGAACGATGAGTTTGGGTGTAACTAAGATTTTTTATATTAGTTTTATATTAATTCGGACAGTTTTAATTTTGAAAATCTTCCTTAAGCTTCGCAATAAGCGATCCAAAAGCCAGCGACCATAAGATAACAGCAAATTTAAACTACGTCTTGAGATTTTGGACTTGTTTTTTCATCTGTCCCATTGTGAGATGGCATTTATTTTTCCTGATAATTCAGAGAAACCTTCTTAGTCCAAACATATTTTTGAAAGGCATTTGAATATAAATTATAGATACGATAGAGAAAGTGCAGAAGTTTTTAATACATTGACATCGCATAAAGATGTTTCGCATTTAGCAAGGGATCATAAAAGAATTTTAAGAAATGAAACCTACTGCAGCAAGTAATAATGTCAAGTCAGATTTGACGAACACGAAAAGTTAATTTAAAAGTTCAGCTCTTTTGAGATATTTTTAGTAATTAAAATAAATATCACGTTCTTATTAACTGTTAAAATAAAATGTCTTTCTATGTAAATATAATCAATTTCTTGTTAAACAAATTAAAAAAACTAATGGTGCGATATGGTACAAGTTATCCTGTTCAACATTAAAATTTAAGATCTATCATTTTCAAATATATCTTTATGGTAAAAGAATGAAAATATTTCAGTGAGAGTTCCCTGCGAATTTTTTCAACTGGGCTACTGGCCAAAACTGTAAACTCTACCATCATCTCATAACGTCCAGATATTCCTGATATACTCTTTAGATATTTAAACCATGAGTGGTTAAAGAAAATTCTTTGAAAGTTCATACATTACTCTGAATATCTATTTAAGGGTGAAAAGTACAGTAATTTCCTGAGGTTAAGATCTAATTTTTCTTAATAATAATTATTGAATTTTCAATAATAGTTTACATTTCCCTTTACTAATACATATTCAAATTGGTTTATGTTTATTGTTAATTCTATGATAAAGCACGATTAATATAATAAATTGATGTTATTTAGTAAATGATAGTAAAAATGATAGTAAAAATTTACATAAGTTTAAAAAGATATATGTATAAAACATTAGATACTTTTAAAAAGAAGTCAATTAAATTGTAATCAATTTACTATATAGGTTGTCGTATAGGTGCAAAGCCTGGAAAAGCGTGAAAATGATGATTAGAAATTAAAATATTTTCATCAGAGAATCAAATCTAAATGAGGTAACGTTTTATATAATCTTCTGTATAAAAAATTTCTGGAATAGAAAAATTGTACCAACTTTGTTGCATATGATTCGTACACCATTAATTTATAAAAATGCATTGAGCAACAACTCAATAAGTAAATAGTGTTACTAAATTCTTCGCTACTATAAATAGTGGCCTTGTGAATAGAGACACTACTTTTTGGTAGAGGAAGATTCTTAATAATAAAAGAAGGTCCTCGGAATCTAATTTTTCCCTATCACTGATATGAATCTTTTCATTCTGTATATATAATTTTTTTAACTTTTAAATCATTAAATAACTTAACTTAAATTACAGAATAAAATAAAACTAATAATAAAATTCAATGTAATGTAAATTTTTCAACCAAATACATATAATTTTGGTGTTTTAGAAATCTTGGTGAATATTTTTACTAATCTATTATACAAGTATTTAAAATTTCAATGTTTTCTTTTACAAAAACAGAAAAAGGTGCTTCTTGTAATTATTATTATCTGATTCTCAGATAAGTACGTCAGGGTTTAAACAAATTTTTAAATTGCCAAAACAGCCGTTTTCGATCATTAGGTATCAGATTAAAATACAAAGTAATAGATCCTAAAAGAGTCACCTCTTCCTTTATTGTAATAAAAACCATTGAAATTTTGAAGGTTACTTTTACTATTGCTTTATAGATTTTATCTGAATCTATGTAAAATTAAAAAAATGCGCAACATTAATTCATATAAATATCAAAATTGTTCATTCAGACTTGTCTGTTTCTTTGTAAATTTGTAATTGTTTCCTTAAAAGTTAATTAATAAACTTTAATAAAAATTGTTACATTTTTTTGATTCAGCTTATCACAATACAAACTTTTATACATAAAAATAGATTCAGCTTTAAACAGAGATAAACCCTAAATTTGTCATTTTTATTATTTTCTTTAAATGAAATAAACTTTAAATAAATTAAAATCATCTGAATTCTGTTAACTATATTTATTATAATCAACCTGTAAAAATACGTAAATATATCACATTTTTTTCCTTCTAGGTTAAAAATTTACAACTTGATATAACCTTCATAGCATCCGAATATTAAGAATATATCGTATGAATGTCCTAGAAAAATTAGGATATTCCTAGGGTATCCCACGGGGGTCCATGATCATCCCTGAGACATCTTAAGAATATCCTAATTTCCCTGGACCAATGGTTATTCCTTGAAGATCCATTGAACATCCTGAATATCCGGATGCTGTTTGGGAATATTTTCCTCCTCAAAAATGATATGATTATAAATCCAAATCATGTACACTTTATTTTTCTGCAATCTTTACTTTAATATACGCCAGTATGCCAAAATTTTAATATTCTATGTTTAATAGTTTGATAATTAATAAAAAAATTTAAAAAATTAATAATTTTTCTTGCGAAACAAATTTTTGATTTTAATGTTTTTTAAAATAAAAATGAAAACAAATTTGTTGGTAAAGCTATTACCATCAGCTATTACCATCATATACCCTATACCCGCCGATGTTGTTCATTGCCAAACATCATGGATGTCATCGATATGTTGGGCAGTGCTTGGGGGAAGAAGTAGAAGAGGAAGTTCATCCAGCATCTTGAATGTTAGTAGCACTAAAAGTGCTTTTAGTCTGATGCCTTTAGAGTTATATGAGGAGGCTATCAACGAAGAGCGTGAGAAGTGCAAAGCATTGAGAGCGGAGGAAGCTAAAATGCTTCTTCAATTAGAGGACAAACTGCCCAAAATGTTAAAGTCTTGTGAAGTTCAACAAACGTCAACCGAACGATTCTTTGCGTGCTCGCATAGAAGCACGAAAAAGGAATAGAAGCCCTGCTAGTCTAGAAGTTGGAAAATGGACAGACAAGAAAAAAAAGAAAGAGGAGACACCTTCTAAAAATAAGTGCACTCGGGTTTTAAAGGAACCGTATTGTAAACAGTTAAAGATTGAATCTGGGACGAAAAGATCAACGGTTTTTATCAAGATCTCAGAAGGAAAGTGGGGGAAAGGCCTACAAGAAAGGGAGTCCTTTTAATACAAATCAGAGGAGACTCCAATAAAGACGGTTTCACCACTGAGGTCACCGAAGTGGTTGCAAGCATGGGGAAGGTAGTCAGTGGATTTTTTCGAGTAGTAATGAAATAACAGAAGGGTAGGAGATTGAGATTGGGAAGAGTAGTTGCACTCTTTGTGGACTCCAAGACACCTTTTTTCTCAAGGAATAGAAGAATTTTCTGGATAACATGTAACGAAGTGAATCATTACTTACTTTGAATAATCTGTCATGTTCGTCTGTCTCTAGCTTACAATAGGCCAGTCTCTTTTCTTGCCAATTCTCTTGTACCTTTCTTTCGTATTAGCGTGTCAGGAGCTGTGACTTTCGTGAAATCTGAATTTTAATGATTTTGCGAATGATTAATTATCAGCAAACTCAATATGGTCAGTACTGTTCCATGGAAATATGGAAGAAGAGTTTTTCTGTTTAAGAAGGAAAAATAAGGAAACAGATTGATAATGAGTAAGTCTTCGGGGACAAGCAGGTGGACCGACATTACTTGCGGAGCTTCGAGAAGTCGTGAAGCGATTTGGCGAGTATCATGTTCGAAACATTTTGAGAGAGTTTTATAAATTAATTTGTAGATTATCTCTTAATTATTTTGAGATTGAGTTTTATTAATAAATTGTTGTTTTTGTTAAATCGTGTTTTAATGAGTTTGATGAAAGGTGGTTTAAAAGGATTATAGAGTTTTATATGGAGACGAGGGAAAGGGTTAAGATTAGAAAGAGCTGAAGGAGGTGTTCTGGTTAGAGAGAGTTGAAAGATAAGGATACCCATTTACTCCGATTTTATTCAAACTAGGGTAATGTCACCTTGATTGGACCGCCTAAACCTTTTTTCGAAAAAATTCTTTATGAAAGAAAACGTATTTACGTTTATCGCGGAAATTAATTTCTTACTGCTTCCAAGTGCGGAGCTGCTATTCGCACTATTTATTTCACGTTTCCGCTGTTAGATCACTTAAAAATTCAAGTGGTCCACTCAAGGTGACATCATCCTACTAATAGCGGATATGTAAAAAGAAATTGGCTGGAAAGTTTAATAGGGGGTAAGTTTGGATAAAAAAAGGGTGTATTCTTTAACATATGTGAGTGACGTTGTATTGACAGCTAAAAAAGAGATTAGAATGAAATTGTTATAAAAAGTGTTTGAAAAGTATTAAGGAGAGAAAGATTTGTATCTGAGTGGGTAGAAAGCAAAAGTAGTGATATTTAGAAAGATAAAAAAACAAAAATGGTAAGAGCAGGAAAAGAAGTAGGGTTAGTGTAGAGAGTATCAGAATAAAAAAAATTTTAAATGATTGTAGAAGGAGAGTGTAGTTGTTCAACATCATGTTGAGTTATGGAATGATAGTATGGAGGGAAGAAGGTGAAGAAGATAGAGATAGAGATGTGGAGCATATCTTTTAAAAAGTAAGATAGGTGTTGCATATGAACAGTCAGTAAAAAAAGTTAAATAAAAGAATTGAAAAGAAAAAACTTCTGATTGTTTGAGACGCTCTGGATTTATTCGAGATATTCGAGGACATTTCAAAGATAAAATGCCTTCTCCTATTCAGCCTTCTTCATTTAAATGTGAGTTTTGAAAACATTTCTTTCCTCGATTAGTACAAGGTGGAGCTTAATGACCTAGATGTCACTAAATTTATTAAATACGGCTACCTATTCTGTAGCGAAAGTCTGTTGAGCGTTTAAAAAATTGTCTTTATTTCTTTCTTAATTTTCATGTATAAATTTAATTAAAATATATACAAACAATAATTTCAATGAATGCTTAAAGTAAGGAAAATAAGGTTTTAAAATATGAAGACTAGAATAATATTTTCTCTGCTTAAAACGCAGAACTTTATTACTATTTCTAGTATTTTTTATACGTTTGAACTATGTGGAACAGAGGGATTGGCGAAAGAAAAATATTTCTTAATGAATTCACCCCAATAGTGTGTACATAGTACGTATAATAGAACTAATTATATAATGTGAAAAATAGTGAAGACAACGTGTGCGGCATTTTTTTTGGAATTTACCACCTAATTACCAGTATTTTGCTTGGAATCACTAATAGTTCCAAATAGATGGTGATTAATAATCCTCGTTGCTGAAGCAATATGACTGTTCACTGATGGCGATGGTCTTCCTCCTTTTAAACCATTATGGTGGTTATTGTTATCTTCTTTTACATCTTCCTTTATCGGTGAACTTATACAATCTAAGAGATCTTGGTTGTTAGGCAACTGAGCGCGTGGTTTAATATACTGAAATAAGAAGTATATACATTAAAGGTATGGATTAACCGAAACTTTTAAATAATTAGAAGACAAACGGATATTTCAGGATATCATATGAACGTCCTAGCCGTATCCAAAAATTAGGATATTTTTAGAATAATAATAAGATATCTATTTAAAATGCCGTTATTAATGAAAAGTTTTCTAAGCCTATTAATTCAAAATTGATATCTGTTTTTGGGATATCCTGAAATATCCGTAGCTGTTAGGGAAAATAAAAATTAGTTCAGAATTTTATGTACTTTCCCATAAAAAATATAAATACCTGTTGAGTGCGAGTTTTCCTATGTTTTGGAATTGATTCATTTATGTTTAATTTACTGCTTTTATTTAATAAATTAATATCTTTGAGCGATTCTGTACTCGGTGATATATTTAGAGTAAAATGCGCTACTCCACCAGACACAGACTTTTTTACTGTCATATTGCTACATTTATCTGTACCTTCTAGTGGATTAACATATAAATTACTATCTGCATCTTCGGTTAAATCGCTTTGGGAATAAAATGGATGAGTCTGGCAGCTAGCATACGTATCAGAACTATCCACACTGCCACGTTCGTTGTAATTATTTTTACTAACGCATACATTTGATTCTAATATCGGGACTGGAGACAGTTGTAAATCATCAAAACAGGTATTTTCCAAACTACTACCTCTCAATGATTTTAATTCTTGACAAATTGAAGTTTTGAAATCACTCGTCGCTAGAGGCATAATATCTTCTGCATCTCGATATTCTTTATATTCCTAGAAAAAACCATAATTGCTTTTATTACACAATGCATAAAAACACTTATAATACATTTACTTTCCACAGATCTTAACAAAAAATATACATTTTTTCCGTGCGTTAAAATTACTAGATTAGGCTCCATCTTCTTTTAAATTATTATCAAATTAAAATTTAACTGTTTCATAGGAAATAGAGAAATTGTAAAATATACAATCAAATTCCTAAGTCGGCAAAGACTGTCGAAATATAATTTTCATAGTTAACCTATTCATCAACGCAACTAGAAACTTATAAATATTTCCACAAGTATAAAAAAACTAAGTTATCATTTAAGTTGAAATGCATGTCAGGTTGTTCAAATGGTAGTATTTGTTTTTACTAATTGGAAAATATTCATAGTCCTCTTCTTCTATAACATCTTCAAGACACTATATTCATAATAATAATAAAATTATTCATAAAAATAATAATCAAGGTCGCGTGATATTATTTCAAAGCAAATATAAGTACTTTTATTCGTAGTTAACCATAAATCGCAATTTTTTAGTTGCCATTGGTTAATATGGTTAAGAAGGCTTTTCAAAGCGATGATTAAAATACGAAAAACCATAGAAGTATGTAAGCTGTTAGACAACAAGAAATTGAAAAATTAAAGCCTCTAAAAACAATTATGAACTTGAGCCAAGAAGTTCAAGCTATAAAAAAAGTCATGAAAATTGAGAGAAAAAAGAGTTAATAGGGGATACGTTGTAAGACATACGCAGAAAAAATAATTCAGTGAATTTTACATAACTTTTCTAGACTAGAGTATGCAGGCATTTACAAAACTAATTTTCTATTCTTATAGATTTAAAGACTTGTTAAGAATGTTACTTATTCAGTATTATACAAGTTATGACCCAGTGGACAAAAAAATCATGTTTGTTTCGAAAACAACCTTAACGGGATCTCAAAGTCGTAGGAATTTTTAAACAGAGCTTTAATGGACAAATCCCGACGACTTTACCATCCACTTACATCAAATTTTATGTCTTATATATATATAGTTGAATTTATCACTTTGTCGAGATTTATATAGGTGAAAAAGTCATTCGTTCTATAATAACACAGTAAAATATTCGTACCGAAGAATTGTATTTGATCGTACGTGCGGACGGACGAATGTTACGTCGTCAACTAGTCTTTTGATTGGCAAAAAAATATTCGCAGTACAAGTAAAAGATATAATATAAATTAAGCTGCAAATAAATACATTCATAGATACATTCGGGTCCTTGGGATTAAAGAGAAGACAATGTCCGAAAGGGTAAACTATTAAATGCGAATAAAGAGAATCTTAATGAGTTTTGAGAAATTGAAAGTAAATTATTTAATTTATAAATTGTAATTATAATGAAAATATGTGCATGTATTATTGAAAAATATGCTTAAATGAATGAAATAGTAAAATTGAATATATATTAGAGTACAAAATTCTCGGATTTTTTTATTGTATTCTTTGCTGGAATAAGGATCTATGGCAAATCATAGTTGAAAATTGTGAGCAATTTACCTTTTTAATAAATCTATTATTGTAATTACCAAGGAGAAGAGAGTGAATTTTATATGTTCCTAAAAACTTCGGAATACGAGAGGTGGGTATAAACCTAAGTCTCTGAAGGGGGACTTCCACCACTTTCGCAAACGTCAAAATAAGTAAACGTTTTTTAGCTCTTAGGAAGATGAAGTAGAAGAGCTATTGATGATTTTTCTGTTGATGGTTAAGATGTTCCTGATTTAAGGAGCTTCTGTGCCCAAAAAGCCATAAATCACCCTTACTGGGTGGTTACTGAGTAAAAATTAATGTCAAAATGCACTAGACATATACTAATCATAAGACTCACTGGATGATTATTTTGTTTTAGTATCATATGAAAAGATTCTGGAAGGCAGAAAATTTGTAACCTTCAGTTTTGTCCTTAAATTTTTATCTTTCAAACCTGTTGTGAGAAGGGCTATCGTGCATACAACATTTAGAAATAAATCGCCTGTAAGATATAGAAACATATAGGTTCGACTTGAGTACTATTAATAATTATAGAAAAAAATTTAATTTACCACTCGAATATTTATATAACCAAATTATTTATTATCATCCTAATTATTATATATACCCAATATACCCCTTTTCATTTGGAGAAGTAACTTCATGGCCTTGTAATAATTACAGTTCAGGCCTGATTGCAAGTTTGCTGAGGTAACCTAGAGAGAACCCTGGTTTCAGTAAAAAGAACATGGAAAATGATTGGATTGAGGGCAGACACATGGGCTACGTATGAGAAGATTTTTGTTAGCCTTACGGAGAGTATTTTTTTACGCGGTTCAGGTTTGGGAACAGGATTGCACTAAAGAAATTAAAAAAATTCAATTGGCTTTTTTAAGAGACTTTTGTGGATTCCTATAAATACCCCGAACTATGCTGTACGTTTGGAGGTTAGACGATCACGTCTAGCTTGTAATGTCTTCTCACGAACACTATCTTGGCTAAATAAAATTAATAATATGGAGAATAACAGACTACCAAGACGTTGTTTGATGAGGTTATGAGGATGGATAGTTCGGGGGTTCTGGCACAGAATTAAATTGGTATGGTCAAATAAAAATTTTTTTACGAATATGAGATGACAGAAAAGTGAGAGTCATCGGATTTAGATATACTGTTACAAGATTATGATAATCTATAATTTTGAAGTACGTTAAAGTAAATTTATCTAAAGATTTAAGGGACAGTGCCAAATCTAAGAGCCTTGTAATGTGGCAGCATTCAGAGATGCACCCTGGTCCCCAGCCTTACCTTGTAAAGCGTTTAGACATTTATTTCAAGAGATTATTTGCTCAATTTCGATTAGCGAATAATCATAATCAAAAAATATTATTGTCAATTAATCGGGAAGTAATTTCAAAATCCTGGGTCGACTCATGCTGGTGCTTGGAGCGGGGTAGTATCTATCATTTTTTGGTCGAATGCGAAATTCATAATATTGTGAAATAAGAATTTTTTCCAGAAATTGTAAATTGAGACTCTGAAACAGCATTCTGGATGGAAATTATGGATGCGCAGTGTATTGGAACGATAAAAGTGTTTGTAAAAATGATTGAAAGGATGCTAAACCCCTAAACGGTTTTTGTTCGCAATCTGTACCTCTTCATATTTTTAATTATTGTATTATCAGATGTGTAATTGGCTTTTTTATTCTTTCTCTTTTTTCGTTTTTTGTATTATGTACTAAGCCGAACGGTTTGAAAAATAAAGAATATAATTAAAATAACAAATATATTTGGTTTTAGAAAAAAAGTGCTTCATACTTTAGGACCCGGAAAAACTCGTAAATGATTTAGATTTCGTGTTATAGAAATAATCGTAAAATCTAAATAGTATACATAACTAATTTGTATTAATATTTTACATCTTTTTATTGAAAATATATCATAAAATTATTTTTTGATTGATGATTACATAGTGGTGTGGTTGTCAGTGCCAGCTTTAAACTTGAAGTGGTACATTGGGTGGTATATACATAAGGTGCTTTAAACGAAAATGAAGTTAAAGAACTGCATTACTACCTGAAGACATATTTCCTGCTTAATTGTAAGCAAATGAGTGTTACTTGGGTTTTTTTAAATAAAAAACCGCAGCTATTTTTACACTCGTAGTAAAATGACTCGTTGTATGACTCACGGGCAGTTACTAGTATGAACGACAGTCGACACCTGATATGATGTCTAATGATGTAATCTTGACCTATATTGTAACCCACTAAATGTTACATTCTCCCACCCTCCTTAGAATTTCCTATACATAAACATCATGCCATCGACGACATGTCGTCTTTTTGCCTAGTTTCTATTAAGCATTATTGTTATATAGAATCGCGAACTGATCCTTTAATATTCAATTGTAACGAAAAGATCAGCCACTATCATAAGTGATAATGATCCCACAAAAATAATAAATATCAGACTTTACCATTCTGATTTATCAGGTATTTTCGCCTCTAATGAATCTTAAATAAATAATATTATAGCTTAGCATATAACAGTCAAATGAAAATAACTCTGACGAAGAAAACGAAGAAGTGTCGTATTGTTTGATTGGAATTGTTAGAAACGACAGGAACTGGAATGAATGTATAGAAAAGGTGACCAAATCAGTTATATCAAAGCAGTTACTAAAACTAACCCAAAAATAGAATTACAGCGGTACCGTCGCTGAATTCATACACTTGCTTCATATATTAGCGTCATTACCACACAACAGAGAGTTGTGCAAAATCCTTAATATAAAAAATTTTGCGAACTTTGTCCGAATTCAATGATGAAAAACCTTATACAGAAGAAGATTACAGTGCAGAAATTGTGCATAATTAAAAATGATATTTATACACTTACACATGAAAAATATTTTCCAGTATATGTTGAATAATCAATTCAACAATTAAATAGTTCATTTTTCGACACGGGGACATTATCCTTTAATGTAATAAAAAAAGCCAAAGAAATACATATCTATTTTATAATTTCTACTTTATATTTTTTTGAAATTAAATTACTATTGAAGTAAATACCTTCGTTGTACAAAAGCAACACTCGAATTCACTAGGCAGTTCATCGATTTTTGGGTCGACTTTTCTGTTATCTTTTCTCTCGTCATCCTACAAAACAATACATAAAGATATATTTATTTCTTGTAATAGATAAATAATTGCGTTTTATTATTATGACAGAATTATATAATTTAGTTAACAAAAGACACCTTATGAAAGACAACTAATGCACTTTGTGCGTTGATTAAAATATCTTATAGTTTCAGCTTAAATAATAGAAAAATTCTCCCAAATTAAAGATAAAGTAGTTTTACGAATATTTAATAAAAAATATTTTCAAAAATGCACTCTATCTACCTGTACAGGTGCATACTAAGTTCCCTCTTATAACCCAGCGGTCACTAAAGTGTCCATTATTGCCCTAGGTCAATAAGTGTACTTAATTGACCGCTCGCAAGTCATTAAAGTACTTATTATTACCTTAATGCAATAATGGACAATTTATTGACCAGCTGTGTTATATAGAGAAACTTAGCATGCACCGTCACAGGTAGTATAGAGTGACTATAATACGCCTTTGTTGCATAATTTACACTTAAAAGTATTTATATTATATTGATAACCCGATTCGGCATTTAAAAATGATTTCCAAACAAAAATAGTTTAAAAGTTTAGTCTATCATTTTAAAAAAATTGTTATTTTCTTGTACCTAAATTGTGTCTAATTTCTATTTTCTTTATTAACAAATAGAGGATTATACTGAATAGATTATACTAAATAGAGTGTCATCCTTAATTTTTTAAGGTACTACTACACTTTAGAATTTAAAAAAATTTTATTTTTTTTTATTGTATTTTTTAACTCCTTATGACTTCAAAAAACACCTCCTAAAGTATTTATAACCAATTGTAAAAAATAAAAGTAAATTTTTCAAAAAATATTCAATTAATGTAAAAAGTCATTGACAAATTAAGTAAGTCTTTAAGGGGATGGTGGGGTCCAGCTTTTTGTTACGACCAGTAGAAACATTAGTGCTAATGTATGTAACAGTGTCTGAAATAAAAAAAATGGTGGGGTTTCAATTTGCAAAAGAATTTTAGGTAATTTATGGATGGCCTCTAACGATATATATAAGTTTAAACGCGTTTTTCTCAAAATAACGTTTTCTCAAATTGCGGACAGTTTATCTCTGAATCTACTGAACCGATTTTAATAAATGATAACTCGTTTTGTTTGTTAGCATGTCCTGTGTGACAATTTACCAGAAAATGGTCAAAAAATTTTAAAAAAACATTTTTGCAGACTAGAAAAATACTGAAAAACATAGTGTATTTTGACAAAAATTATTGAAACATCTGCTATTTTCTTATTTTAGTCGATTTTTCATTATTGGTGGTAGATTTCTATGCAAGACACATTCCTTTTTAAAAAGCAATTTGGATTTTTTGTTTCCGATTTGTCAATCTTGAGATAAACTGTCCGCAATTGGACAACTAACTTTTTTGAGTTTCGATCTGAATGCTGCCTGCAGATTATGATATTAAATAAGAATTAAAAACAAACCATTATTTTTGTTCTCCAAATATGTACTAATATAGGCAAAAAAGTTTTTTAAATATTTATAATAAAAGACCTAAGAAATTTTTTTTTAAAATTTAGTCTTTTAAGAGCCTTCTAAAGTGTAGTAGTACCTTAATTGATTGTATCAAATAATGATGCAGCAAATTTGCAATGCTAAGTCCGTAAGTAAGTTTCCTCATTGTCAGTAAGTTTACAGCAGAGTAGTGCAAAGATCTGAAGTTTACATTGCATGTTTGCAGTGAAATTAAAAGTGTATAAAAATAATTAAATGGCAATTGCTGGCTACAACATCCTTTGGGTCGATAATAATCCTTTTTGTAAACTTGCTGTATATGTATATCTAAAAATATTGTTCTATATGCGCGTCTTAAATGCGACTAAAGGTTAGGCATTTCGCAAATATTCACGTACGTCCCACAATAAAATAATACATAGGGCAAATTTTTTTCTCTTTTTCATTAGGTTTGTCAAATCCAAGATGTTTCTGCCGTGTAGATGGATAATGTTATTTTTATTACCTTCTAAGTAAATTTTGCTTTCTATTTTTTTAAGCAAATTGTTATCCGGAAGTTTTTGGGATTGCTAATTACGAATCCAGTATTAGTTTTTAAAATTTCAAAATGTCGAATCCAATATGGAGACCAAGATTTTTAAAATCCAAAGAATTCAATTGAAACTCTTTTCTCGGAGGTTTTATTTATTAAATATAAGTTTTATTATCAAATATAAGTATAGAACTAAGTTTATTGATTAAATACCCAGTAAGAAACGAAAAATTGAAAAGTATTAAAAAGATTCTATTCTTTTGAATGCCATTTCTGTCCAATACTTTTCTATCCAGTGAGAGCAATATAAATAGTAACGATATCAATCCTCTTGAATACCCAGTAAGAAAGCAAAGATTAAGAAGCATTAAAAAAATTCTATCCTCTTGAATACCATTTCTGCCCTATGCTTCTGAATTCCGCGACAGTAGTATAATAATATAATACTAATATTGTTGACATATAGAATGTTCAATTACTTTCAAATAACTGCACTCATGAATTTATTTGCTATTTTAAAAAGGAATAATTATTAAATTATCAGTTAAGAGGGTTAAAAGTGTTTAAAGGTCTCTGAAATTTTTAGGTTATGATTTATTGTCTAACAGAATAACGGCCCTGACTCGTTTAAATGACGTTAAATTGGTAAACAATCAATTTTTCAGCAAGTTTTTCTTTGAACACAAACACTTTTTACAAAATCTGCCAATGTGTGTATCTTATAAATTACAAAAATCCAGAAGATTGCTTGAATGCATGCAGAAACGCGGTTCCAATGAAAAATTGAAAAGTGATATAATGACAGGCTGTAATAATTTCGGATGGGATTGGAAAGCATTCAGAAAAAAATTTTGTCTTTGTTAAAAATTACAAAAAGAATTGAATAGCATTCATTTTTAGACGAAACGTGGTCCTATCATGGTATAGAAAAGTATTGGACAGAAATGGCATTCAAAAGTATTGGATAATTTCTACTACACCATACAGAGTTTGAATTATTTCAATCCTTTTCAATTTTTCGTTTCTTACTGGGTATAAGCTTTAAAGTGAGTAAAATTTTCTAAATTTATCAGTGAATATTTGTTTACAGGGTCCAGAAAATCTATAAAAATTATTGTAATGCAATGTGAATAAAACGGGGAAGGGTTGTCAAGAAAAAATGGAAAATTAGTAACAAAGTGTATGTTGGTATAAGGAATAAACAATCTGCTTGACCAACTCTTTTGATAAACACTATAAACTGATTCGCACTTTTTCAAGATAAATCTACTGCACTGAGAAAACTGGATGATCAAATTCAGAGGTTCAAAAAGTGTATGTTTCCTTTGCTTATGAAGAGAGTTGAATAGTCCTTCTAAAATGAATTTTGAATTGATAA
Organism: Leptopilina heterotoma; assembly: GCF_015476425.1. Classification (NCBI taxonomy): domain Eukaryota; kingdom Metazoa; phylum Arthropoda; class Insecta; order Hymenoptera; family Figitidae; genus Leptopilina; species Leptopilina heterotoma. The sequence continues at coordinate 1,022,164 of NW_025111199.1, forward strand.
AAGAAATCTGGTTGCATATTCTCTTCCATTATATCTGAGGGTTAAAAGCTGCGCAGAAAATGTGAACGATCTGATGCACGCGAACATTACCAAGGTGAATTACCATAAGTCAATGATAATGAGGTTAGGTTATTGAAAATGTTTTTTCTTTTTTTTTGTCGTTTAATATATGAGTTAGTAAATAAAAAATATAATTCATCAATTAAAACAGTCCCCTTAATGTTTAAATAAATTAATTGATTCCTTTATAATTGATTAACATAAATATAATTAATAGTTGTTTATTTTGTGACGTTTAATGTATTTATTTTACGAGTTAAGTTGCCATATTTATTCATTCCGCACAGGATAAGGAAAGGATTTCTTAAGATTTCCCTCCAAGAGAAATAACTCAAATATCTGTAAATAGTGTATTTAAATATTTAAAGTGTTTTCCAATAGTAAACTCTCAAATATAAACGATTGGTCCCTCCAAATTTTTAGTCTAAACCTCCAATTTTCTTAGTGTGAAATTCTCATTCGTAACTAATCGAGACACGAAACTTAAACAATTTTGACTGACAGACCTAGCCAACGCGTTACTAAAGTGGCCTGACAGAATTCTTTATTTTCAATCATCCGACATAAAATTGAAAGCTCTATCCAACTTAGAACCTACAATATCCGATTTTTATGATAAAATTTAAATTGACAGTATGACTTATCAACGTGTTTAGCTGATCCACAATTTTCGATTAAGAGTTTTAAGTAATACCATTGTGTTTTTTAAATTTTGGCCACGATATTGAAACTGCTATTTTGAATTTATGAAAACGGACATCACATTCGTAATATGCGACCCCGAAAACCCCCTATAGTCTACAGAAAAATACTACTCTTCTCTAAAGACATCAACCGGACTTCTGATAAAGGTTGTTGAATATTAGGTGGCTCTGAATAGCACTAATTTGACGAGTTTTGCCCACATTCTATATAGTTCATGTCAATAATATCAACGGAATCCTGCTTCTCCATTGGCTGATTTTTTAGACAATATAGAAGGTAGGCAAACTTCGTGAAATTAGTGCCTTCAATGAGAGAAGGCATCGATGTACTCGAGTGTACAGGCACCTCGTTAATTAAACAACCATGGTTAGTAAGAGGTTGGACCGTAGCTTTGCAGGATTGGGTAGCGGTTGACTGACATCAACCTCTGTTCCAGAAGCCAAATGGATTCGTAATCCAAGATAACGGATTGGGCCAATAACTCTGCTTAGATCTATTATGGCAGACGAACTGACAAAACTCTGCATTTAACCTGGTGGATAGATGATGTAAAGAAATAGGACTATCCTTAAATTCAAGTAAAACGAAAGCTGTTCTAATGAGAAAAGTGTTAGAAGTTATTAGTAGAAAGTCCTGCAATTACTAGATAGAAGACTGATCTATGAAGCAATTCTGCTCCCTGGGTTGACCTATGCTTGTGTGTTTTGGTGAATTGAGTCGAATTAAAAACATTGAAAATTGGATTGGAGTATGTGAGGGAGATACTATTGAGGAGTATCACGAATACCGTGGATACAAAGTCCACGGCCGATCTTCATGATCTTTTGGGGAAGAGTCGATGCACCTTAAAATATAAGCCAATACTGGAAAAGCTGTCCTCAGAGAAGTAGGCTCTACACTGGAAAATATTTTGGGCAAGCGCTGCATTACCTACAGTGAAGCGGCGTTTCTATAGACTACACGCAGCAGCAGCTCATTCAATGGGTGCCAGCTACCCATGATGTTACAGGCACCACGCGCCCTTTTCCATATGGTCAGCTGATGCACATATAGTGCACACAGTCCAATAATAAGAGAGGACAGCTAAATACTGATTTTGTGAAGCGCGTTCACTAATCATGGGCATCAGCTGCTCTGGAATTGTATACTAGTTGCCCACATCATGCAAAAAGCAGTCGCCTTGATTTTTGTGCAGCGAGTCACCACTATTTTGTTATCATTAAATTAAAATTGAATTGAAATTCAAAGCTCGTTCAAATCCTACCGGTAATTTACCATGTGATTTAACTCAATAGTTTTCTACTTTAAGTAAATCACCTCACGCTAACTGACATTACGTCCCTTCGTTTGTAAGTCTGGTTTTATTTAATAATTCTTTTTTGAATAAAAATTTGTGACAAATGAATAAAGCTGGAAGACCCATCCATGATTCATGGTGAAAATTAAATTTTATTTTACAAAGGCAAAATGGGAAAGCCATGTCATTCTTAATGCACTAAAAATTTAATTCATGTCATAGTGAATTGGATTATACTGGTTAATTCTTCCACATTTTGCTTTAAATTTGATAAATTTATTATACTATTTGAATTTTACAGTTAAGAACGGTCAATATTTATGTTTTTGAAAGTCCGACATATTTGATAGGTAATTTTCCAGTTTTATACAGTTAATTACAGTAAATTACCTATTTAAGTAATTTACTGTCTAAAACATCAAGTTACGCTTAACATCGCAACCTTGTCCCAGACTCACTAAACGCAGAGTCTATAAAAATGTAATTCCTATAATCACCACCAGCCCTCATAACACACAGTTATTCAGAATGTCCTTAGGACATTCTGGGGATATCGACTTGTTGCGGCAGTTTGGATATCCCTGGAGTATCCTAGGGATGTCCATCGATATCCGGAAGATATCATAAGGATATCCAAACTGCCAAATAAATGCAAATAGATATCTCCGAATTGTTGTTTTCTGTCGATAACGGTCTTCTAAGTAGGCACAGGGTTAAACAATCGTATTACATATTCTTTTAGCTAATTTTAAATATTTTTAGATATTTAAATTTAACTAATTCACTGTCGAAAACCTCAAGTTACGCGTAACATCGCAACCCAGTCCTAGACTCACTAAACGCAGTAATTAAAATGATCCGTTTTTTAAAATAATTTTTAGTTATAGCCTATAAGTAAAGAACTAAAGAAGGTTAATATTTCTTTTAATAAACTATTGCACTTTGTAAAATTTTTATAAAAGGGCATTTAATTTTTTGATTTATTTCAAAGGCGCTTGTTAAATTTCATAAATGTACTCACTAAAATAATAGGGGAGAGTGGGGAGTTGTACAACGGGTTTTTGTTTTCGGGTCAAAAATAATATAAATTTTTTTTTTTAAATTCTGTCATATAGAACTTTTAGTACATTTATTAACTTATCTTTTGGCATGATTTATTCATTAAAATGCAAAACGGACTCAAAATTTTGCTTGTTTTTAAAAAACACTGGTTTTTGACCTTTCAGAAAAAGGTGGGGAGTTGTGCAACAGCGATAAAAATTTGAAGAATTCTTCCAAATTGGATTTATATTGGATCCATATCCATATATTCACTAACAGACTTTTGGGTCAGCCGCAGACTTTCGATAGGCTGCTACTGATTATTTTGGTGGTACGCTACAGGACTATACTTTTGGGTTGCTGCGATACAATTTTGGGCGCGTGACAGTCCAAAAGTTGTTCCGCTGCAAACCAAAGGCGGCATCCCCACTACTTTTGTGAGCTGCTCACCAACATTTTGGACTGTCACGCGCCCAAAATTGTATCGCAGCGCACTAAAAGCATAGTGGAGCTGCTATCTGATACGTTGTTCCGCTGCAGTCGAAAAGGTCTCTCAGTGTTATATTGAATAAATACCTTAGAACACAAACCAATACTAAAACCGAATTGACCGACAGATTAGCTCAGTCGGATAGGTAGGCACCTATCACCTATCACGTGAGATAATCTGAGCGGGAGGTTTGACGTCGAGGTATAATGATGTGCACTGTCGACTATTGTCCCGTACACACCATTAGAACTCGACTGTCGATAAACCGGTTGTACTCAGGAGAGGTTTTCTACAGTTTCCCTCTCCACTGACAAAAAAACCCATTAGACGGGTGGTCCAGGCAAATGCGAGTACTCCTAATTTTCAAGACGCTCTGTAGGCGCAAAAAATGTAGTTTTAAGTAATTTAAGCCTATTTGTAAGGAAAAATTTCTACTTTTGTAAAACACTTGTATAGCCAAGATTGTAGGCTTAATACGGGTGTATAAACAAATAAATAAAAAAATAAAAATAAATACTAAAACCGAATTAGATTTATTATTTTATTTTCGTGGTGGTACGATTTTAAATGGGCTGTATATGTGCCATGGACTGTCAAGGGGTTAAAAAAGAATATTTAAATTACATGCATAATTACACACGGAAAAAAAGGTCTGGATCCATAAAAATATTGTTGAGCAGAATATTGTTGTGTTATCCAATTCAATGGAAGAGACAACTTTCAGAATGGAAGCACATTCCATATTCAATGGATGAGGGAGCCATATTATATTGTTGAATCAAATATGGATGTGACATCCATAGGCATGGTTGGGCTTACAATTCATGCTATGGATTTTCACATATGGCTGTCTCATCCATATAAACTTTGGTTGGGAGATCCATAGTTAGTTCAAAATTTCGATACATGTTGCGCGCAATTCATTATCATGGCATCCATTTAAAAATGGTCGTCTCAATTTGTTCGTCGCGTCGGTTTCCTGTCACGTCTATATAATCGCGTTGTGAGTTTATTGTGTATAAATAGTGTTATAATTGTTCATTATTTATTATCGTTATTGTCTATTAGTGTTTATGTAAATTCATTTTCATGAAATATGTGTAGAGTATATAAGGAATATTATATGCTCAGATATTGTAGTTGTGTGTATAGTGTAGTGGATAGCGTTAGTGTTTAGTATGCGTTAGGTCTAGGGTTCGTGTCTCCCCCCATCGGTTAATAATTTATTTCGTTAATATGCGATTATTCAATAAGTGGTGTGAATAATTAACAAAAATGTGTATAAAATATCTCAAGTGACATTGAATTTAATTAATTGAGTGATTCCAATTTTTTGTTTCCCATTTCCATTACTATGGATCACCCAACCATAGATCTTTTGCTGCTCCAACAATATACAGCCAGCCATAGAATATGGATGCAGCAAGCTTAACTATGGATATCCCGTATTTTTCAATATAATATGGCTGTGATATCCATGTATCTGGATGTGCCAACTATTCCTTTTTCTCCGTGCATGTAATCTCACATTAAACATTCATTAATTAATTAATTTGGTATTAATCATTCATAATTAATACCAAAAGCTTACTAACCATTTTGATTACCTTTAAAAGCTTTGTGTTAATGTCTGAAACGCAAAATGTCAAAAAAACTTTTTGAAACACATTTTAACCCATTAAAGCCCACCAGGACGCAAAATGTACCATGATTTCACGACTCCTATTTTGTATGAAATAATTAGTTAAAAATTTTAGGAAATACCATTTCCGACGTAAAATTTATCGCTCTTTCGGAATATGAAGCTAAAATTTGTTTATAATTATCTCAAAAAAATTTATAACAATTTTATTGCAAAAAAACACACTTTATTATAAAAAAAAAGTTTTCAATGATTATTTTGACATGGAAAACTAAAGAATATGGTCTCCAAAGCACAAAATATTGCGTCCTCGAACTCTCAGCTATAAAAATCCATAATTACTTTTTTTTAAATTCAAGATGTCGGATATGAAAATGGCCATTTTTCCAAAATGCAAAAGGCCGAAAAGAATTTTCGGGTAATGTTTTTCAAAAGTTATTAGATTTGATTGAAAATGATTACTTGGGGGTTTTTGGGGTCGCTGATTACGAATCTGATGTTACTTTTTTTAAAATTCAAAATGGCGGATCCAATATGGCGGACATATTTTTTAAAAAGTGATTGGATTTGCTTGAAAATAGTTACTCGGGGGTTTTTGGGGTCGCTGATTACGAATCTGATGTTACTTTTTTGAAATTAAAAATGGCGGATCAAATATGGCGGATAATTTTTTAAAAAGTGATTAAAGTTGCTTGAAAATGGTTACTCGGGGGTTTTTGGGGTCGCTGATTACAAATCTGATATCAATTCTTTAAAATTCAAAATGGCGGATCCAATATGGTGGACAATTTTATAAAAAGTAATTGTATTTGCTTGAAAATGGTCATTCGGGGGTTTTTGAGGATGCTGATTAGGGGAGACCGAGGAGGAAAGTAACAACGCTTATAGCTTTTAAACAAATTAGCCGATATACAAAGTTAAAATTTTTTTTTTAATCAGTAGTGCCCCTCCAACTTCTCCAAAGTGTGCAAGAGCATTTCCGGTTTGGTTAGGTCCGCTAGTGATATGACGTTACAAAAATACGTCAAAAGTAACTTTTCGTTTAAATTTTCAAAACCTCATATTTTTTTAATTACACAGTTTTATAAAATGTGCGTTTCGTTTTTTTGTAGCTTAATTATCTGCCTTTAAGTAGTAACAGTGTATTTTTAAATTTCGTGTAATACTTTTCTGTAATTTTAACCTTTTTGTCGAAAAATAAAGTGAAGAGGAAAGTAACACGTTGTTACTTTCCTCCTCGTTTCAATATTGTGCATACTTTATGAAATGAGTGAAGTAAATCATATTTAAAGTTACAGATTAGATTTTGTTTGTTAAAAATAATGAATTACAAGTAAATTGACTTTCGTTTTGACATATTAACGTAACTTAAAAATGATTTATTAAACCAGAAAACATTTTTATTCTGCGTTCATATTTTGTTTTATTTTATGTTTGTCATAATTGTTAATTTTTGGTTTTAAATTTTAGATAAAGTTATTTTCATGTTTTAAAAGATTAATGTTTTATTGTTTATTTTGTTTAATGCCAAAAATATGAAACATAAAAAATTTGGCTACTTTTTTTAAGGGGTAACACACTCTAGAGGCTGAAAATGAGACCTATATTATATTTGGTGATTTGTTTTGAGAAAATCAAAAATGGAATAGGATTTCTTTTTAGAAGGTTTATTAAATACTTATTGAATTATGAAAAAAAACTTTTTGTTTACATTATATAACAAAATGGCGGCGGTAAATTTTTATGTTTAAAATCGATTATTTTTACGGCCAGAATACTTTTTTGAAAATTTTAAGTCCTAGAACAAAAAACAAAAAAATTTTATAATCTGTTTACTATAAAACTTGAAAGTACATATAGATTTTTCAACTTTCAAGTTGAAAAATCACAATGTAAACTTTATATTTTATAAAGAATTTACTGTTTATTTTTGGGCAAAAAAATTCATAAGAAAATAGTCGATTTTGACTATGAAATTTATCGCCGCCATTTGGTTATAAAATTTTAAATAAAATTTTTTTTATATTTCAATATGTATTTAACAAACCCTCCAAAAAGAAATCCTATTTCTTTTTTCATTTTCCCAAAACAAATTATCAACAATTAGCCTCTATGTCTGCCTCAAGAGTGTTGTTACTCCTGAAGTAGTGAAAGCTATTACTTTATTATTAATTATTAATAATTTGACTTAAACTGAAGGCTTAGTATTTTTGTTACACATTTTAATAATTTAATATTGCACGTACGAAACTTTTGGAATTAGATGCTTTATCTATGATATGGATAAGAAGATAATATCTAGAAGACACTAATTGTACCATAATGTGTTAAATATATATTAAATGTGTGCCAAACGTGTACAATTTGTACTCTAAATATCTTTGTATTTTTCTAAGTTCATAATAAAAATATTTTTAAATAATAATAGTCTTCAAATTGTAAAATTAGCCATAATTCTATAACGTTACTTTTTTCCTATGTGCTGTTACTTTCCTCCTCGGGGGTTAGGAGGAAAGTAACAAATGCAGAGGTCATGAAAAAGTCATACTGTGAACTGGTTATTTAATCTAAATGTCTAATTCAAATTTTATTTAACAGTTGAAGGTCCAAGCTTTCAATTAAGGTGTCAACAAAAATTATTCGTTAAATAGTTTGAACGCTACAATGAAAAAACTGATTTTTGTTACTTTCCTCCTCGGTCTCCCCTACGAATCTAACATCAGAACAATATTATGTTTATCGTTGCTCTTATTACAAGGAGGTCGACGTGCAAAAAAGCCACTTTTTTAAAATTTTATTTAAAATTTTTTTTTTGGATTTTGCCTCGAAAAATATAGTCACTATCATGCAAAGTGCAACAAAAGGTCACAAAAATTGTGCATTGAATGTGGCATACATAGTAAGTTCTTTTTTGATGTAGCCACCTAGTATATGTTGTTAAAGGCAGGTGGCTACATTAGAAAAGAACTTACTGTATATGTTCGTCACTAGTTTTCAATCAAACCACATGTAGTGTTAGTCTCTTTTTTATCATTGTATAAAAAATGTCATAATTATATAAGTGTCATAATTATCGTTGATTCAGATTTAGAAAACAGAATTAAAATTTTGGATCACCCAAACACAGTAAAAAGAAAACCTTATTTTAAGGCACGAAAGCTGCCTTAAATTAAGATGCAACATTTTTAAGACAGTCAATGTTGAATTTACGCACGTTTTTCGTATCCTTTAACATTATAGCAGACAGTGTTGAATTTAAGGCAGCTCTTAAATTAAGATCTACTTTTTACTGTGAAATTTTATATTATTTATTTCAAAAAATATTAAAATATAAAAAAAAAAATTTTTAAATAGAAAAAACAAAAAAATTTTTTAAAATAAAATAAAAAAAAGTAGCTTTTTTGCACGTCAACCTCCTTGTGGTAAGAGCTGGGCAACGTCAATAAGATTTTGTTGACGGCTAACGGACGTGGAGGATAAACATAATATTGTTTTGAAAAACTAACATTAGATTCGTAATCAGCATCAACAAAAAACCCCTAGTAACTATTTTCAAACGAATCTAATCACTTTTTAAAAAATTGTCCGCCATATTGGATCCGCCATTTTGAATTTTAAAGAAGTGATATCAGATTCGTAATCAGCGACCCCAAAAACCCCTGAGTAACTATTTTTAAACAAATGTAATTACTTTTTAAAAAATTGTCCGCCATATTGGATCCGCCATTTTGAATTTTGAAAAAGTGATATCAGATTCGTAATCAGCGACCCCAAAAAACCCCGAGTAACTATTTTCAAGCAAATCCAATCACTTTTTAAAAAATATGTCTGCCATATTGGATCCGCTATTTTGAATTTTAAAAAAGTAACATCAGATTCGTAATTAGCGACCCCAAAAACCCCGGAGTAACCATTTTCAAGCAAATCTAATAACTTTTGAAAAACATTACCCGAAATTTTTTTTCGGCCTTTTGCATTTTGGAAAAATGGCAATTTTCATATCCGCCATCTTGAATTTAAAAAAAGTAATTATGGATTTTTATAGCTGAGACTATATTCTTTAGTTTTCCATGTAAAAATAATAATTGAAAAAATTTGTTTTATAAAAAAGTGTGTTTTTTGCAATGAAATTGTTATAAATTTTTTTGAGATAATTATAAACAAATTTTAGCTTTATATTCCGAAAGAGCGATAAATTTTACGTCGGAAATGGTATTTCCTAAAATTTTTAACTAATTATTTCATGCAAAATAAGAGTCGTGAAATCATGGTACATTTTGCGTCCTGGTGGGCGTTAATGGGTTAACTGACTATCTCGAAAAGCACTATAAATGCTTGTTGGTGTGACGAGTACTAGTACAAAAGTTAGATTCTAACAAAAAACGAAGTTAACAATAGTTGAAACCTATTGCAATAATTGCTATTTGACAAATAGTAAGGTGTTGCACAACTCCCCACTCTCCTCTACAATTGTTGTTTTTTATAATTTTTAATGACAATACTAGAATTTGAATTTTAAAAATTAAATTTTAGCTGCATAAGCAGCGACCCCAAGAACCCTTGAGTAACAAGTTTCAATTTTTGAGTAATTTGACATAATAATATTTAGAGTAATTATTTTTTACTTTTTATTTATTAACATCATGCTTCTTTAATTAATAATTGACGTTTTAATAACAAAACATTTGATTAAATTAAACTTAATATAATAATGCTTTGAAATCATGTTGTCAACTAAAAAATAAGTAATAAAGTAAATTTAATTATGAATCGTGATAAAACCCAGTGGGTAAATGGGCATAGACGGTATAAGATATCCTATGGTCGTTTTTAAAACAATCTAACTTCTTATGCCCACAAGGAAACTATTTAAAAAAGAATATGCTTCATTTGGAAATACCTATTGATAACTACATGAAAAATTAAATATTAAAATATTATATTCTTTTCTGTGTCATTATATTCATCAACATTTAAAAGCTTATTTTTGATTAGACCATTTTAAGTTATAATTACTCTTTAATGAATAAATAATTCTATTAAAAGTTCTTCATTTACTATTTATTTCTATTTTGGGATAAGATTTCTGACTTCTTATAATTGAAGCTAATAATTGTTAACATAATTTTAAAGGTGTAATTAAAACTTCTATAATTTAAGAGATATGCATTTTAAAATGTCTCTTACCCAAAGGGTTCCAGAAAGATAACAGAAAATAATATCGCCCCAAGCCACAAATAAGTTTCTTCGTGTGAGTGTATGTGTATGTGACATGCGTTCTGCAAAAATCCATTTTTTCTATTTTATTTCGAGACTTTTAATTCCTTATAAAAGTGACCATTAGAGTTTCCTGTATTGTTTGGATAGCCTTCCCTGTAAGGTAAGATATTCAAGCTGTAGTTTACAGATGTGCGTCAGTAGTTTCTTTTCTTGTGAACTTTAATTATTTATATTCTTTATTTTTAGGAAATTCTAATTTTTTAATTTGAAAAAAGACATCCAATTTTTTTCTATTAAAGATTAATTAATGTTTTATTAGATCAAATATGAAATCTACTATTTGTACCATTGGAACCGAATGATTCTTTTTGTTTCATTATTGTTAATCATTAATAGTGCAAGTAAAATGAAATATTAAGATGATCATGTCGTTATCATTGATTCAAATTCATTATTGGTTTATCAGTGGTTGTCAATAATGAATCGAATCATTGACTATATTGTGATTACAGCAAAATTTATCTATATTTAAGTCAGGGAGCTTTTTTATTACTTCACCATGTGACATTGCAAAATTTTTGCTACTCAGAAGAATTTTAACTGTAATAATTGATTTTGTATTTAAAATTTTTTAATTTATTAGTTAAGTTTATTAACTAATAAAGAGGTGAGACGAATTTTTCAAGAATAGATAATCAATAATTTACTAATTGAGAATTCATTTTGTTAATTTGTTTGTTTCTTGTGACATTGGAGCAAATGTCATCTATTAATTTCCTTTTATCAAGAATAAAAATCCAATCAATTTATTACAATTTATCATCTACGAATCGCACCTTGGAAATTATTAGAATATCTTTTTAACAACTATATAAATTTGTAGTATCCATATCTTTGTTACCTTTAATTCAGATTATACTGTACATGAGAAGATTTGATTAAATTTCTATTGTCCGAAAATGCTTGTCGTCGATCTTTGGGTTATTGTTAAACAAGAGACTCTTTAGCTCAAGCCTAGAAATCATCGTTAAGATTTTGGACCTGGTAATCAATTTCTTACAAGAATACTAGTAATCTGGTTAGCGACAAAAAGGTAAAAAGGTAAAAGGGGGAAAGCAGGTGTTCCTAGAACCTTATTAAATACTGCTTGACCCTTACTTACAAAATTCTGCCCTCTCCCAAAACCCTGGAAAAACTGCTCATAGCATATTTGAGATCATTTTTAACTAATTTTTATAATAACTTTAATTATTAATAAATGGCATTATTATTTAATGATTTTTACTTTTTTTTTAATTTAATCGTGACCAATAGCGAATTCATAAATAATGTTAGTATATATGTGGGGATTAATACATATCCATTTATATATAAAAAAACTTTTTTAATTTAATATTTGTTAATTAAATTATTTGACGGTGTATATAATCATTAAATTGCATACTTATACCTATATAATACAGAAAAATCGGAATAAACGCAAACCTACGAAATAAATAAAATCTAACGCACGCGAGACTTGAACCTACGACCTACGAACTACGGACAACGAAACTAACGCCCTAACCACTATGCTACGGAACCTAACTGAACACAGACGCTTTATTTTCAGTGACTTGTTGAGTGATTCAATGAAGCATTAATTTACACTAATACACAAATACACTACAGCAAATAAATTAATTGTTTAATAATAATAACCTTTCAACATTCATAAATTAATATTTTTATTATTTAAAAAAAATGTCAAAACATTTCAGTTAAAAATAATATTTATAAATTAATAATAAAAAAGTACATGTTTCGGTAACCTATTCGCAGTTTGAAGTTAATTGTTGTTTACATTTTGGTTTCTTAATTTTTTTTTTATTTTTCTTTTCAAATATTTTCAATTTTAAAATTAATGTATTGAAAATCTTCTAATTGTTGAAAAGAATTTTATCAAAAAATTTGATAATAATAGAATTCCTTCAAAGAATTTCTTTATTTAGAAAAATAACTAAATTCTCGCAAAGAATTTTATTAATATTTTTAAAAATACTAATTAATTTTTTTTGAAAAATTTCTTTGAATTTTTTTTTAAACTAATGGAGTTTTTCTAATAATTTTAATTAAAAATTTCGAAACCAATTGAATTTTATGAAGAAGAATTTTATTAAAATTGTATTGAAAATGAGTCATTTCTTGTGAAGAATTTAATAAAATTTTAAGAAATAATTAAATTGTTATGAAGAATTTTATAGAAATATTTAAAAATCATGAAATTTTTTCATATATTCAATTAAAGTTGTTTCGAAAATAATTGAATTTCTTTAAAGAATTTTATTAAGTATATTCAAAATAATTGAATTCATCACAAGAATTTTATTATTTTTTGAAAATAATAGAATTATTTCAATTCTTTTGACGAATATATTTAAAAATTGTATTGAGCTAGTAATTTAATTCTTATATAGAATTTTTTAAAATATTTTGAGAATAATTAAATTGTTTTTCAAGAATTTTAAATTCTTGTTGAAATTAAATTTTATGGGAATTTTTGAAAATAATTAAATTCTTTCGTTTAAATTTATTTTAATTGGGTTAATAATTATTTAATTCTTGCAAAGAGTTTTAGTATTTATAAAAATAGTTGAATTATTTCGAAGAATTTATTAAAGTTTAAGAAAATAATTGCAATTTATGAAAATATTTTAAAATATTTGAATTCATCTAAGGAATTCAATTAAAATTGTTTTGAAAATAATTGAATTCCTGCAAAGAATTTTACTATTTATAAAATTAATTGAATTCTTGCGAAGAATTTTACTATTTATAAAAATTATTGAATTTTTTCGAAGGATTTATTAAAATTTTAGAAAATAATTGAATTCTTTCGTGAAATTTTCAAAATAAAAAATTTTGTAATTTGCAAAACAATAATAAGTTGAATATCTTGTACCGCGCGTAACATTTCCTATTGTAAGAATGTAGTAGAAGCAATACAGGGTTTAAGGTTCAATTAGGACTTAAAAAGGAGTTGTCAGAGTTAAATAGAACTTACGCAGGAGGAAAAAAACACCAAGGGTTTGTTAGGTGCAGGTTAGGGTTAAATTATACTTACCAGGAGGTAAGCAGGTCTAAAAGTTCGACTCGGGCACCTTTTTGAAAATCATGGCATTTCTATCACAATTTTATTAGTTTGTGTCTAACATGATGCATATGTTTGCCACGAACTAATATAATATTATGATAGGAATGTCGCGGTTTTTAAACAGGTGAGCAAATTGCAAGGACAGCATTTAAGCAGTTACCTATACTACCTGTTTATCGACAGTCGAATTCTAAGGGTGGGTACCGGACAATAATCGACAGTGCACATCATTCTATCTCGACATCATACCTCCCCGCATCGAGTCAGTCAATCCAACCAAGTTTTATTCCCCCTGAATTGGTTTTATTGATAAAACAGAAACGAAAGCGCTTGCAAAAAAGTCTTTAGCATCAAAGACTCATGAAGATCTAAGCATTGTTGCACAGAAAGATGGTGCAATGGCATTAACGTTATTCCAAGTTTCAGTCTAATTATTGATCAATATGATAACATATTACATAATCTTTAACCATCTCTACTGAATACTTTCACACCCAGACCTCAATTTCAAATATCAAAACTTATGTGCCTCAATGTAATTGCTTCTTTACAAAAATTAACTCCTGAAGACAGGTTATCGCAAAGCTTGACCCTCTGCGAGACTCGGGCGGTTAAAACGATCGCCACGGGCAATTGAATTCGGGTAAATGTAAAAATCTAAAATCGTTTCTACCAAGTAGAGTCGTCAAAAATTTGTGTAGTGAAACCAATTAAATCGTTGCAATAAATATCAGATAGGGTATTCCCACACGATTCGGGAACATTCACATACTACTTGTTGTCAACGAACGAACTCAACGTATAAGGAACGGTTAATTTCCTTATTAGAATTTTGAGTAACGTGTTAACCATCGAGGAACTAACGTTACCTCATTCTTCACAGCAATAGAAGATATTGCACAACTGCAAACAAATAACGCTTTTAAAATAAAATTTCTAAAATAACAGTTTATTTTATTTACGAACACTGAGCCATCAATTCATTTAGCGACTATCTATATTTTAAAATCTGGTCATAAGAAATTAAAAGAAATGTAATATAACTTGGTTGTGTTAAATACATATTACTCTTAATAAATTGTTGTGGTTTATGATAATACTGTCCATATGTCCATATGTATCATGTATCAAAGCATTAGCTAAATATATACCAATATTAATCCTAATTCTTTCTTTGTTACATCTCCGAAGATAGCAAATACAGACTGTAACCTGACCTCAGATTCCTAACGCTTAATTATTATAAAATTAAATTGATAACTTATTAAATTGAACTATAGGTAAACTTAATTCATTTTTACTTAATGAATAATAAATTTCTTTTTTATTTTTGAAACATCTATTTCGATTTATTATTGTCATTTTATTTAGTAAAGCATTTCAGTTTAGCCCCAACTCCTACTTGGGAAATTTGATCCAAAGAAAAATCCCTGATTTATTATTCACCATTAATAGTGATTTTTTTGTTCTACGATGTAATCAAATTTGTACTGAATTTACTGAATACGTATTAAAATGTTATTTCTTGTTTCATTTTAGTTGGTCTATTTGATAAGAATTTATATCTTCTTGTCATATCCTCTCATGACCAGTATAGGTCTTTTTCAGCCAAATATTTAAATATGTAATCTTTTGGTCTTCTTCTCAAAAATAAGTCAGTTATAAAGTAAAGTATGATTTCATTGAATGCCTTTCGGCCTTTACAATCTCCTCAACATCATTACTAAACTTTTATAACTTACAAACTTTTTGGGTCCCTACTTTTGCGGCTGCAGCCGAATTAGTCAGTTATATTAATCCTCAGATGGATTTGGTACCTGACAAATTATTAAATCTTAATATTTCAATTTCAATTATTACTCGATCACAATCATTATTATCGCTACCATTGCGGCTTTCATTATATTCACCAAATTAATATTTCATTCTTAAATATCACAGCCCCACAAAAAAGTGTCATACCCATTTAACTGGAATAGCCTTTGTCCCTGTATTTAGGTGCTCTGAACATAAATCCGAAGTGTCATATAAATCTCTCCTTTTTTAAAAAGATTCGTATACCACTAAAAATCCGATATGATTTTTGAAGTTCGGATTCGTATTCATAGCACTAGAATACATGAGAATAGAGTATTCAGGTATATGACACATTTTTTGTGTGGCTGTGTACTCTTTCCCTTGAATTTATTTCTCCCCAACAGGACTGCGAAAGATGCTTTTGAAAAGATTTAAGAGTTCTGCATCATTCTGCCAATAACGCACGTCAATCTTTTCTTTTGCTATTCCTGTAACTTAAGCATGGTCAAATATTTTTCTAAATAGAGTGATTTTTCAATACTGTATTTATCTAACAATGATATAACATTAATAGCGGTGAAAAAGTAAATTATAGCTTACTATCACTTACAACACAGTTTTTATGCGCTATAAGTTTGCAAGTCATGTATCATTATATTCCACAGCTGTAGGGTGTTACCTTATTAATACACCTGTTTCTTCATGAGTTATATCTTTTCAAGCCTCAAAAGGGTATAGGGGAAAAAGTATGTAAAAAGTGCCCCCTCTTGAAATCTGTTAAAATTAATTCCACATATTCGGGTGTTTCTGATGTCGAGGATTAATCGAAGACGTAAAAAATATACTTAAAGAAAAATATTAATTTTTTTACTTATGTGGATAAGATTGAAACTTGTTACTAGGGAATTGTGAAAGCCACTAAATCTAATTTTGATAATACATTTTTATGATTTACAACAGTTTCTACGACTTAATTTTTTAAAAACAATTTGAAGTATCTTTAAAAAATGCCTAAACGTGAATAATAAATAATAAGCAAAAGTGACAGGATATTGTGCTTTCTAATGTAATATGTTTAATAAAGAAGACATTTTTTCTACTAAATATTTCAGTGATTGATGGAAATATTTCAGTGCAAAGTCCTTAAAATGGTGTAAGTTGTCAATTTCGAATTTATTAGTCAGAAATAAAATTAGTAAAATTAATTATTTGACTAGGCGATCTTGAACTTTAAACCACAAAAAATTTTTTTTTGAGAAAAATACAGTAACCTTTTATACTAATTCCTTTGCGACAAAAGGTGCTCCAATTTTTTTTAAAAGTCGACTTATTTTAACTCAAAAGCAACCAGATGAGTTTTTTAATAATTCTTCAGTAAATTTTAAGAATTAGTATTTAATATTCTTGTCAAGTACAATGATTAATAAAAAGACTTTTAAAAATCATTTTAAACATTCAAAGGCATTGAGTCAACATCGCTTTATTGAAAATAATAATGATGCAAACTAATTGATTGTGAAATAATTTAAAATGCAAGCCAGCAAGTGCATGTTTTTTGTGCATAGATATTTTTGGGAAATCTGATTATAAATGCCTTGGATTCCGCACTTTAATATTATGTAAGATTGATATAAAAGAAAAAAGTAAATGAATAAACCCTAAAAGCAACGGATATTCAAAGATATCTTACGGACGTCCTAGTTACATCCAGAAATTTGGATATCCTTAAGGTATCTTAGGAAATCCCTGAGACATCATACGGATATAATAGTTTCCGGATATCCTTAGGGCATCCTGAATATCCAGATGCTTTTAGGAGACAAATAAAACATTATAACTAACATCGCTAGCAATCTGCTGTCAGACCAAGCACACTAAAACCAGTAACCCTTCTTATAAAGGTTCATTTTCAGAACTGTCGTAAAACTTTTGCCTTCAACAGTGGCTCTCCTTCTCTGTCGCAAATACGAATTTTTTGCGAAAATCTTGCTTACGAATTGATTTTTGCAGACAACTTTTCTTATTATAGATGCACTGTTTTTAAAAGCAAGTCAAATGGTTATACTTGCATCTACCGGTTGCTGCCTTGCTACACTAAGAGAAGTTCGGGGTTTAAGAATTCCTGAAAAAATATTATTTACGGTTCTAATGTGAAGCCACGGTTTGTGAACTCTGAGATCATGTAAGGGTCTTCTGATGCCCCGTTTTGAGGAATCTGAACGTTCTTTAGCGTTAGTACAGATAGCCTACAGTTTAGAAAGTGAAATCACCTGAGTATCAGACAGTTGTAGCACCACTAACAGAAAAGTACATAGCAACGTTTGGCATAATAGTGGACCCTAAATTATACGAGTGGACCATTTGAGATGTTATATGATAGACTCCTGCACTGGCTTCAATTTCCCTTTTTGATTCATCTGCATACCAGACATCACAATTTGTTGGGATGGTTGCTAGTCCATTTTTCCAATCCTCTCTGGTAGATTCATTAATCTTATACTTTTTATCAAAGATGTAAACGAAACTACAATGGTTTCAGAACTGTTCAGAATTCAGTATGATTGTCCAATAAACCTAGACTCTAAAATACAGAATATAAACCTTAATTGAAAAATGTTTTTTTGAGACGGAAAAAAATAACTTCTTGGAATATTACATGAGTTTATTTGAAATGATTGTAAAATTCGAATATTTTGAGGTTCCAAATTAATGACATCATTATTTCTTTAATTGTCAATTCCGACACCATAAAGACCTCAGTACTTTTTCAGGAGACCTACTTTAGATTATGTACTCTCAAATATACTAACTGAAGATTTAAACAATTATTCGATTTTTCTGACAGTATAAAGTAGGATCCTTCCTTAAGTTCACTAATCATAATTTTACACTAAAAATTGATAGAATCTTCTAATAAATGACTTTCACTTGTTTTAGTAAAAACAAGTATGAATTGCTTCTTCGCGATAATTCTACGTGCCCTTCGATTCATCGACATATCGCCCTTCTACAAGATTTGTCAGACTCACAAGATTCGGAAAGAAGGTAAATAGGAAATTAGAATAATTCATATCATCTCAATTGTTGTTTCCAATTATTTAAATCCTTCAAATTAAGAGTCCCAAATAGAAACACAAGGTATTTACCTTATGCTGACAAAATTTTGACGAATCTCAGAATTAAACAATGGACAAAAATTCTCTGAAGGTTTTTAACGTACTAAATTCGGAACTGAGTTTAAAATTGCCTCATGACGTTAAAGTCCTGCGATATTCTAACATAGAAGTTTTGAAAAACTGGTTTCTCTCTAGTAGTTCAAAACACCATCTGAAAGTACTATTCTTCCGCTTTAAAAAGACTTTTAAAACTTGAAAGGATTTTTTTCTGGTTTGGCATTGAAATATAATTAAACTGTGTTTGGTGCATTTCTCCTTCACCAGGAAGGTGACAAGGGTGATTGGTGACCTAAGTAAAGTGCAGTTTGTAGACCGACCAACACTTTGGAGATCCGAGATATGGATTATTTTACAGAATCAGCAGATATCCAGGAGTCTCTGGATAGGGTTTCGACTATGCCAGTAGGTTGCAGAAAAGTGAATGTCTTAGAACCTAATAAGCAAAGTGTGAAGCTTGCTATTGTAGTAGCCACACAGCAAGATGCACATAAACTGGAAAATCTCGACCACATAAGGGTTGGCTTTGTGTCTTGTCCAGTTAGGATGAGAATTATGGTCGTGAGATGCCATAAATGCCTTAATTACGGCCATATAGATAAAAAATGTCAATACGTAAATAGGTCAGCTGTGTGCTTTAAGTGTGGAGAATCCAACCACGAGATAGCAGATTGCAAGAAGAGTCCATGCTGCTTTTAAGCAAAAAGAAGTTTGACTGGAAAGAGAAAACTAACAACGCCACAGGGTTAGGAAGTTGCAAAGTCTTCAGAACTGCCCCAGAGTAAGCAAAGAAGACTTTGTCCAGGACGCGGAGAAAATAAGGCAGAACAAGAGAAGCACGGTAGCGTCGCGCAAACAACAATAAGAAACCATTCATCTGCAAAGTTTGAAGCCTAAAGGTTACCTTCCGTAGGTGAATAGAAGGTTTAGTATAAACGGTTTTTAACTATTCGGTCGTAAAGTTTATGTTAACAACCCTTGCAGAACGCAAAACAGTATTAGATTTGTAATCAGCGACTTTAAAAACACCAAGTAACAATTGCCCGTGAAATCGTCGACTTATTAAAAAAGCGTCAGCCATATTAGTTCCGACATTTTGAATTTTGCAATTATTACTTTAAATATTTAATATTTTTCTCAACGAATAAAGAGCAATTAATTTCAATATTATAAACTGCATATGACCTGATAATTTAATGAGTAGGCAATTAAGTGTATTTAACAATGAATTCACAAAACAATACATGCAATTAAGCAAACAATGTTTCCCGCATGAATAAGGAAATTAATATTGAATGAGGATCTTCTTCCTTCTCATTCAGTATTTCCAGTAAAAAAGTCAACCGGATGTTTTCAAACTATCTGCGGACCTTTAGCGGACTCTTATCTTCAGAAAGTTTGGTGGTTCCAAAAAAATAAAAATCTTTTATTTCAAAAATTATTTACCTTTTTAACCGCATAACTTTTTGGAGGGACAGAAAACCTTTTAAGGTTCGTAGAAAGTTTGCAGACACTTTGTAGACTTTTTTATTTGGGATGGTAGGGAATATGGTTTCTTTGATGTAAGTAAGTTAATATACCGTTCAAACTTTTGGTTTTGTACATAAATTAATAATTCAGTGATAAAACATTTGAATTAAAGAGATAGTAAAAGAAGAAGTGATAAAATTAAATAAATCTTTCGTCGCTTTGTGAAATCGATCCCATTATTATAAACCCAACATTACAGTGTAGACAATTTTTGGCGTAAAAAAGTAGTTGTTTAGATAAGTTATGAAAATTGTAGTTATTTGTGAAAATTTTTGTGGTAATTTATAAAAATATATATACTAGAGCAATCAAGAATTAAGAACAAAAATGTTAGAAGGCTTCTCTTCCGTGCAGGGCAGCAGATTTTCTTCAACAGTTGTGTAAAGTCCCCAGAAAAGTCTGCTATACCTTTGTGAGGTATCAGCTCTCTCACTAAGGGAGATATTTATCCTATTTATTTATATTTAACGTAAAGAAGTAAGCATTATCAATAGGCTTTTATTTATCAGCATGGAAATTAGTTTTTCCAGTTCGATTCATTAAAAGTTCTGCAAATGATTTCTTAAAAAACACGAGGGACATTTAATTGTATGCTATGTATAGAATCGCCTATATGTATATAACGGCCATGACTTAAACTTGTCCTTAATTCAAAAATATCAATTTTATCGGATATTTTCCAGAATGGAAATATAAAGTTTTATTTATATTAATAAAGCACAGTGTTAGAGTTATAGGTTTGAATTCAACATTATTAAATGAAAAATCTAAAGGAGATAGAAATTCTAAAACTTACACTAGGTGTAGCAATTCCTTGATTCAACTGATGTGCTGACACTTGATCATGGAAGAAATTCTCACTCTGATTTGTAGATATGTTTTGAGCAAAATCAAGTAGCCGCCTATTTGGACTGTCAGGTGTTGTTCCAAAATCATTTGGCAGAGTCGGAAAGCAGGTAGAATTGCTAGTCCGTTTATTTGATAAGGTAACATAATGCTCGTAGTTTTTATAACAACCAGCACCCGTTTGAGATGGACCTCTATCACAACCAGATTCTCCTTCCGTACTGTTTCCATCGACACCAGACAGGTTATGCCCTGTAAATTAAAAATTGACATGAATTTCTTAACTTTTTTCTGAGTCAAAATTTTGTGAAGCATACCAACATAGTTCTTTAGAATTATTTAAACATATAAGTATTCCATTTGTAATTCTACTCTTTTGAAAAAAATAAGTGTCACTGAAAAATAGTAATTTAACAGTTCTTAATAAATAATTTTATCAAATAGACGTAAAATGAGGATTACTAGAAACAAAATAAATTAAAAATCAATTTAGAAAATATTTGCAACATCTAGAAAACTCATGAATTTGCAAATCTTTTCAAATAGTATATTAATCGAATTAATTAATTTATTTATTTTTTAAATCGAAAATATTTATTTTATTATATAATTTTAAACCATTTAAAAATGTTGGCATGGCTTCCAAATTTTCACTCTTTTGGTAGTTCATCTATAAACTTCTTTATTATTATAACAACATTCTATCTAAATTGTAAATTATAGTAAAACAATTTAGACTTGAATTGTTAAGAAATGAATGTAATTTAAATAGTACGAAACAAATAATATTTCCTGGAAAATTTTGTATTAGAAATAAATTATATCGATAACAGAATTAAGGTATCTTATAATATTAGTCTTCATACCTGAAATTCCTAGGCATTAGGCATTTTGGTCTAGGTTATAAAGAAACTGTTCTCTTTAAAATTCCGGATTAATTTTGGATAGATTAGTCCAAATTAACACGGGAATTTCATGAACAACAGTTCGAAACTAATCCGAAAATGTCCGAATTCAGTCCGCACAGAAAGACACAAATCCGAAATGACTTTGAAAAAGTCCAAAATTTGTATACAATTAGTCCAAACCCAAATTGTAATAATTCAGACCCAGTAAGCCTACAAAGTACATAATATATCCTGAATATTTTAGAAATTTCCTATTCACATATTCGAAATATTTCAATGCAAGAAGACATAATTGTTGTTACAGTAAGTAAACTGTTTGCCCAAATAGAACCAAACTATGCAGCCACATTGAAATATTATAGAAAAGAAGAAAATAAATTACATAAATGCTACATTTAATAACTTCTGGTCCAACTGAGCATATCTTGAGCAAAACCTAGAGCTGAGAGCATAGCACTCAAAGTAATATGGTCAATTTTATCAAAATCTTTAAAGAAGTCGAATAAATAGTGTCTTTTTTCTCCCCCCACAATGGTATTTCCGATGTTTACTCTATCAGTTCTGTGAAAATGGCAAACGTGGTTGGTAAATGAGTGAAATTGTGGATTTTTATTGGCTAGAATCTAAATTATCAGTTTTTTTCATGCTATCATTTGATGCTTGGTTTTAAATGACTGAGCGTGAAAACCGAGCACGAAAACTGTCAATTTAGTTTTAGCCAATCAAAATTCACCAATTTACTCATCAACCTACCACGTTTGACATTTTTAGAGCATTGTCAGCGTGAACGTCGGAAACACCCATAGTATCATTCGGTAATTGTGAGATTAATGAATAGCGCATGAAGAGTTACAAATGGTGACGATTGACAGCGAGAGTTTCCGAATCTTTTCCTACAGGTGGTTACGGCCCAAAGGAATGATTTAGAGCAATGGCAGAAGAGAGTTCATGCTTCTGAGAGAGATAGAGAGATAACGACATTTTACTCATTGTGCCAACATTTCAGATACTTTGTACTAAAATATTTCTGAAATATTTAGGATATAATATGTACTATGAGGGCGGCATATTTTTATACTAGAAATTGTTACGGAATATTCAAAAATGTATTTGTCAGAAGTCTGCTTTAGTTCATAACAATTCAGATTCTTATACTCGGAAATTGTAATCCTGAATAGTTTAAGTTTTTTGTTCATAAATAGAAAGTTGTCATTTTGATCACAAATTTTGTCGTCATATTGCCTATTTAGAGTATTTATCGTAAATATTTATTTCTTAAAAATAATCGAAAGCGTCCAAATAAATGTTCGAATTGCAACTTTCAAAAGGGAGAGTTAGTTTATTCTATCAAGGTATCTGGATGTTTAGAATATCTTATGAGCATCCTTGAGATAACTATTGATACATGAGTGTAGGATATTCCAAATCGACATCTTGGGAAAATTCGAAATTCCGGATACAGCTATAATGTAATCTAAATTTTAGATTTCAGAATTTTAAACAGATTGTACATACTCGAGAAAAACGAAAAGGTTAAATTGACTTAATGTTTGTAAGCTATAATGAGAATTGTCTGTGTTTTGAAAAACACTGATTTAAAAATACCTCAATAGATGTAACCCTGACAGCATCCACATATACAGGATATCCTGTGAATGTCCTAGGGATCACTATTAGGATTCCCAGAAGTAGGATATTTCAAGGACATCCTATTTATATTCGAAAAAACAGACTGACGAGGTTATCAAGTGTATTTAAATTTTGTAAGAAATCGAAGCATTTCTGCATCTCTTCATAGATGAAATAATTGCTTTTGAAGCTATTCACGGAAAACGTCCCAACGTACGTCATTTCAAAACATTCAAAGGGATATCGCCAATATATTTTGAAAAAAGTTATCTACTTTGACGATAGATTCATTAATTCCTTTGACTTACTGATTACATCAGGCTGTACATTGAGGGACCACAGAATGGAGAATGGTAATACGCCATCATAGATGAAAGCATGAGCATTTTAGAAAACAACATCTGGACCATTATGAATTGGCTAAAGCCAATTGAAATATCCATCACGTCTACATTTGCATCTATTTACTCTAAAACACAAAGAATACAACAAAGTCTCCAAGTTGAACAAAGCAATCTATAGCTTAAAACAAACAGGTGGAATAAGAGGTTAAATAAACATTGGTTAACATCGACTTTACTCCTAATAAAACATATTACTGCGTTTATACAGACCACGCTACTAAGTCGCAAGCTGCATACATTCAAGAACTTTCAACTCAATTCAATATGGAAGAATAAAAAAAATATTTGTATACGCAGATTAGACTGGGTACCTTGCAGATCGAAGATCATACACAGGGTATTCTTTTACTATTATCGAAAGTTTAAAATTCTACTAATTATAAATTAATCTATCTATCTTCAATATGATGATTTTATATTATGTTTTAAAAGATTTAATGAAATTGTTTTAAAGTTGGATTATAAATTGGTAATGTACGTTTTACAGAATAAGCTACATCCATGTTATTAAACGGGAGAGAAATAATTATGTGATTGCTACATAAATTTCTTTAATTATTCAATTAATAATTAATTAATTTAATATTCTTTTAAATTTATTCTAATGTAAAGAAAACAAACGTTCCAATACACTTCTAACCAATTTGTTCTGAAATACTTTTGGTTAAGTATCCCAACAGTAAAAACAAATTTCTGAAAAAATTATGTATTAAGTTAACAGCATTGTGATATGTTTATCCTACAAGTGTTCTTGTATGGCATTGATAAATGTCTTAAAACTCTGTTTTCTGTTTGTCATAAAACAATTATTACTGAATATTTTGCTAAATACTAGATTGAGATAGGCCAGCTTCTTAACCTGCACTCAGGCGTAGAAGAAACTGAAAGAAAGACAGATATTTTAAAATACTGTTAGCCAGAAAACAGATAAACGAAAAACCACAATTGTTATAGTGGTTTAGTTCTCACAATTCACCTGAGAACAAAGCAGGGATTACTCGTACAAAATCTTACCAGTATCAACTATCACATCGATGAGGTCCATGCTCTTTGCGAACGCATCCCTCAGATTGATATGATGAAAGGACACGATGCTGCCCTCTCTTTTAGCCCTCTCGAGTGCTTCGCGACGCTTAAGTGCTTTCTCTCTCCTCATCTGGTTTTTGTAGAATTCAGCAAAATTATTGACGATAATAGGAATGGGTAACGCAATTACCAGGACACCACAAATGCAACACACACTGCCAATCACTTTACCAAGGGGAGTTGTTGGGTAAATGTCACCATACCCAACGGTCGTCATGGTGATACCTGCCCACCAGAACGTCTCCGGAATGCTTATGAATTTAGTGCCTTGCTCATCTTTCTCAGCAAAATACGCTAAGCTAGAGAAGATAAGCACCCCCATCGCCAGGAACAACATGAGTAGGCCTAACTCCTTATATGAATTACGGAGCGTAAAACCTAAACTCTGCAGTCCTGTCGAATGACGAGCCAGCTTCAGGATTCGCAGGATCCTCATAATCCGGAAGATCTGCACGACCCGGCGCACATCTTGGAACTGGTCGGTAGCGTTTTTGTTGGTCTCCACAAGGAAGAGGGATACGAAGTAAGGCATAATAGCTAGTAGATCTATAACATTCAGTCCGCCTTTGAAGAATTTCCATTTATCCGGCGATGCGCTGAATCTCAACACATACTCCAGAGTGAACCATGTGATGCATACAGCTTCCACCATTGCGAGTTGTGGATTATCTTGAAGGTTTCCCTTCTCATCTACTTGCATACTAGGAATGGTGTTGAGAGTAAGTGCAATCGTTGAAAGCACTATAAAGAGTATTGATATCACAGCTATCACCTGCAAATTCACGCAATTTGGTAGACTATTACTAAATGCTATTTGCAGAGACCAATATGAAAATAAAGTTATAATTTTCATAATATTGATATTTAATTATTGCAGTATTTTTCGAAGACAAATTTTTTCAAAAATTTGAATATGAATCGTACAATTATTTTTATTCCAAGCTATTTTATCAGCTTTGAAAGAAGAAGACTAGTAACCTTTTTAACTAATTTATAACTATTTTCTACCTTCTTCTAAATATATTTTAGAAGGATACACTCAATTGAGTAGTCGCAAAAATATTAAATAAATTTTTATGCTTTTGAGGGGGTGCCTTGTAAGTGTCCACTGTGTTGCAAACAATAAATTGTATTTATGCAACACATTGGACACTAAACACTAAAATTAGCAAATTATTCAAAGAAGTGAAAGTCAATCTATTGATATAGACTCTCTGTTTCTTCAGAAAACAAGGTGTTACTATCCTACAAGTAACACATATCATACAAACCAATCACACAACAATCATACAATCAATCACACATTTTAATAATTATCCTTCCAAACCCCGCTCCCTGTTTAGTTTTAAATTTTAATAAATTGTTTATGTAAAAATAAAGTTTTTTAAAATTATTTAAATATAGCTCCTATAAAATACAGAAAGTATTACTGTTAGTAAAACGTTGCTTAAAAACTACAAAATTTATTTCTTAGTCTCTTTCGCAGAAAACATATTTGTTGTCAACAAAGTAGTACAAAATAAGCAATTAAATTTAAAATAATGAACTTTTTCATTCCTGACTAATTGAAGCATTAGCTGAATGTCATGGTAATATTTGTTTGGATTATTACATTGACGTTCTGGTAAACTTAAAATATCCACCCCATGATAATATTGCATATTGATATTGACGGAATATTTCACAATAATTTCTATCTAATAAATTTCTTTCTAATAATATCTTAATATTATTGTCAATTATTTTCTAAAGATTACAGTTCCCTCAATATAACAGTAAAATATTCTCATGGAGCAAACACTTAGTACTATGCGTTAAGCATTTTGACTTATACCGTTAGAAAAGCTTCATTATCATAGCAAAGCATGCATTTGGTTTCTCCATCTCGCACTCATAAGCCATTAATGATATGTAGATTCTCCATATTTATAGTAAATCCAGTTTTGACAGTCACATTTTCTTTTCGAACTTGACATTTTTCAGTTTATGCTTTTAACATGTATTATGAACTTCCTCATAGAAACTAAATTCAAACAATTATTCATCAATAAAGCTTATAATTACTAATCGTGACAAACAAATATTTCGATATAAAAGAATATTTATTAACAATTAAAATAAATTTTAAAAAATAATTTTGTTTCATGCAGTACATCTTTTTATTTCAATATATTTGTTTACAAAATTAATTATTATTTAAACATCAATGACGGAGCATTTTTATAAAGACAAAAGGTTATTTTTTTTAAATTTCCACTTTACAATAAATCAGATTTACATTTCAGTTGGTTTTTTTAACTATTTATTAAAATTACAAACATCACAGAAGATTATTGCTTTAGCTTAATCTAAAACTAGAAAAAGCATTATACACTATTGTTTTTAAATCTCATAAAAATAATGTATAAGTCTTTTATTTTAAGTTTAAGAAAATTATATTTTATTCACTCTCTTTTTAATGATAACAGCTGCCCTAACACCATCCTGATACTTTAGAGGTGTAACAGATATCTTTAGAATATCCTGTAGCTTCCGGAAATTTGAATTTTCGTATGACGTACAGAAGTTTCTATTTCAAATAGTTCCACCAACAAAAGACGACCTCAAAGAGAGCATTTTTACAATAAAATTAATAAAATTATTCATTATTCTGTTTGTTTTGTTATTTATTATTTTATTGAATTCTGTAAGTATTCCAAACAACATCACAAACATGAAAACTTGTGTTGCATGTGTTAGAATACAAATTTATACCTCTAGTCAAATTGTTAGAATTCAAAATTTATTTAATTTTTCTCTGTAAATTATTTAAAATGTGCAAAATAAATAAATTGGAGCTAGAAACCACAAACATTAAGTTTTGATTTTAGATAAGTTTTAAGAAAATTTAAGGGTGAGGGTCTTTGAGATATTAAGTGACTTATAATTCAAACTCAGAAATTTCTTTATGTACTTGACAGTTTTTAAAAAAAATATAAAGACTAATTTGAAATTGAATGAAGAGTAAAAATAGTAAATTAAATATATATAAATATATTATAAACAATTTAATTTTTATATTTTTAATTTTATTTAAAAAGTGCTTTCCTTGCGGTCGTCTTTAGCTGGTAGAACAATTTGAAACAGAGTGCTCCATACATATAAAGAGCTGTACTACTAAACTGTCTTATGCAAAAAAAGTTTTTGAATTAGAAACATATTGTAGTAGTAGATACTAAATAACATATTAGTTCATTGACCTAACCATTCACTCTTAAAGTTTTGGCTTATAGACTTTAAAAGTTATTACCCCTAGACGAACAACTTTAACTTTCTTTTCTAAATGCTACAAATGTTTGAAATTATAAATTATTTAAGGTTCTAACATCAAAACATTTAAAATTTGACAAGTTAATGTTATAGGCGAATTTTGTTTATAATTAATGATAAGGTTCAAACGGAAATATGTTATTATTCATAAATAAATATTGTAATTTTTCACCTGATCCTAAACTTGAAATTTCAAATAACTATTACGATACAATTTTATTTGATTCGATTGTGTGTTCATAATATACTCTTAAAAAATTAATTTCCGCTAAAACACCAAAGTTAGAGATAAAACTATGTAAATAAACTCACTTATCAAAGTTACACTGACCATCATAATATCAGTGTAATATCAACTTTAAGTTAATGGTAACTAGCCTGGAAAGTTACAGTGCAAGCTAACAGCAGATTCTCAAGCTTGCTGCAAGTTTACTGCTTTTGGCCGTTACAAATTGTTAGTAATTTTATTCTGCAAGAGTTGAAATTTAAAAGAATGTGCAATAAGTCACAATAGCAGTGTTGTAGATTCCAATCAGTAGGCAACCATAAAGCAATGTCTGAGTGAGTACTTAGAATTTACATGAAGAATTAAAAAAATTTGTTTTCAATGGATTTAAAATGTAAATATAGAATTACCAAATCACCCATTTTTTTCTAATATAAAGTGGGTTCAAGGAGTTTTTAGTAATAAGACAGCTTAAGTAGTGACCCTTACATGCATGAATGCTCTAGTTTTTATGCTTATGAGACATAATCATTGGTAAGTATACCTAAATGCATAGGTTATCTAATATTATCAACCTGGTTTCTCAAGCAGTTTTGTTATCGATCGAGAAAGCTATGGTTTAAATATAGTTCTATAAAATCGATACTTTGCTTTACCATCTAACAATATTTCAAGAGTTAATGTCAAACAATTTATTAAAATTTAAACTCTCTTCAACTTTCTAAATTAAATTTTAAAAATTATTTAAGAATTTATTTTTCATGAATAATTAAAGAATAAGTTTTTTCATCAAATACGTAAAGACTAATATTTATTATAAACATTCACATTTTTCGATGGGAGCGGTGTCGAGAAGGGACCAATGTGATACCTGGTAATCGCATATAATTATTCCCATTTTCGTCAAAAATATTTAATTTACTTCAAATTGCATGCAGAGATTAAACCCTATGCAATAAAGTCAAATGTACATTAACACCACCTAGAAATAAAGGATCTGATTAAAGTCATATAATTTTTTCTACACAATAGCACTTTACTTTTAATTTTTCTAATTATTCAAAATTAAATATTGTAAGAGACCTTGACATCAATTGTTAACCTTTTGACAGTACTATGTCATCTTCATTTAGACGATGAATAACCAGTTTCCTATTGGTTCCATTAGAATAATATATTAGTAAATTTTTAACTGATTACAATGTTGCTAGTAACAACAGGCCATTTTAATGGTATTCAAATGAAAAGTATTTCTAATCCTTAAACTAGATTAAAAGCAACTAAAACAATACTATTGTTACTTTAATATTTATGTAACAGATTTAGTTTCAAACAAATGAAATTCTACGCGGAACGATTCTACGACATTCCAAAGAGAAGTTGTACAAAATCCACAACTATTTCAACAGTAATTTTTTATATTAGTCTGTATAAAACATTACATATGAGAATGAATGTGTAGTTTGTACAGTTTTATTCATCTGAGGAAGATAAAATTAACTGCAAATATTATTAAGGAAACATTCAATAAAATTTCTGAATAACTTTTGTGGATGAATTCTATTAAACATCTTCCAGCTAAGAAATGATTTTGTTGAATGATTTTACATGAAATCTAAAAAGTAAAGATGTTTTACATTGCAGCCTTAAAGAAGTATTTTCTCCATTTTATATAAAATATAATACAATCCTTACGGAAAATTTGCTAAAGAAAACCATTTTGAAAAAAAAATTTAGAGCTGTCTATTATTTTTATATAATAATTTTAATATAAAAACAATAAAAAAAATTAATTCCAGAAATTCCCTTTTATTTTTATTTCCATCTGTAGAATTAAAGTCATTTTTATCTGCCTATGTTTTCAAAAGAAACTAGAAAAAATATAGGTGAATCAATTACTTGTTTACAATGACATGTTTTCAACGTCACCCATTTCTAAAGAAATTATTGTTTGGAATACAAAAGTTGAAAAAGCATTGTTTCGAAAGAATTAACAATCTTAACAAAAAAAGTTTTGTTTTCATAGAGATTTCTTTAAGAATACAAATTGTATTTTACAATAAAAAAAATTAATTATCTGCTCTGTCCAATTAAAGAGTATTAAAAGTAATAGCTAATTTCCGGGATAAAATATAATAAATAATTAAAAATTTTTTTTAAATATGGGTAAATTAATTTTAGTTCTTTTCATTGTAAGTATTTTGTAATGTAAGTGATAAATCTTAGTATGAGTATATGTATGTATGGATGTATGTATTTTCATGTATTATTAAGATGTTATGTCAAAAATTATAAACCTGTTAATTTAATGCAAAAGTAAAAACTGTACTTTCTTACAAAAAGTACATTTAATTTTATTAAATAAAAGAAAGTAAATATTTTAAATGTGAAATTCAAATAAAAATTCAGAAAAAGAATTTATATCCTTGACACCTGTTAATTTGTTACATGTGTATAAGTATATTGTTTAATGTGTGCTTTATTAAAATTTTGTGGTATCTTATCGCAATTTCTTTTATAGATCATAAAATAACTTTTTTTTGTGAAACAACAATCCTGTATCGGTTTAGTATCACTTGTAACTTTTGAGTTTTCTTCTTTTCAGTTCTCGACCTCCAATTCGTTTTTCTCTTTTATTATTAGCCACTCGTAAAACACCCACACGACCTTTTGATAGCTATTACCCTACTTTCTTCCACATGCTAATCATGTTCAATTGTAGCACCAGATTTGTTTTCTTTAATTGCAGTACTTATTAATAATTCAAATACTTAATTAAACTAGAAATATATAATATAAATAACATTTTTACATATAAGTAGAGCAAATAACAATAATACTGGTTGTTTATTGATTAAATCAAGCTGCTGTACATTATATTAAAAATATTTTGAATATAGGTATGTGTATTATATCCAATATGTATGCATGTATATTTATTATAAAGTAGGCAAGAAAAATTTTATTTTTCTTAAAAAATTATTCTAATTTTATTCTATTGCACAATTTGTGAACTAATTTTTTGTTATTTTACCGTTGAATTTTTATGAAAAATGTCCCTTAATTAATAATAAGTGAATTTTGAATGTTCGAGTTGAATTCATTCAAATTGTGGGAAAATTCTAAAACGAATACATTCGAACAAGTGGTGTCTAATAAAAGTCTTGCTTCGCTATTTCGAAATCTAAATAATTTCCTCTTCAGGAAATGAAAATGGTGCCGGAATTTTTTTAAGTCACTAATATCGACAAAAACTTGCTAATCGGGGATTTTTGGGAGCACTGATTACGAATATGATGTCAGATTTTAAAAAATCAAAATGGCCGATCCAATATGGCGGACGAGTTTTGTAAAAATTTATCAGAGTCATTTTTAACTGGTTACTCAAGGGTTTTTAGGGTTGTTGATTACGTATATAATGTTACTTATTTAAGATTTTACGTTCTGAATGTTATATTGTGGCAAGTTATTTTAACTTTATTGAAATCCCCCTAAATTGTATAATTTTTTCCCAAAATTATATTGTTAAGTATTTGACTATAAAATTATTCATTGCTTCCATTATTGATAAATTGATGTGAATAGATGATTATAATTATTATTGAGTTATTGTTGAAAACATAATTTAAATGATTGTAATAAATTTTTACAGAACTCGTCAGCCATCTTGGATCCACAATATTAAATTTTTTTAAATTGACATTAGTTTCGTAATTAGCGACCCCAAAATCCCTCGAGTTACCAGTTTAAAATGATTCTGATAAATTTTTATAAAACTCGTCCGCCATATTGGATCCGCCATTTTGAATGTTTAAAATATGCCATTAAATTTGTAATCAGCGTCCCTAAAAACCAAAAGAAGAGGTAACGATTGCAAAATTATTTAAGGATACTTTGGGTAACTTGGTAATTTCCTTTTGGTAGAAAAAGCGGATGTGGAGAGAATGGCACAGGCGCAGTTATCCTCGAAGTGTTGCTAGGGAGAAATCGGGAAATTCTCCTTTATTTAAGTGATTAAAGTGACACATTCCCATTAGTGGATTGACGGACTCGATAATCAGCAAATCTCGAATGCATAGAAATAGGTAGACTATTTCTAATTAATATTTCGATTACTATCTTACTTATTTATTGTTTCTTACTTCATAGTTTCTTTTAATATTTGTTTATTTAACAACAGAAAAATTATTTATTATAATTTTGCTCTTAATTTTGTGCAACGAATAGAAGATTTTCTAAGGATCCTATGTAAAGACCCTTAAGGATTCTTTTGAAGGGTCTTTTGAAAAAATCTGAAGCAGTATCCCATGTAAGATATTTCCAAGAAATTTTCAATACTTAGGGAATTTATTAATAATTTTTTAAGAAAAATAAAAAAATTTGGAATAGCCTATTACATGCATATATATTTTGATTGATTTTTTAAAATAAAACCAGGAATCAGGTGCGTCAATTTAAGTTTTTCTACGTAAAATTTTAATTCTTTTAACATAAAATATCATCTTAAAAATACTTTTGGTATCCTACTTTGTACATATCCTCTAAAGACCCTAAAAATTACGTTATTCTATATCTACATGCTGAAAAACTTCTTGCCTTCTAAAGTGTATACCCATTTCAAATACTTGCAAGATGTCTTTTAAAATTCTGGATATCTAAAAATACTTTAATTTTAAATATTATACTTAATCTCATTAAAGGTGTTGTAAATAAGTTAAACACATTGCCATGGACAATAAATTGTAGTTATTTTACTGAAGATTTTAATTGACATAGGTGAATGAATGGATTTTAAAAATCAAAAAGTTAAAGAAATATAAGTAAAACAATTTGTAGATTTTAAGGAATGTCTGCAAACAGTGAGTTTGCACAATATTTGCAGATATTCTTTTGAATTCATAGTGGTTCAAAAAATGTATGTTCCGAAACCTTTTTTCTAAACACCATTATACGGAAAAACTTTTTACTGAATTTATAAATCACAAAAATGAAATAAATGACAATGGAGTCTGTAAATAATTTAGTCAACTTAAAACAATTCTGTTTCTTTGTTTTAGTTAAAAATTAACAGCTGAATCATGCCCACCATCAAGGAATGTCAAGCGACAAGTGCCTCACAAAAAACCCTGTATCTTCAATAATTTTAATTTTTTTGTTGAAAATATAATATTTTTTTAAAACTAA
The DNA here is from genome assembly GCF_015476425.1 of Leptopilina heterotoma. Lineage (NCBI taxonomy): Eukaryota > Metazoa > Arthropoda > Insecta > Hymenoptera > Figitidae > Leptopilina > Leptopilina heterotoma. Next base: position 1,055,844 of record NW_025111199.1, read on the forward strand.
ATATATGTCAGTCACTCTAATAAAAACTTGAAAGTTCCAACCCTAGTAGTTATTTAAAAAAATATTTATTCCCGAGAGTCTTATTTTCTTGCACTCAGGGTGGTCTAACCCCTTAAGGTCATGTTATTCAGTGTGAAGTTTTTCCATAGTAAAGTATATGGGGCACGTGACCACTGAATAACATGACCTTAATATCCATTTTCTCATTGAAAGTGTAACAATGACCTCAAGACGTCATAAAGAAAACCTTTTGTATTCGTGAGCATTGGGGTGGATTTAAAGAATCTGTGTAAACAAAAAATTCAAATTGTACAAATCATTTTGCATGTTTAAGTTGTTTTCAACACCCTTTAAGTGAGTTTCAAAAGTTACATAAAATGTGATTTGTCTAAAAACTCTCATAATTACTTATAATTACTTCATAAGTTAAATCAACAAAGGTATCTTGCATGTATACTACCTATTATATTACCTATTAGTCAACAAATACCTTTGATCGAATATATCCCGCGCGAACTGTAAGTATGATATTTTGTAAATATAATTTTCAAACAATTAAACCAAATTTAGTGAATATTATAATGTTCTTTAGTATTTTCTTAATATCTTGTAATGCATATATAAAACTAATGATCTAGTATTGACTTCTGAGAGAAAAATTGCTCTTATTCATATATTACAACCTAGTAGGCACTGAAACATGAGTTGTCTCTAGAAAATTCATATCTTTTCAAAAGACATCTTAAAGACATTTAATATTATAAAAGAGTCTTTTTGTACATAAGTTGTATAAAGTTACATCGAAAAGAATATACAAAGTTGTTTAAAAAGATATGAACATTTTAAGGATTGTATACAATCGTCCCAAGACAATCAATGTCCCCCGTGCCCATTGTGATAATAGTATGCCAAGAGACGATAATTATTCCTTTTTCTATTAAAGATTATTTTCTAAAAATTTCGATAGTAATAGATAATTGTAAGTATTCCAATGCAGATTAATTTAAAAATAATTCTTAACATAAATTTTCATATAAAAATCTTTATGGAACATCATTAAAAACTCGACTAGAGATGTAAAGTTACCCAGCTCAGTAATATATGATTGTTTAACATGGTCTCAATTCTCTTAAATCTTTTCCGTTTCATTAGCATTGATAGATTTACAACAATTTTTCTAATATAATAAAAAATTTGAATATCATGTATCTACTGAAATTTTTGTTGGAAGTTCCTTAAGAATTTTTATTATGCTGCTAAATGTTAAAATTGAAGATAAAAATTATTCCTTTTAGTTAGAACATATTTCTTTTTAATTAGTGACGAGTATTAGCTTAACCTTTTTGTTAAAGCACACATTAATCTGATGAAGAAATAGTCATCTAATAGATTTTTACTTACCCTGGCAGCTATGGACGTAGTCGGTTTTTCGAGCAAGTCCCACAGCCATTTTTGATATTGGGCACATTTACCCTCACCAAATTCTTCTTCTTCTCGTTGCCTCAGCGACTCGGCTTCTTTCCTCATTTCTTCATGTACATGCTCTTTTCGTTGATGATACTTATGTTGACAGCAGCTCTCCAGATAGAGTTCATCTACTCCCCAGTACTCAAGATCGTCGCTGAAGGCAAGGACGCACATCTCGTCGACTAAATGAAGCTTACCAGTCCTGTAAAAGTTAAGAATAGAACTAAAGGACTTTGGATGACGATCGAAGAAGTACTCATTGTCGACGAGAGAATAGTCATCACAGAGCTCGGTAATGGCCTCATGGGTATTGCAGTCTCGAAGGCGACCCAGTCGAGTGTGTGGTAATCGTTCTAATGTACGCCAGAGAACTTCATGCTTCACACCTCCAACATTTATTGAAACTCTTCTATTCAAGGCCTTTGACCGCATAATCATGAAAGGCTCAGGGGGTAAGGAAGTCATGGATCGGGAATAGGTGCGTTGCTGCATTTGTAGCGGCAGAAACGGTGGCGGGGGCGGGGATGATGATGTAGGAGGTGGCGGGACAAGAGGCGGAATTGGGGTCGGTAAGGGAGGTAGAATTTGAGAGAAAGGTGCATAGCGGACTTCTTTGCTGCCGACGACACTCGTTCCGGTGCAATCTGCGGCCGTTGTTGATGTCGCCGCTGTTGACATGGTCGACATAAAAGTAGGGACATCGGTATCGAAGCTGAACCCGTCCACATTATAAGCGGTCGGATACATGCCACCGATCCCATTTCCATTGCGGTCCGATTCGCCCTGACCTGAATCACTAGGTTCACTGAGCATCAGCTTCGTCAGCATCAGGTAAGTTGTAGCTGGCTGGGGATAGATTGCACACTAGGCAATCTTTTCTGCTTATGTTCATCCACCAGCGCAGCCACTCTCCTTCACTGTCGACGAAATGACCTTGAGCCACATTATTATCTAGAACAAATAATAATATTACTTCTTAAAAGACTTTCTAATTAAGTCGTTTAAGGGAATCAAAGACGAATGGTCTTATGGTTTCGATGATGATTACGTGAAAATTGTCATCAGAGAGAAGCATGCCTTCGTACATCGAAGAGATCTGATAGATCTCTTTCTGTAAACGCTAAATACCGCGATGTATGTGCTTAATGCGCTGCAGTGCATTCTTTGCATCGCTGTAACGCGCATTATTGTTAATTAAATATTTTCTTTTTTATTTATTTCTGTTTTATTGTGTCTTTGTTCCTATCACTAGGAATTTCATTAACATGAGAATATTTGAGCTACCATTCAATGATCATCATTTGGTAAGTTCGCTCAATTTCATCTTCTTCTTGCCTATTGGTCTCGTCAGTCAACTATTTTGCAACTGCTCATTTCTTTAGAACTGCAAGTAAATCATATTTTTATACGTGAAGATTTCATTTATCAACCCTACGGTCGACTATTGTGAGCCGAACCCTTATCCTCATTCATTTAATTTTCAAAAATATTAAAGTCTCGCGAACTTTGCCACATGCGGTATGAAGAAAGGGACCTAAGAAACCGAGTCTTGGCAGGCAGTGTACAAAAGGTGTCTTTACCATGCCTAGGCATCTGATTGGTATTAAATTAACTGTTTCTTAAAGGAGGAGAAGGGTATTTAATGATAAGATTTTTAATTGCTGGGAATTTGCTCACCGGATGGAGTCCGGGTACCTATAGTATTAGTTTCTTTTAACTGATAATTAGTGGCGTGAAACGCCATCTTAGATTTATGTAATTATGATTTCTGCTGTGAATTCGAGGAGAGGCTGGTGTAGTCAATAACGAGTCCAAATTTAAACCTTCGAAAGTAAATAAATCAACTATATTAAAAAAATATTAAACAATTATAAAAATATGAATGACAGAAATTAATTTAAACACATAATACTAATGCTGATAATTATCGGTATTTACAGGGTTAAATCGATTCTTTGTCTACAGTAAATTATATACAGTTAACACTGGTTTACAGTGAAATTGTCAATCAAACAAAACAATTTTTTTTCGAATAGTAGGTGTTTTTTGAGTAAGAAAATCATAGTTTTAATTTTTTTCCCTCGTGCAGTTTTTCTGTAGCTTTAAATTTTGCATTTTCGAGGTGCGACGCCACTTAAACTTACCTGTAGGAAAATTAGCTTGTTAAAATATAATAAATGAGGTATCATTGGAAAGGTTATTAAATTACCTTTCGATCCATAGGTCACAGAATAAAATTCAATAAAAATTGAGAGAGTTACAGTCGATTAAAGATGAAATTTCATGACAATTTTGATGATTTTTAGACATTTGAGTAACTTCTACTATTTTTTTCTACATCAAACAGGAAAGAATGTTTAGGTTTTAATTTTTTTATTGATGGACTATATCATTACACAAATTTTGAGCCCTTGTGGACCTCGATTGGATTAAAAATGACAATTCTACACTAAATTTAGTGAAGGAAACTACATTCTTCATTTTTAGTATCCCTTAAACATTTGCAGCAAAAATTGAAGTAATAAAATTTGGTTAAGTGCTAAAGTTACTAAAATCACTAATAAAGGATTTCTGAAATCGTAGATTTCGAATCCAATGTTAGTTTTCTAAATTTCAAAATGGCGGATCCAATATGGCGGACAAGTTTTTAAAAATCGATTAAATTCGTCTTAAATTCGTTACTCGGGGGTTTTCGGGGTCGCTGATTACGAATCTGATGTCGGATTTCGAAAATTGAAAAGGATGGATTCATAATGGTGAACGAGTTTTTTAAAATCCATCGAATTTGCACCTATTGGATCCGCCATTTTTAATTTTTCAAATCTGACATCATATTCGTAATCAGCGACCCCGAAAACCCCCGAGTAACGAATTTAAGACGAATTTAATCGATTTTTAAAAACTTGTCCGCCATATTGGATCCGCCATTTTGAAATTTAGAAAACTAACATTGGATTCGAAATCTACGATTTCAGAAATCCTTTATTAGTGATTTTAGTAACTTTAGCACTTAACCAAATTTTATTACTTCAATTTTTGCTGCAAATGTTTAAGGGATACTAAAAATGAAGAATGTAGTTTCCTTCACTAAATTTAGTGTAGAATTGTCATTTTTAATCCAATCGAGGTCCACAAGGGCTCAAAATTTGTGTAATGATATAGTCCATCAATAAAAAAATTAAAACCTAAACATTCTTTCCTGTTTGATGTAGAAAAAAATAGTAGAAGTTACTCAAATGTCTAAAAATCATCAAAATTGTCATGAAATTTCATCTTTAATCGACTGTAACTCTCTCAATTTTTATTGAATTTTATTCTGTGACCTATGGATCGAAAGGTAATTTAATAACCTTTCCAATGATACCTCATTTATTATATTTTGACAAGCTAATTTTCCTACAGGTAAGTTTAAGTGGCGTCGCACCTCGAAAATGCAAAATTTAAAGCTACAGAAAAACTGCACGAGGGAAAAAAATTAAAACTATGATTTTCTTACTTAAAAAACACCTACTATTCGAAAAAAAATTGTTTTGTTCGATTGGCAAAAAAAAGTTTTTAATTTGTAAACCTGTGTAATTACACGCTTCTGCTTGCATTTCGGTGGAGGGATTTATTCATATTCGCAAAACCGTTCTAGAATAAGTTTCCACATTACGCGAGTTCGATGATGACCGTGGCACGCACTTTCTATGAATTAACCAAGGAGAACATAGGAGTTAATTCAAATCTCAGATGCTATCGAAATTCTTGCCCGACGCGGTAACGTGAAAATATGAAGCTAATGGGTACAATCTCTACTCCTAGGAGCACCATATGATAAGAGTATGGCCTGATGTCGTCACCTCAGGTAAAAGCGGGGCGCCTCAGTTCACCGGAGATGGAGATTAAAGGAAACTAGGCATACTAGGCAACCTTCCACTAGAGCAGCCATAGTTAGTTGCCCTTTACGAGAAGCGATGATAGATTTATTTAACCCAGGTGCGCCTTGATTAAATGTACCTTTCCATATTGCATTTTATTCACAGAGGGGCTTCTCTTCTGAATCGAATGCTTCAGAGAGTTAAGGAATTAAGGAGAAAAGACAGATGAATTGTAGTGTTTGTAGAAAAGGCTTCCAATTTAAAATCAAAGCGAAACTCGTCATGAATAACAGTAACAGGATAAAGTTCATCAAGAAGAAAATGTAGTTTTTTAAAGTTTTCTTCTCTACTAAGCAATATGCAAAGAAGGATTGCATGTAATGATTTTTATGGCAGCACCTAGTGCTTTTTACAGTGCAAGTCCTCCTCATACGCATTTACACACGCTGATCTCCCGAGGGAGCATGCCGAAGTTATGATTCGTGGCCCATCTTCCGAATTGTCCAAGGAGTATTTCAAAACTTCCTCAGAAACTCTCGATATAGGAGAGATCTATCCAATCCCCTTTGACTCTTCAAATCATCGCCTGAGGTGATAAAGCAACTCGCCACATTCAGATCAATAAATCGCCTGCAGCTCAGCATACAATTTTCCAACCACCAATATGAGGGGAATGAAAATCCCTTCTGACAACAAAAGAATTTACAAAAGAAAATTTCTGCCCAAGAAAACAGGTGTTCAATGAACTAGAGAATGAGTTAGCAGCCTTTGTACTATAGTAAACACAGTACCCGATATGATACGTGATGAGATACGGTTTTGACAAAATATTAATTAATAATTTGACTAAATTTGTGCTGGGTCATTATTCTGTCACCATCTACGATATGCTATAGATTATATTATATATTATATTATTATACTCCCTCTAAACGACCATAGGGAGTAACTTCTCAACAGACATATTTGTTAAGGGTGTATATCTATCTAGAGCGTTGTAAATTGTTTTGAAGTTATGGAGTTACGTGATGGAAATCACATCGATTAGAAACATTATTTTAACTATAAAATTATATTCATAACACAACCGACAGATTAGCTCGATCAGATAAGTACCTGGCTCGGCGGACGCTTAGGACCAAGGGTACTTGGTTCGCGCCCATTAGCCTGGTATTTTTCCGGCACGTGAGATAATCTGAGCGGGAGGTTTGAATTTTAAAAATTCGACATCAGATTCGTAATCAGTAACACCAAAAAACCCTAGATACCAACTTCTATAGAAATCCATCAAATCTAAAAATTTTGGTTCGATATGCTGGATCCGCCATCTTGAATTTTGAAAATCTGATATCAAATTCATAACCAGCGACCCCTAAAACACCTTGATTCTAATTTTCAACAAAATTCATTAAATTTTCAAATTTCGGTCCGCCATATTGGATGCGTCATTTTGAAATTTGAAAATCTGGCATCAAATTTGTAATTAACGACCCTGAAAACCCCAAGGTACCAAGTTTCATAAAATTTAAATAAAAAAAACATTGGACGTTAAAGGGCTACAGATGTTAATATCTCTAATTTACTTTACAAAAAATTATTTTCATTAGTTGTAAAATAATTGCAAAAATTTTATATTTTATAAAAAACGTGTCGACTGCAAGCTTTTACGAAAACTTTCTTCCCGTGGATTTGTGGGTATAAAAATAAATACGGAATTTTCGGTATTAAATAGAATAACAAAATTTTTTAATTTTAGAAAATATGAAAAAATTTAATTTTTCTATTCTGGTCTTTATAGCTGGCAGTCAATAAACTCTTATTTATTCCCAATTCTATTTTCAACTAAATTTAGTAGTCACTAATTTTTTATAAAGTGAAAATTTAATTTAATAACTAAATAAAAATTTTCTGTTCTTATACTAAAAAAAAAGAATAAAGTGCATGAGAATAACAATTTACAGAGAACGTCCTTCACCCACTTCTGAGGCAATATTAGGTAAGATAACTATCAAACTTTGTACCTGTTTGTATATTATACCAGATGGAACCACGATTTGATGTGTAAAATATTAAACGAATAAAAATATTTTCATTAATTTTGAAAAAATGTAAAATAAAACAGTTAGACTGTATTAAAGAATGTAAATTTGTTAGGTAAATTCATAGCTTAGTTTGTTCAAGTGATAAGGAGTCATTTAATAATTATTAATTTAGTATTCACTGATTATTACATGAACCCAAAGGGTTTTAATAATACATAAGCTTTCCTATTTACCTAACTAGAAGTTTTCATATTTGAAAATATTTTAGTCTAATACAAATATAATTTTTCCAACATAGTCCATAGCATATTTCTATAAATAATAACCGAAAAGTAGGTTGCCCATGAATTATTGATTGGCAAGTTTACTGATCAACCCAGAAAGTAATTCACAAAAAAATACCAGACATAAGATAATAAAGGGACAAAGCATTAAAAAAATATGATATACACCACATTTTTCTCCTTGTTTTTTCTTAGACCAAAAATAGCGTGAAGGTTAGGATCGACGATCTCGAACTTGAAAATTCTTTTCCTTGCTCTCATTCTTACCAACAACGCAACATGACATAGCATCGATTCGCGGCCAAGCATCCCAGATTTATATAGAAAGGCTTTTCTACCCTTCCATTCACAGATACCAGATGTGTACGTACGGAAAGTAGCGCACGCAATACCCCGTCGTTTACTGACTCCCGAATGTCTACGACATACTGGCTGAGTGACCGACAAATATCGATTGCTGGTTATGTGGAACATGCTGCGTCAAGTGGGGTTTGCCAGCTGAGATAATTTGAGTACTTGCATGTGTATTGACTTTTCCAATGATATTGTAAACGAGCGAATAAGTTCAATCAGTTAAGAAAATAAAATTCTAACACTATAACTATGACTCTAAACGTATTTAGAGTTTGAAGATTTCTCTTCCTTAATGATTGTTGAAAGAATTTCCTTCCTTTAATATTCAAGAGGGGTAAGGGTTTCCACTTTTGAAAAATAAATTATTTTTTCTGTCTTTTCTTATAGTTAAACATCTCGAGGATAATGTCCCAAAATTTGAAGTCAATTAGAGCAAAATTCTTAAAGTTATTTACCAATTATTTTATTTAGTAAGTTACAGTTTTAGAGAACAGATGACTATCTGTCCTCTAAAACTGCAACTCCGTTAGCTAGTTGTACATTCGGTCGAGTATTTGTTCGCAGTGATATAATATAATGCCAAGACTTGAAAAAAGAGGCCGAAGACATCGAAGCTACTGCAGAAAATCTACTCTATGGATCTGACTTAGTGTGAGAAAAGCTTTGTCACCTACTTGTTTGTATATTGTGTATTTTCGTATAAAAAATTACAGAATGTTACAGAAATGATACTTAATAATGTATAAAAGTTTGAAATAAATTTACTCTATTTATATTTCTCGAAAAAAATTGCAAAATAGTGTTTTTTCACACTGTGACCCCTACCCCCTAAGGCCTTGTAGATTTTTTTGAATGAAACAATTAGGCTAATATTTATAAGCAATTTGAATAAATAAGTATGTATTAATTCAATTTTTGACATATTTGTAGCAAATGCACGCCCTCAGACCTACTTTCAATAATAAAATGCCATTGCTCCAGTTGTGGGTCAAGTACCCCCTTAGACTGCACAAAAACAATTCACAAATCTGAATATTTTTCCAAAAGTGACATATATAGAGGTAATTAAATTCCTTTTAACATGAAAATAAAAAAGTTCTCTCAAACTGCTCTTAAATAATTTGTTTTTCAAGAATTGCATTTATCTTCGAAAATTTTAATAAATTACACAAAGATTGTTGTAGTCGACAAATTTAAAAAAAATTAAAAAATGAAAATTTTTTTTACAATTTTTTAAACTTTTACATATTTTTCAAAAATTATAGACAAAATTAAAAAAATTTATTCGATTCGCGAGATTTCATTATAAACGGCAGAGCATTTTCAGTCAAAAACCATACAAAATTGACTATTTCAATGAATTTGTCCAAAAACATGCTCTTACATTTATAATGATATCTCACGAATCGAATAAGATTTTTTAATTTTATTGATCTTAAATTAAAGTTGAAACTTGAAGGATGAAATCTGTATAAGTTTTAAATTTTGTCTATATATAAAACATGATATGTTGTAAATTTTTCAAGAGAATTTGATAAAAAAATATGTTTGAATTTTAAAAATTATTTTTCTGTTAATAAGATTTTTCAAAAATTTTTAGTCCAAGTTTAACAACCTGCATTTTCTTAAAAAAAATATAAGTTAATGCCTACGATTAATTCTCATTCTGTAGAAAATGACCTTTAAAATAAGCTCAAGATGATTAAAATGAAAAGTGTTTATTATTTTCTAATTTATTCAAATTTTTATAAAACATTGAAAATGACTGTTTTTTAAAAATATCTAAATAAAATACTGGCCCAATGACTTCTGAAAGATCTTGTTCTTTTCAAAATTTTATCATCTTTCAAAACACAGAAAGAAAAAAATTTTCGTTTCCATAAATTTTATGTTTTAAAAAGTTTTCCATTAACCTGAAAAAAGGTGGTCTCTCAATTTTGACCGGTAGTGGTTATATAATATAAAAAAATTATTTTTATGTGTACGGTTTGTAATTAACAAGTGACGAAAAATTTAATAGTTTAACTATATATCAAAGGCACGGACCGTGAGAAAATCTTAGCCAGCGATTGGACGGTCATAAATAGAAAGGGGCAATTTTTCCCCCTTTCAGCAAACCGAATCGAGTAATCGTCCAATCGCTCTGAAGGGTTTTTCTCAGAGTTCGTGCGTATGATGTATAAAAACTAGGATATTATTTATTTTTGGAAAATCATCCACATTTTGCTAATTTTGAAGCTTTTTACAAATTTCAATTTTTTTTTGTTTGATGATTTGTTTTGAGATCCTGTGTTTAATTTTTTAAAATTATATAATAAAATGGTGGTAGTAAATTTCATATTCAAAATCAACTATTTTTTACGGTCGGAAAGGTTTTTGAAAAGTTTTAGTCCTAGAACAAAACACAATGAAAATTTATAAACTATGTACTATGAATTTTGGAAGTACCTACATACTGGATTTTTTAATTGGATGTAAACTTAATTTTTTATAAACAATTCACTGCATATTTTTTATCAACAAGTAATTTAATTTAATCAAAAAGTGCGCCATTTTTTCAAAAATTGATATTAAAAAAATATAAAAGAAATCCTATTCCTTTTTTTTATTTTCCCAAAACAAATCATCAACAATAGGTCTCTTTTTCTGTATCAAGAGTGATGTTACTGCTTAAAAATATTTAAAGCAAAACAATTTTTATTCTACTGTTTTTTTATTTTGTTAAATTATTCTTTGTAATTATTAATTTAGTTTAATATATATTTTTTAGACTTAATTTTACTTAATAGCTTGAAATTTTTAAAGCAATTGAATTTCTTTAATTTTTTTAATTTTATTTTAATTTAGGGTCAGTTTGTGTAAATGCCAACAGAATTATTACATTGCTGCAATAAAAAAAAATTTTTTCTTTTAAATCTCAATTTTTTTCAACAAAAGAAATCAATTTTTTAAGGAAAATTACAACAAAATATGATTTACAATTCAAAATGTTAGTTTCAACTCAGTTTCGAAATTTTGTGGAAACATTTTAATATAGTTTAATCAATTTCATTTTTACGAGATATTTACAAAAATAATGCAATGAACTAAGAGAGCATATAGGTAGACATCTGAGATAGCAACGTATTGTTTATCTTAGGCACATATGTTAAGTCTATGACTAAAGATATTTAAATTTAGATACATTGGAGTAGAATTATTTTACAAATTTAAAACTTAGTAATTGCAACATGTTTGCTTAAATATCTTTTTCAGAAATTTCAACAATGACATATACGTAAAAGTCACAAAGAAAACTTCAAGTATTAAATTTATAGCATAAAAATAAATTCATGAACTTTTATGTAGAAAATAAGTGAATTAAATTCTAAATTCTAAAATAATATGTAAGTGAATTAAATTATTGTTCTTAAAAAAATTGCATTTAAAAAATTTCTATTTTTTTCTACCTTTAGGGTGTTTAGCCCCCTTAATGTTTTAATTAGAATAAGTAATTATTATTTAATTTAACTTAATTTTTGAATACTCTTTACGGATTGGCTTCAAACCGAAAATTTATTTTGTAAATCGGTTGTTATTAATTTTAACAGTTTTGTAATTGTTTTCTAATAAAACTAGTAACAATTTCTTTATAATCTTTATAGATTGATTTTGTGCCAAATTATTTGAAAATATTTTTTTGCAGAATAAAATAATACATTAAGTTTACTTAATTTTCAAAGAATTTGTTTCCAAGGTGCATCACAATTGCTGGCAATGCTTTTATTCTAAGAATTACTTGAGATTCGGAAGAATTATAGTCAATAACTTTTATTTTATACAGAAATTAGTTTCCTTCAGTTTACCATTTGCAATAACTCAAGATATCAAGTGGCGAAAGTTTCAAAAACTTTAAGAGTATATTTTCGCAGACCTATATTTTCTTACGTCAATTATATATGTTACGCTTTCTTAATACAAAAACAAAAATAAGTTTTATATATATTGTTTATGAAATTATGTTAAAATTGTATGAGTAATTTTATCAAATTTTTTAAAAACTTAATTAAAATTTTTTTTTATTTATGACTATATTTTGTAATTTTTTAGAAATTATGGGAATGAAGTTGAAACTTTTCTTTTAAAAAGTAATTATATTCTTTATTAATTAATCAAAATTAATAATTAACAATAATAAAATTAATTATAAAATTTTAGATATCAAGAGAGATTTTAAGGAATATACTAAAGAAATTCGAGACAATTAATAACAAAAAGTTAAACACTTCAATTTGTTACGTTCAATTTGTTACGATATATTAGATGATTAATTGTATAAAAAACGTTATGAACATTATAAATGAGAAGAATCTTTTTACGATTTAATTGATTAAACGGATATTTTAGTTTAATGACTTTAACATAATTTAATATGATTGGGGTGTCAGGTGTGGATTTTGCTAGTTCATATAGAAAGAGGACATTCGTTTTTAATGAAAAGGAATCGAAATCGTTTTCTCATGATGACAAGCGAAAAATTTTATTGTCCAACCCCAATAAAATATTGTTAAGAGGCTGGCTTATCCCCTAAAATATTTGAAAATCTATAGAAATATAGCAGATGTCTAGTAAATAAAACCGAAATAATTTATAACACTCATACAAGTTCAAAACAAAGTTAAAGTACTTCGAATATTTTGATAAAAAAAACTATTATATGAGGTAAACTTGATTTTAACAATTTTTTAACTGTACATTTCATAATAATAGAGTTGTATTTAATTAGTGGCATAATATTAATATAATAATTTGTTTGCAAAAAAAAAAAATAAACGTTTCGAAATAGATAAAAATTTCCGAGGGTAGAAATAAGTTTATTTGTATTCATTATTTTATTTATTTTTACTATTTTATTTATTTGTTTTTTTAATAAGATTAGCTCATCAGAAATAAGTTTTAAAAAATAGATGTGAATACACAAAAACAAATGTAAAAAATGACTAACAATTTATATCTGTTAAGAAAATAATTAGTTTCTTTTGTAGCACAAGCTAAAAATGAAATAAAAGCGGCAACTACAATTTATTACGACACATTTTGGTTTTTATAGATTACAAAAAAAGCAAACAGTTAAAAAAACCTTTATTTTTAGGAGCATATAATAAAATTATAAAAAGTGAATAATAATTTTTTATTGTTAAAATGCCGCTAATGTCATACAGTAAAATTTCAACGCAATAGAAACAAAATATAAAAAATAACGTTTAATTGTAACGGAAGCTAAAAATAAATATAGATTTCAACGAAAAATTGAGTGAAATGTACAAACAACCCCCTAAACCTACATTAGAATTGCTATTAGAATGTAGGCTTATAAGTTATTCATAAAATACTTGAATAATTAATGTATCCCACAAAAATTAAGCTGTTTGAAAAATTCTATATTTCCTAAGAAATATATATATATATATATAATATATGGATTTTGTCAATTTTAGAATTTTTTTAGGTGAAACATAATATGTTTTTCCCATTTATTCAAAGAAATATCTATATAGCGTTTCATTTCATGTATGTATTACCAATGAGAAAACAAAATAATGCAAAACTTTTTTCTTTTTTTTTCTAAAAAAATTATAATTTTATAATAAAAATTGTAATTAACAAATCAAGATCATACAATTTTTTTTCAATTTTATTCTATGAAAAGCTTTGTTTAACAGGTCGAAATTATGTAGGTTTTTTTCTTTATTTATTACCTATAGATATTTTATTAATATTTAAAACATAAAAATAAAAAATAAATATTTATTTATATCGCATTTTTATTTATTTTTCTTATTTATTTAATTATTGAAAAGATATTAGAAAATTGTTAAAAAATTATTTTTAAGAAATGAAAAATATAGGTACGATTTTACATATTTTTTGTTTTTTAATACATAAAAATATTAATATTTCTATTTTTCTATTTTCAATTTTTAAACAAAATTCTAAGTTTTTTTGTAGAAATGCAGAAAAAAAATTTAAAACATTTACTAAAACATTTTTTAATAATTTCGTTAAAAATCGTAATTAACAAATAGAAATTATGGAAATTTTTTTCCAAAAGAAATAAAAAATTTTCTAAAAAAATGTGATTCATAAAAACAAAAACAAATTTTGTTAAAAATTGGAATTGAAAAATAAAAATGGTGTAAACTATGTACTTCCATTCTTGAAAAAAGTAGAATTTTGTTTCAAAATTGTGTTTAGAAATTGGAATTTTGCAAAAAAATTGTTTTTTTCAAAAAGAAACTTATAATTTTGTTAACAAAATTCGATTTCAAATCGATAAATGTCCAATGATTAAGGTACAGTTTTTTTAAAACATATTTTCTGAAACTTTTTTTCTAATAAAGGTAAATTTCTAAAAAAAACTTTTTTCTTATGAAGGCGATTTTCTAATTTTCTTTTCTCTAATATAGGTCATTTTGTAAAAATTTCTTTTTCTAATAAAGGTATAATTTTCAAAAATATTTTTGTTCCAACAATATTCAATTTCTGTAATGACGATCAATAGATAGATTATGATTAAAAAATAAAATTTATGATAGTTTTTTAATTCTTTAAAAAAAATACTTGAGATTTCGTTAAATAATTGTAATAAAAAAACAAAAATTATGCAAATTTTTTAACTATATGTTAAATAATCTCGTTAAAAATCGTTATTAACAAATAGAACTTATAAGGATTTTTTCCTAAATAGATAAATATTCAAAGTCTTCTAATTATTATTTTCTAATTTTGCAAATTTTTTTTCTTTTTCAAAAAGAAACTCATAAGTTTGTAAATATAATTGTGATTGTGAAACAAAAAATATGCAAAATATTTCCTATCTCCTAATCTTATTTGTTTAACAATTTTCTAATTTTTTTGAGGAGAAAAGAAAAAATAGTTGCATAATTTCGAACTATTAAACAAATAATTTTTGCAGGAAAAAAAATGAAAAAAATTTGCATGATTTCCATTTTTCAATTACAATGTTTGTAATAAAATTTTAATTTTTTCAGGAATGAAAAAAAATTTTTTGCATAATTTTTCATTGTTAATGACAAATTCTTAACAACATTCCAAGTTTTAATTAATTTTCTGAATTTTTGTTTATGAGAGTTTATAATTCGTAATTCCAAGCCAAAAGTAAAATAAAGTAATGAACAAAAACATTAATATTTTTTTTAGAATAATAAAAATTTTTTAGAATTATTAAAAAAATAAATATCTATTAACAATAAAACGAGAAACTTCACGTGCGCGTTATTTTAAACGTGATGTAAAATAAAATTCAATGCAAAAAATAAATAAATGAAAAATAGATAATATGACACATGTCACCTAACAATTATTGAACTACATAACATGAAGACAAAAATAAAATTTAGATCGAATAAAAATTGGGTAAAAAATACTAGATAAAATAAAATATTGATGCCCGATATGAAGTAGGTTAAATAAAAATGCCGCACATGAGAATCACGCTAGATAAAAATTAGATCCAACCGAAGATCCCAAAAAAAAATTGTGTTTAATAAATTGTATTAAATATTAAAAGGAAATATGAATTAACTGTTAATTCATTTGCACTATGAAAAAATAATTATTTGGAATAATAAAATTTCATTGATTTAGTTAAATCATTTACTTGTTTATTATTCATTAAATCTATATTTGAACCAAATAAATATTTACCTATTCACCGAAATATTACATTTTCTCCTAACAAATAAACCGTAATTGTCGTCTAATTCAAATTATTAAAATCAAATAAATTTTTTAATTGGAACAAATAAATAATAATGCTCCAAATGAGGAGGATGTTTTCAAAATTTGATTAATGACTTAGAGAAATGAATTTATGAAATTAAATCCTATCTATAAAATAAAAAAGAACTTAACTAACAATAAATAAAGAATTTTAAAGTATTATTGAAGTTAATTAATAATAAAATATCTATGTGATTTTTTGAAAGAAAATACGAATTTTAAAAAAGAAAAGTAAATGGATTTTAGTAACTCTAATGTTTAAAAATAAAAATATACTGTTAAAAATAGAATCAAGTAAGATTGAATTATATATAGCTTAAAATCCTATTATTCGAAAGAAATATTTTTTATCCGTACTCATAAAATAATGAATTTACATTGAAATTATTTATTACACATTGAATAATATATTATGCATTAAATAATATTTTGTTTACTTTAATCAATAAACTGAAGTTATTTGATCAAATAATTTTTAAATTATAATTCAAGAAACCAAGTATTTCAATTAAATAAAAAAATTAATTGTTTCAAATAGCTTATTATTTTTGTTTCAATAAGTTATTTTTTTGATCGAAATTTTTTTTTATTTATTTTCATAAAATAACTGATTATCAATAAATAATACATTATTAGTATTAAATATTTTATAGATATTACTTGATTTCATAAAATAAATAAATTGTTCCAAATAATATGTTTATTTATAACAAGAAACTAAATATTTAAGATAAATAAATAAATTAATAGTTTCAAATAACTTACTGTTTGTATTAAATGCATTCATTGATTAGATTCAAATAATAATTTCTTGCCTCAGGAGTCAAGAGTGACAAAATAAAAAATTTTTTTTTACAAAAATTAAAAATAAAAATAATAAAATTAAATTTTTAGAATTCATATTAAGAAAATTTTGAATTCTTTTGGAAATTTCAATTTTTAATGAATTTAATTAGAAATTTTATAAAATTTCAATTTCTAATGAACTTATTAAAAATTTTATAAAATTTCAATTTTTAATAGAATTTAATTAGAAATTTTATAAAATTTCAATTTTTAATGAATTTAACTACAAATTTTAAAAAATTTAGATGTTTGCAAAATGTTAATAATTCAAATTCTTCTTGAAATTAATTAAATTTGTCAATATTTACTTAATTAATTATTAAAAATAGTATAGAAAATTTTTAGTTAAAAACATTTTAAACAATTGAATTTTGGAAAAGTTACAAATGATTGCGGATATTCAATTATTTTAAAAGTAATAAAATTTGTCTTACAAAGTTCAATTATGTTCAAAATTTAAAAAAAAATCTTGTTAAAATCACAATTATTGTTATAAATAATAAAATTCTTCTCCAAAATTCAATTATATTTTCAAAAATTTTCCTCATTTCAATGATTTTCAATATCTACTATTTTAATAAATTTCCCAAAAGAATACAATTATTTAAAAACATTTTTAATAAAATTGTACTCAAATATTTAATTATTTTTATAAATAATAAATTTTTTTAAATAAATTAAATTATTTTTATAAATAATAAATTTGTTTCAGGAATTTAATTATTTTCATTAATAAATAGCTTATCGCAGAATTTTAATTATTTTTAGTACAATTTTATTCAAATTCCTCGAAAAATGTAATTATTCTTAAAAAATTTAATAAAATTCGTCAAATGAATTCAATTATTTAAAAATTTGCTGATAAAATTATTTATAAGAAATAAATTTTAAAAAACATTCAATTATCGAAATTTCGTAAAATTGAATTTTAAACAAATGTATTTGAAAATTCTCAAAAAACTTTTTCAAAAATTATTAAAAATAGTTGATTTAGAGAAGAATTTCAGTTAAAAATTCTAGAAGATAATAATTGAATTGAAATGATGAAAATAAATTTTAAGAAGTGCAATTGAAAATATAATTTATAAACATTTTTTCCTTTATTTTTAAGAAACTTTGAATTTTATTAAAGCAATTTTAATTAAGAAATAGAAATGATGCAAATTATTTCCTTATGAAAATTGATAATTTTCTACAAAAATTTTAAAAAACGGGATAGTTTATTTTTTCCTGAGATAAAAGAATGAGTTTGTGAACAATATTGTTATTGAGAAATAAAAATTATGCATAAAGTGGGTATTTATTTCCTATTTCTTAATCATAATTTTTAAACAATTAACAATTTTTTTAATATTTTTTAAAAATAAAAAAAATTTGCATAATTTAGATCAGTCAATCGAAATTTGTTATAAAGAAGCATATAAAAAACAAAATTTATTTGTTAATCATAATTTTTTTAAATTTTCTAATTTTCTATTTTCAAATATTATTTTATTATAAATTATGAAAAATACCTGCATATTTTCGATTCGTCAAACAATATTTCCTAAAGAAAAAAAACAAAAGCATACACAAAATCTAACTTCAAAGTGCGAACAGACAGAATGAAAGAATGAAATACGAAGATTATTATAATTAATTATTTTGTATTATTTTATATTTTATAATTTATGATAATAAAATTTTTAATTCTTTATAAGTATATATTGACTATTATTACTGAAATACCAAAAATAGATTTTCTGTGATATTTTTTACAATAAGCAATGAATAACATGGAAACTTTGGGTATAGACTTAAAGTATACCATTAATTTCAGTGAAAAGCGAAATTATTTTCATTTATCACTTTTGAATAAATTGAAGTGATCCATTATGCAACAGTCTCCCCCTAATTTGTTTCTGTGCCTTCCATTTATTCCCTTCTGAAGTACTTGACAGTACTTGAAAAAATGCATTTGATTCAAATTAATGAATCTTTAATTCTTAAGCTTTAAAGTCAGGCAAGATTTGAAAAAGGTGAGATTATTCTTCAACAGATGAATGCATTTATGTAAGAAAATAAACATTCAGGCTTTGAATACTCTTTTTGTTTCTCTGCTCGTCGCCTAGGAAATCAGTTTATTAAAGTGATGGAAATAAAGTTGAACGGCTTCTTTATGTATTTCTCAGTGCTGCGTTGTTTTTTCAAGTGCAATGGGAATCCCCCGCTTGGCGTAATTATTTTTAAAGTGTGCAATGGAGAGTTGGGGAGAATTTCGTCTTACACATTAAGTTGCTTATTATTACCACGGTAAACAACTAATATTAAATTTAATTACAAATTCTTAACCTCAAGATTATTTTTAGAAAACATAAATTCCAAAAATACATAGTATAAATATACTACGTATTTTGGGATAAGAAAACTTAAAAAAACTTAAATGAAGTTTAACCCAAGTCATTTGACTTCGGTCTTTTGAGTTCTGATAATTTAATGAACTTTGGGGAAAATTAACTAAAATTTAGTCCTACCATTATTAATATAATAATCTATTAAAAATAACCACTTGGTATGATTACAACGAAACTCCAAAAATATTTTCCATTGGAACTATTCAATTTTTTATTCCTGTTGTTATTCCGTCTGAACTGTGATTATAATTTGAATTTTTTCGGAATTCAGTTGTAAATATAATTAATTTCTACTACAATATCAGAAACAATTATTAACGAGTTGAAATAATATTCAAATTCCACTTTCCAAAAAATGTTTCCAAGATTTTTGACTTTCAAAACATTTTGAAATTTATAGGCTAAATTATGAAAACAACATTTTGTTAAACCACGAGAAACTGATATGTTTGTTATTGAAAATAATACACTTAAATGTTTATTAAAATATAGTACGTTTTTTTCATACCTAAACAAAAAGTGATTTACATCTCTACTGATTGTAAATAAAATTTTAAAAACACTTCTAAATGAGTAGAAACAGTTTTTTCTTTGAACCAATTTTCTGAGAAATGATTGAAAGGCACTGTTTTTAATTATAAATAAAAAATGAGATTTACGTAAATAAACTTTCATAAGATTCTTAGGTTTCAATTACCTTCTATATGACAGCTAAAGTTGAAATGACTAAAACAGATAACTTCGATTGATATATTTAATTTTAAATTTTGTTATAATTACTGAAGGACGTTAATTAAAGTTTATAAATTACAAAAAAAATATTTTTCAATATTGGAAGTCTGTAAAGTTGAAAAAAGTCAAATATAAAAAATAAATAAAATAATCAAAATTTTTCAGTTTACTCAGTAATAATTTCCTTAAAGAAATGTAATTATTACAGGGTTTGAGTTAATCTATTTTATGCTATAACCCTTTAACGTCTTTTTTATCAGAATTTCAAAATTGAAGATGGCGGATCCAATATGGCGGATCAAAAATTTTTAATTTAATGGATTTTTATGAAACTTGATATCTAGGGGTTTTTTGTGTCGCTGATTACGAATTTAATGCCAGATTTGCAAATCTTGAAAACCATTTTAGATAATGAAAATCAAACATTAGATTCGTAATCAGCTACCCCGAAAACGCCTAGATACCAAGTTTCATAAATATTAAATATCCATCAAATATTCAATTTTTTGTTCGCCATATTGGATCCGTCATTTTGAATTTTGAAAATCTGACATCATATTCGTAATCAGCGACCCCGAAAACCACCAGGTATCATTTGGTACTCGATTATTTGATCACTGTTTGTAAATATCATTTTTATGGCCTCGAATGAAGAAAAAAATTGTTTACAAAAAAATTTTGCCGACTTGATCAAAAATATCATTGAAGCACCTTTATTAGATTAATAAAAATTTGTTTCACATTTTTTTCAATTTGTATATCTTATATAACCACGATAAGTTGCAAATTTTATTATTAAGACTCATAATATAAAGAAATAAATATCATAAATAACTAATTTTGAATCCCAAGGGATATAATATTTGCAACACTCTCGACTCGAGTTTCAAAAGTCCATGTTTTAAATTCTGGAAGTGGCAGGATTTTTCTGTGATAAAATTCAAATTAATTGAAATGTACATATGTATAAAAAAATATTGCAATATGAAATGAATAAAATAAAAATAATAAAAACATTTGAATGCAATAAAGAGCACAAGTCACAAGCGATCAATCAAAGAAAAATAAATTGGTTCAAATGCAGAAAATTTCAGCTTATATAAAAAATGTTTGTTAGCTTAATTAAAATATTTTGTTACATAAATCTTTATTTAACCGTATTTTTGTAAGATTTTTAACTTTAAATAAAAAAATTTATTTTAAATTAATAAAAATTTATTGTTTTTAATTTTAATATACATTAATAATACATTATTAACTGTATTAACTTGATTATTTGTCGTTATATAATTTTATTACTCTCTTCCCACATAGAAATATAAGTATAAGTAAAAAATGTCAAAGTATGGGAATATATGGGTAAAGGGTGGCGAATTAAGTCACTAAGTTTGACAAAGTATGACAAAGTATTTGCTAATGAGCGAATCCCATGGTTAAAGAATAAGGACAACTTACAGAAGTTAGTTTTTCATGAAATCAACTGAAATAAACACAAAACCTTTTAATTTTTTTATTTTTGAACCATGGGCAAAATATGGCAAAGTATGGGGAGAAGAAAACATTTTTTTATATTTTTTAATTTTACTGTCAAAATATTTAATTTTTTACAAATTTTTACTGTTGGAAAAATATGGCAAACCATGGGAAGAAGAAAAACTATCTTTTTATATTTTTAAAATATGGGCAAAATATAGCTAACCATGACAAGAAGTAAAACTATTTTTTTTATATTTTTAAACTACCTACAAAGTATGGCGAATCATGGGAAAAAAAATATGTTTTCCTTCAGAAAATATGGGCAAAGTATGGCGAACGATGGGAAGAAAAATAAATTTAAGTATCATATTTCAAAAGGCGGAAAAAATAATTAAAGATGATTATTAATAACAACTACATTAAATTTATCATTTCTTCTACATTTATTTGAATTTAAATTTCAAAAGATAGTATTTCACTTAGAAATTATTTTATTTTATATAATAAATAATAATTTACATGAAACATATTATTTTAATATATATTATCGGTATTATAAAGATTTTATAAAACGAGACAAACCTTATGTCACTCTTTATAACAGAAAATGATTCAATAATTTTATCGGAAATTTCTTCTTCCTCAGAAATTAGAATTTTGTCGATAAAACTGAAATTGACAAGTATTTGATTGTGTATTAAGCTAATATGAAGGGTAAAATTTAATTTTATTATGTATTTCATTTTATTGAATTAAAAAATACTTCAACTTACATGACAGGTAAAATCATAAAGTTTTGAATCTTCAAATGAACGATATTTATTTATTTGACCTTTAAATTAAATTTTTATTAATTTTTTTTAATTTAATTAATTTTAATTTTAATTTATTAATTTTTTTTATTGCATAACGTATTGAAAAATTATATATAAAGATTAAAAATGTTTAATATACCTACTTTTTTATTTTTATTACATTAAGTAATTTTTCGAAATATTTATATGGAAAAAATACTTAGTTCCTTTAAACGTTCTAAATTTTTTTTAAAACTGACAGATGCCTAACTTAATCAAAATTAGTAATTTAAAGATTTGTCAAAAATTGAACTCGTATTTTAGTAAATATAATATCTGTGAGATAAATAATATTTACTAAAATACAAGTTCAATTTTTTATTATTAATAAAATGGCAAATAAAATTTAATTAATGTTGCTGCAACATTAAAATACATTGCAAACATTTTTCGCATTTGAGCCAATGTGTTTGATGGTACGAAAAGCATTGTTTATAAATAAAAAACGCTACAAAGTTGCAACTGAAATTTCTGTGTTTATTTCAGGAACACTTTGCTTCCTCATAAACATTTTCATTTTATTAATATTATAAATAGAATTATTGCTATTACAAAAAAACTTCAAAAAGACATTTTTTGCACAAATTCTAATTGTTAAAATGTCAATGACTTTTCAATTCTAGACCATATAAAGTTAAAATAATATAGGTCATTCGTTACGTTCCTGAAGCATCTTTTCAAGCGACACGAAATGTTTAAAATTAAATGTCAATTTAATACCAAAAAAATAAGAAAAAATACCTTTTTTCAAAAGTTCACTTTTTTAAATTGTTAATAACTTTTGCAAATTTAACTTAAAAATCTTCAAAAAGGGATCAAAAGAGGCATCTCAAAAAGTGCTACAAATTTTTAAAGAAAAACATTTATCATTTTTTAAACAATATTTGCAAAAAGAATAATTTAAAAAAATTTTAAACCCAAAAAAACATTGAAGCTTGCACAGAGAAAAATAAAATTTCAAAGCGAGAAGAAAATTCCGCTCAGCAATTACTTTTATATTTTATTTTCAATATAGGTATACGAATATTCATCAACAAAAAAAGAAATTTTTTCTTTGTTTGAAAATTTTTAAATAAAAGATTACTTTTCATCTTTCTTCATTGATTAAAATTATTCTTTAAAAATTAAATAAATGCAGCTTCGAAGTGTTTAAAATAATAATAATATTATTTAAATTATTATTTAATAATAATAATTATTATTCAGTAATAAATCTCACTTCATAATTTACTTTTTGAAGTTACTTTTTGTATGCAAATTTATAAGTATTCAAACATTTCGTAAATTTGACGTCATACATAAAAACGAAAAATAATTGCTTTGCCAAAATAATGTTTCTATCACTTTGACATATTGACAACCAATATCCATTGAAAAAAAGTCTATTACATTTTTTTTGGGATAATGCCCCATAGGGCACACGCACATACATATAAACAAGAATTTTTTTTTAAATGTTAGTTTTGAATTCATGACGTCAAAAAATGTGAAGAAAAATGAAGAAAAGTGTAAAAGCAATTTTGAATTTTGAATTCCGTTTACGGATAAAAAATATTTTAGTTCTATAAATAAATTTTATTCAACACATTTTTTTAGTCTTTTTAAAGTGAATTAATGTTGATTATCAATTTATTCCAGTGCAGTAGTCAAATTAAAAGGAATATAAACTCAATTCAACTATAATAATTTATTGAATTATTTCTCATCTCGCACTATTAAAAACAACTACATGCTTTAATAATAGCGAGCAACCTAATCTCTTTTTAATGCTTCCTTGGCTACTGTAATGGATTCATATTCGAAGTAATGTCAATTATTTTGAAATTATGTTGAATAAATAAATAAACAAATATTGTTTTTTTTCAATTTATCCAGTAATACAGTATTTGATATTTAATAATTCAATAAATTATATTATCAATATTCTTTCAAAATAAGAATATTAAATTTAGTAAAATATTTTTAATGGAAAAATTATTAAGAGATTATAGTAATTGTTATAACTGTTATTATTTTAACTGCTTTCTTTTCGAATAAATAGATTATTTATTCATTGTTTAATTTATAAATATTTCTGTTTGATTACAATTTTTCGTATTAATTGTTTCTATTTAATTGTATATTGTTTAATAATAACTAATATTATAAAAATATAATAAAACTAATTAAACTGGAGTTAAATTCTAGAAAAATTTTACTAAAAATTCCTGAATAAGTATTCTTAAAAGTGTCAGTTTTTATTTGAATATTGAAAATGCTAAAAACAGAAAAGAAATGTTTTTAATTGTATACATTTTTATTTTGAAAAAATATTTCAAATACGTTTTTTAAGGATATTCTTAAAAGAGATGAACTTTTAGGTATGTCTGAACATTGTTACTAATTATAATTAAAAATTTTGTATCAATAAAAGATATTTATCTTTTATTAACATAAAATTCTTTGACTATGCATAATAATACACAGCACAAATTTGATAATTGATATAAAATTAAATTACATTATTCCATTTAAAAAAATGTTTGACAATAAAATAATTTTGTAATAAGTCTTCAACTGTTATTTTTAATTTTAAAAATCGTGTTTCTGAACTAATTGTGCAAAAAATTGGTTTTAATATATTTGAGAACTATTTTATCCATTTTAGATTATAAACATTTAATTAAATGAAGCTTTTTCATTCATAAAATGTCATTATGATATTGTCATGGCTATGTATATATAACAGAATATAGAAAGGGGTGGTTTTGTTTTCCTTTTCTACCGCAAGAACTGTCATCTTTTATAATAAATGTCTCACCTCTTTAATGAAGGCAGCATTTAGTAGTTATAAAGTGGAGTACGACACACATTCCGCACATAATAAAAATGTTGTGCCAAGAATGAAAAGAAAGAAGAAATAATCTTGAATCGCAGCACAAAACACAGTCCACCACTTGTTCCACGGGCGCTACTAGCGACGTTTCCCTCATCTATCGATTCCCCCGAGCAAAGAACAACAAAATATGAAAGTAGTTTCAACACCATCGAGGTTCCGAGGCAATTCAGTTGAGTCCGACGACCTTCAGGAAAGAGTATTTTATTTTAGATTGTCAAAATCTATGGATGATTAATGTTGATACGGTTTTTATTATTGCGGGGGTTTATCGAAATTTACTTACGGTATTATAGAACTAAACGAGTATGCTACTCCGCGAGGCTACTACTGTTACTACTGGTTCTACTGCTGATTTTCCGCGACTCTGCGCTCTTGATGATGGCAAGGCGGCGCTTAAAAATTGGAATCGGGCCAACCATGCGCTTCTGTTGCTACCTGATTATTTCAAACACTACCCTTCATATATTCTCTTCATATGTAAAATTCAAATTTTTAAATAAAATAAAAGTGGAATAATATTGTAAAATTCAAATATACCAATCGAAAAATGCCAAAATGCAAATCAATAATGATTTGCATTTTTTCATTTTGTCATTTTTAGCTGGAACTAACTTTATAATTTATCGCTCAGTATAGTACATTATTACAAATTGTAAAATAATTTAGCAACTCCACATTTCAACAAATTTAGGTTCGTCTTAGAAATTTACGTTCCACGTGTTAAATAATTATTAAAATAATGCAGAAAGCAATGAGAGTAAATAAAAGTGGTGAATTTGTCCGTTACTTGCTGTATTTTTCCTATTTAAGCATTTTCCCGGCAAACAAATTTGTCAATCATCAGAAAGTCAATTCGAAATCTTGAAATCTACTGTATCGGCTCAGTTTTAAATTCAAGAGATTCGGTATTTAAACCCAGGTGTCGTTAATTATTCAATTTTGAAAACTATAGAATTATGTAAATTTGGGATTTAATTTTGATGGTGTTGAAAACTCAGGATCTATCAATTATTGCCAATTGACTGCTTCCATTGTGTTATACGGAAGTTCACTCCGCCCCTAATGCAGAAGCCTTATTGAAATCATTAGAAAACACTTATAAACCTTCTATAGGAATACAATAAAAGATATAATGGGTTCTACTATTTTCCTAATAGGTTTTTATAGCAATGACGAATTTACGAGGTGGTCAGAACTTCCCAAACGGATCATCTAAAATATAAAAATTTTACTCTTAAACAAAAATATTTTTTTAACTTAGTATGGTTACAAAGAATTTCAGAAAATATTAATCCAAAAGAAATTTTTTTGTAAAAGTTATTAACGTTTGAATTTTTTAGTAGCGCTAAATTAAAAAAAAAATTTTCTAGAGTTCCAGTTGACGGATTTAAAAATCAAAAAAAGGGTTTTTTCGTCTTGAATTGCACTATATTTAAAAACATTTTTCGCTTTAAAGTTTTTTTATTTCATATAATTTTTTATATTATTTGTTTATAAAATATTAATAAACAAATATGTTCTTC
This sequence comes from Leptopilina heterotoma, assembly GCF_015476425.1. NCBI lineage: Eukaryota > Metazoa > Arthropoda > Insecta > Hymenoptera > Figitidae > Leptopilina > Leptopilina heterotoma. The sequence continues at coordinate 1,082,335 of NW_025111199.1, forward strand.
ACGTCGTAACAAAAAAATTAAAACTGTGTTATATTCCTTAAACGTCTCCGCGAGTATAAAACCGTTGAGAAAAAAATGAGCCATAATTAGAGAAAAGTTTTTTTTATTAAAAACTGCAGCTGTGCAGAGCTTTACATATGACGCACAGTGGGGCCAAATATACTATTTGCGTCAAAATCAGTCTAGAGATCTACTAAATTCTCTATCAATTCCTCGATACCGATTTTTTAATGTTTGTTTATTTATATTTATTTGTTTACAACAAAGTATAAAAAATCGATATGTTGCTATAAAATAAAGTTTTTAACATTCAAAAATTTTTTAAGTACATTAGAAATCATATTTAAGTATTTCTGAAGTAAAAAATTTTATATAATTTTACTTTTATTAAATAAACAAATATAATATTAATTAATTAACTTGTGGAGAAAAGAACATAATTGAAAAAAATCAATTTGTAGTATATTTCTTCGAGTTTTTTGCCCGAAATTTAATGAGTATAATTAACATATAAACATTCTGCATTAATTTCATAAATTATTAAATTGGTTAAACAATTTTTTATTGTTAATTATAAATTTTTTTAACATTAACCAACAAAATTATAATTTTTTTACACTTACCGACAGATTAGCTCAGTCGGATAGATGCCTCGCTTGGCGGTCGTTCAAGGACCAAGGGTAAGTACCCTTCGTTCGCGCCCATTTGGCTTGGTATTTTTCCGGCACATGGAGACGCATGCATATCCCCTAATCACCAAGTCGTCGAATGATCAAATAGTCGAATGCCAAGTAATCGAATGGACAAAACGTCGAATGCTAAAAACATCGAATGGACAAAACGTCGAATGCTAAAAACATCGAATCGGCATTTAGTCGAATGTTCAAAACGTCGAATGATTAAAACGTCGAATGCTAAAAACGTCGAATCGTCAATACGACGAATGTTCAAAACGTCGAATTATCAATTCGTCGAATGTTAAAAACATCGAATTGTCAATACGTCGAATGTTCAAAACGTTGAATGATAAAAACGTCGAATGCTAAAAACATCGAAGCGTCATGTAGTCGAATACTAAAAATATCGAATCTTCAGTTAATCGAATGCTAAAAACATCGAATTCTCAATTCGTCGAATGTTCAAAACGTCGAATGTTTAAAACGTCGAATGCTAAAAACGTCGAATGTTCAAAATGTCGAATGCTCAAAACGTCGAATGATAAAAACGTCGAATGCTAAAAACTTCGAATCGTCATTTAGTCGAATGATAAAAACATCGAATCGTCAATACTTCGAATGCTAAAAACATCGAATTGTTAATTCATCGAATGCTTAAATCATCGAATTTTCCATTCGTCGAATGTTCAAAACGTCGAATGATCAAAACGTCGAATGCTAAAAACGTCGAATTCTCAAATCGTCGAATGCTCAAATAATCGAAACGCCATCTGTTCGAAATGTCAAGTAGTAGAATGGTAAAGTAGTCGAATGGTAAAGTAGTCGAAACGCCATCTGTTCGAATTGCCAAGTAGTAGAATGGTAAAGTAGTCGAATGTTCAAAACGTCGAATGATAAAAATGTCGAATGCTCAGAACATCGAACTGTTAATTCGTCGAATGCTCAAAACGTCGAATGATAAAAACGTCGAACTTTTGACGATTCGATGTTTTTAGCATTCGACGTTTTTATCATTCGACGTTTTGAGCATTCGATGAATTAACAGTTCGATGTTCTGAGCATTCGACATTTTTATCATTCGACGTTTTGAACATTCGACTACTTTACCATTCTACTACTTGGCAATTCGAACAGATGGCGTTTCGACTACTTTACCATTCGACTACTTTACTATTCTACTACTTGACATTTCGAACAGATGGCGTTTCGATTATTTGAGCATTCGACGATTTGAGAATTCGACGTTTTTAGCATTCGACGTTTTGATCATTCGACGTTTTGTACATTCGACGAATGGAAAATTCGATGATTTAAGCATTCGATGAATTAACAATTCGATGTTTTTAGCATTCGAAGTATTGACGATTCGATGTTTTTATCATTCGACTAAATGACGATTCGAAGTTTTTAGCATTCGACGTTTTTATCATTCGACGTTTTGAGCATTCGACATTTTGAACATTCGACGTTTTTAGCATTCGACGTTTTAAACATTCGACGTTTTGAACATTCGACGAATTGAGAATTCGATGTTTTTAGCATTCGATTAACTGAAGATTCGATATTTTTAGTATTCGACTACATGACGCTTCGATGTTTTTAGCATTCGACGTTTTTATCATTCAACGTTTTGAACATTCGACGTATTGACAATTCGATGTTTTTAACATTCGACGAATTGATAATTCGACGTTTTGAACATTCGTCGTATTGACGATTCGACGTTTTTAGCATTCGACGTTTTAATCATTCGACGTTTTGAACATTCGACGTATTGACAATTCGATGTTTTAAGCATTCGACTAAATGCCGATTCGATGTTTTTAGCATTCGACGTTTTGTCAATTCGATTACTTGGCATTCGACTATTTGATCATTCGACGACTTGGCGATTAGGGGATATTCATGCGTCTCGGCACATGAGACAATCTGAGCGGGAGGTTTGACTTCGGGGTATAATGATGTGCACCGTCGATTATTGTCCGGTACACACCATTAAAACTCGACTGTCGATAAACCGGTTGTACTCAGGAGAGGTTTTCTACAGTTTCCCTCTCCACTGGCGAGAAAACCCATTAGACGGGTGGTTGAGGCTAATGCGAGTACTCCTAATTTTAAATCGCTCTGTAGGCGCAAAAATTTAGTATTAAGTGTATATAAGAAATTATTGTAAGAAAATTTGTAAAGGGACACTTGTACAGCCAAGATATGTAAGCTGATGACAGGTGTATAAACAAATAAATAAATAATTTTTTTACACTTCTTTACATTTTACGCAGGAAATAATTAAATATAATTAAATACAAAAATAAAAAGTATTGTGTAAAATAAGTCAATAAAACGAAAACATTCGGACAACAAATAACAAATTTATTTACTCCAACGTTTCGAAATCAAATCGATTTCCTCTTCAGGGAGTCTATTCAAAAAATATATACAAAATTAAAAACAATAATAAAACCACTTTAACAATAAATAAAAATAAATAAAATACATTACCAAAAAATTAGTGATTAAAATAAACGAAGACTTAAAAATTTAAAACCCTGACGATGGAGTGGAGTCTGGAGTCAGAAATTATAAAAATTGAATTAGAAAAAAGTAGAATAAAAATAAACATAAAATTAAAACAAAACAAAAAAATTAGAAAAAAAAATTAAATAAAGGTTCTTATGTAAGGGATAAATAAAAAGAGTAATAATAATAAAAATTAAAATTAAAATTAACATACCATAAATAAATAATCCATATTAACATGGAAACATAAATAAATAAATATTAGCTCACAATACAATACGTCACAATTAAATAAAAATAAAAGTAAAAATAATTTGTCAAAACAAATTAAAATTAAAATAAAAACGTGTATTGCAAACTGCAAAGTCAAATTTAAAACTGAGCTCCAAACTCTATCGAGAACTTACAATTTATATTAATCAAAGAGAGAAAACAATAACAAGTAAAAACAATAAGATGAATAAGAAAAGTGAATGAGACCCAATGAGTATTTATTACGTTAAATTACTAGAAATAAAATTTAGAATCATTTCGTACGATTTATCAAAATTATCTAAATCAGTCATTTTATTTAAACTATTTTCTCCTTCTTTTTTTATGAAAAACATTTCTGATAATAATCGTTTAAGATTTGGCTCAATATTTAAAATATCAAAATCATCCCATTATACAAAATGTGGAGAAGAATCATTATTAGAATTAGTCAAATGGTTAGTAATAGCATTATAATATTTTTTATTTAAATTAGAATTGCTCATATGTTCCTTTTTACGAATATGTAACGGTCTTTTGGTCTGTCCTATATATGATTTTCCACAGTTACATTGAAATCTATAAACACAATTACATTGATTGTGTCTCTCGTGTCTATCCTTACCAATAAGTTTAATGAATTTATTCAATTTTGAATCGACACTAAAAATAGTTTGAATATTAAAGGTTCTAATTTCTTTTAATATTTTCCGATATTGGTCCATAATAAGGAAAAACTATTTTCTTAACTAATGTATTACTACTATTGTTAACATTGTTATTTTTATTAGAAAATTTTCTATTGTTAATTTCAATAATTCTTTTATTTACATGTTTGTTAACAAAATGGTCAGAATAATTATTAAGTTTTAAATCTAGTTTAATTAGATTTATGTTTTTCTTATAAAATTTTTCATCGAAAAGTATCAAAACAGTGTCAACAAGATTCTTAACAATTGCAATTTTTTGTTGCATTGGATGATTTGAGGGATAGTATAATAGTCTTCCTGAATGGGTATCTTTTCTGTACCAATCAGTAATAATATTATCGTTTTCAGATCTTATAATCTTTAAATTTAGAAAATTAATTTTATTATTGCATTCCACTTCATGAGTGAACTGTAGTTTATTGTGAAAGAAATTGAAGGTATCAACAACTTCAGATACTTTATTAATTGGAGCACATAAAAAAGTGTCATCCACATATCTTTTATATGAAATAATTGGGAAATCTAAATTATTAATGATAGTTTTTTCCAAGTCTTGCATAACTATGTCAGCAAGAATTGGAGAAATTGAAACACCCATCGGCGTGCCAAATTTTTGTCCATAATATTTATTATTGAATTGAAAAAACATATTGTTCATAATAAATACAATACAATTCTTGAATTCATCTTTAGGAATCTTAGTACATTTTTCAATATATGACCATCTGTCATCAATACCCTTCACAACAAGTTCAATAGGTACATTAGTGAATAAGGACGAAACATCAAGAGACAACATAACATAATCATGTGGGATTTTTAAATTACTAATTGATTCCTTGAAATGGAACGAATTTTTTACGTAAGAAAAAGGTTTAGGTAATGACTTGTTCAAAATATTTGTAAAAAATTTAGACATAAAATATATAGGAGAATTAATGGTTGAAACAACAGGTCTAAGCGGACAATTATCTTTATGTATTTTTGGTAAGCCATAAAATCTTGCCAAATTTGTATTTGTAGTTATTAAATCTTTTCTTTTTATATTCTCATCTAAATAACCATTATTTCTTAATTTATTTAATTTATAAAAAACTCTTTTTTGTAAAGGCACTAAAGGATTTTCAGTAATTAGATCATATGTATTTTTATCACTTAGCATGGAATTTGCCTTATCAAAATAGTCTTGTTTATTAAAAATAACCGTTGTGTTGCCCTTATCGGCCTTAGTAATAAAAAGTCGTTTATTAGTTTTCAGAAAATTTGTGGTTAATTTAATATTTTTTGCTATAATTCTATCAGAATGTGAAATGAATTTAGGATTCGTTATATAACAAGAACTGAGAATTAAAACCTTATGTCTAATCTCCTCTCTACTTTCCTTTGGAATACTCATTAGGCCATTCTCCAGATCTTTAACAATATTAAAAATGTGTGAGTTTTTCGAAGTTATAAATGTAGAACTAAAATTATCCCCTAATCTTAAAATGTCATTTATCTCATCTGGTATAACAGTGTCAGTATAATTTTTGATCCATGGATCATTGATATTATTTTTGAGAATTTTTTTGTGTAAATTTAATTCAAATTGTTCATTGTTATTAAAATTTCCCTTTTTTCTCAATTGTTCAAACTTACTACTATAACAATTCTCTTTAATGTTATGCTGTTTATTATAATTTACAATTTCTTGAATTTTATCAAGAGAAATATAGTTACTTAGTTCATCAAGGACTTTTCCTTTAACTTTGTTTAAATAATTTAAATGATTATGAATATCAAGAATTTCAATATTTCTTATTTGATATCTTATATTATATGTAATAAAATTAAGTTTCTTCTTAACAGAATTACTATGTAAAAACAATTTTGAAATATTTTTTGTTAAATAATCTATATGTTTTCGAAAAAGATCGCTATGTCTGCAATTAATTAGAAATTCATTCCTTTGGTTGCTTATATCTAACTCTTTCCTTATTTTGAGCCATGTCTTTGCTAAGTCGAATGCCTTAGAGCCATAGAGTGATTTAATTTCCTGTAGAAACATGGTTCCAACGCAGTTTCAATCGATGCGTATGAATAATTAGTAAAAAGTTCTTTAACGACCGAGATATAAATTAAATAAAATAAGTCAATAAAACGAAAACAATTGTTTTTTTATTTAAAAAATGTTTAAACAAATTAATTATATTTTTGTTAAATTTTATTTTAAAAAATTAAGATTTTTTTTTAATCTTGAAATTTTTTCTATTTAACCTTTGTGTATATACCCAACAAATTCTACGTTGTCTCGCACCCGGGGTACCCGGGTACCCACTAAAGCAAAAAATTTATCAAAAATAATCTGACCAGCAGAACCACGGGTATTTTGTCTCAGAGCTCCAGATCTTCAATATTTATGTTAAATATAAGCAATTTCTTAAATAAAAAAATTTTTTTTGTTATAAGTAAATAAAAAATTAGTTTAAACTATAGATATGCAGTGTCAGCACTCTGAGTGGCTGAGACAAATTGTTTAAAAATTCATTAGATTCACTTGAAATCTGTTACTCGGGGGTTTTCAGGGTCGCTGATTACGAATATGATGTCAAATTTTGAAAATTCAAAATGGCGGATCCAATATGGCGGACGACATTTTTAAAATTTCATTAGAATCACTTGAAATTTGTTACTCGGGGGTTTTTACGGTCGCTGAAAACGAATATAGGGTCAGTTTTTAAAAATTCAAAATGTCGGATCCAATATTAGTAAACGCCATATTGGATCCGTCATTTTGAATTTTCAAAAACTGACATCATATTCGTAATAAGCGACCCCGAAAACCCCCGAGTAACAAATTTCAAGTGAATCTAATGAATTTTTAAACAATTTGTCTCAGCCACCCAGAATGCTGACATTGCATACCTACAGTTTAAACTAATTTTTTATTTATTTATAACAAACAAAAAAAATTTTTTTTTGAAGAAATTGCTTTTATTTAACATAAATATCGTAGATCTGAAGCGCTGAGATGAAATATTAATATTTACGTGAGTAAAATAAAAAAATGTGTAGTCGTGGGTACCCGGGTATGAACACAAGAGTTAAATGAACTATACTCAAAAAGAATTAAATTATTAATATTTTTAACTTTTAATAGAATCAAGATAGGGGAGACCGAGGTGAGTTGTAACAAAGCTGATTTCTCGAAAGCTATGACTTTTTAAAAATTTTAAAAAGCGTGAATTTATTAGGGGAACATAGTCTAGGTCGGCCACCTTTTTGACTTTTGTTTATAACTTTTTTTTAAAAATGAATTTGGACAATTGAAGTATATGGTTGGAAAGTCCTGTTTAATAGGAACATTTTTTCTGTACAAAGTAAATTGATAGGTTTAAAAATGAAAAAGTTATAAAGATTTAAAAAAAAAAAATTTGTAGTCCAGGTTGGCCATTACAGTCAAGGTCGGCCATGTTTAAAATTCAAAGGGCATTAATCTTTAAAAAATAAAATAACATGTTTGGAGTTACGGAAAATTGATTCTTTATTGTTTACAGCTTGTAACTTAATGAAATAACAAAATAATAAAAATAAACAATATAAAAAAATAAATATAAATAAAAAAAAATTTTGCACTAAAATATTAATAAAATAAAATAAAAATATTAATAAGATGATCAATTATATTATGAGTTATACAGAATTGCAGTTTTTGCAAATGAAGTAGCTCGTCCTCATCTTTGCGCATTTTAAACACATAGTGGCCGACCTTGACAGTAAGTAACATTACCGAATTGTTGTAACAATAAAGAAATACGTTTCGGGATTCGATTTTTTACTTTGTTTTTCTTTCAACCATGAGTCCCACAAATTTTCTGCATACTTGCCTTGACGATTCAATTTGTTTTTTATCTTTTATTAATGGTTTTTCACATTATGCACAAAACTTTTTTTGAGCTTTTTTTGTACCGACGTCACAGAAAACACAATTTTTGATTTTCCGAAAATGTAATTGAACAAAAAGTTAGGTTTCACTAAGACAAGCTTTGACAAATATGCGCGTAGGTGGCGCTAGTCAACTTGACAAAAAAACGCGAGTGGCCTACCTAGACAGTAGACCAACCTTGACTACATTCCCCTACATTTTTGATTCACTATTTTATGCAAATTTACTTGACCACCTGAGAAAAGTTTTTGAGATGTATTTAATACATATGTGTGCAAAAAAATTGCTAAAGTAAGTTTTCGGCCAAAATTTTGATTCTTTATTATTCGACACATATCAGATTTTTGTTATTCTAATATTTACCTTAATAATAACTGTTGGATATCCTAGTTTCATGAAATGGTTTTGTTTTTTTGTGTCAGTCTCAAAATTTAAGATAAATAATTATTCGAACCGATGCACAATTTTTCGCACCTAGGCGAGTTGTAACAGGCTGTTTCAACTCACCTAGATTTATGCAAATTTGTGCATGATCAAATAGAGACTGCTTGGATTTTTACTAAAGTATATTGTTTTACATTATGGCTTTAAAAGTATTTAGAATTTTACAAATTTTCGTGTAAATCACTTTCTTATATAGGTTTTCTTTGTTATTATTGAGCTTGTTGCTCATTTTTAATTAAGTTTACGGTTTAATTTGATTTATATTGATCTCATAAATTTTCTTACTCTAATTACTCCTTAATCATAAAATATATTATATAACATTATTTTTAGCTATTATAAACCACAAATTGTTATTATAGATCGTATTTAAACACCAAACATTGGTTTAAAATATCTAATTAGTGTTTAAGAAAACGAAATATGTGATAAGTAGATAGGCAGTGCCGGTTCTAACTCACGATCCCTGCACCGACATGTTACCGACACTTTTAGCCCAGACTCAAACCATTGTGTAAGAGGTGGTAAGATTTTGATGCTGAGGCGGAAATGACGTCATACACATTCCTGCACCGACACTTTTAGCTCAGACTCAAACCATTTGGGGGAGGGTGCGATTCAGATTATGATGCTAAGCCGGAAATGACATCACAAGGGGGGGCAGACCATGATTCTGAGGCGGATATGACATCACGGGGGAGGGTGTGATTCAGACCATGATGCTGAGATGGATATGACGTCACACTTCCTAGAATTTTTGCTTGAGTAATTTGATATATTCTTATCTAAAGAATTTTAACCATTTACATGTTGTTTATAATGTCTTTGATTTATTGCTTCCGGTTTGGGATTTATCTAAGGAATTTTTCCCACGTGTAATTTGATACCTATTTATTTCTTGGAATTATTGTCTTTATTTAAGCTATTGTTTTACATGTACTTTGATATCTTGTTTAATAGATTCTCATCTAAGGAATTCTTCCCATGTACTTGTTGTTTATGATATCTTTGATTTATTGCTTCCGGTCTGCTTTATACAGTTTATTTATTTTGTTTTGACTAAGTTTTATCTAAGGAATTTTTTTACAAACATTTTCGGTGCTTTTCATAAGAATGCTTTTGATCTTACCGCAATTTTAAGAAAACTATAATTAACTTTAAGGTTAAATAGGTCATATCTTGTGTATATAAAGAGAGCAATTTTTCTAACCGAAATCATTCCTTCAGTTTAAGTTGGCTGATGAACATATTATTAGCAGAGCATAGTGAAATTCAAGTGCGATTAAACAAATTAATACAAGAAATTGATAAAGTTAAAAGTTCAATTGAAGAAAGGTCACAGTTAAATATTTTAGTGAAAAAATTTCAAAATTTAAATTTAAGAGATAAAAATGAATTTCGATATATTAAACAAGGCAAGCAAAGTCTTGGTCACCAAAACAATAAAGGAATTAACCATCGATGCATTCTATAAAGTAACAGACATTCGAAAAATTGATACGAAATTCGGTCTGAAAATTATTGTTGAAATAAATAATGAATTTAACATTTTTCTACCACCAAGAATGCTAAAAATATTTGAAGAGGATGCAAATTTTTTTAACAGTCTGAAAGCAGAAGCTGTAAGAGGTGGTGTATATTTAGGAAATCGTGGAGGACTTTACAATCAAATAGAGTTTGTTCCTGAGGGAGTTGACCAGTAGAAGACAAAAAAATGTCATATTTACCATGTCGAGAAATGTTATTATCAAAAATTTACAACTTAAATCCATCATTTACAAAACAAGTTGTCGTTGAAGCAGAACTGGACACAAATGGAAATATAATACCAAAAATTCAACTAAGAAGCAGCCATCCACGAGTATCATTGTCTTTGGAGCTTCAAGAATGGCGCCTTTTGTGTGATGCAGTAAAACATATCATACGATTTTTCAATGGAGATTGTGATGCAACAGTGTTGGATTGTGAAATGTTTACAATACGTTTTAGTGTTACATATCTTTTAATATCAATTGAGCGTTTAGATCAATCTTTTACATTTAGTGAAACGTCATTTGCAATATTTAATGAACTTATTCCTTGTGTCAAACAAAAATATGTAGAACTATCAAAATTCAATTTGCAGTATAGTAAAGATATAATTGTAAAGTCTATTGCAGAATTAATCTATAAAAATAATGTAAAGTGTACAAAACATGCCACGGATTTTATTAAAAAACATTACAGTAGAATACTTCAAAAAGTGATGGGAAGAACTAAAAATGTTTTAAATTTAGAGACATTATTGCTGGAACTTGTCACATTTCACTGTAAACAAATATCAAATGAAGCTATTCATCAAATGTCAAATATTCAATGTATAAATGGTCGTTTATTGTAAAAGAGAGGATAAATAAATACAAGAATGCATACAATTCAATTTATTTTTAGTTTAACCTTTCTCAAATACATTATAATTCAGATTCGTTTATCCAACTGTTATGAGAATTATCAAAACCTAACCATTTTACAAATACATTAGATCCTCATTTTTTAATACTTTTTCAACTAAATATACATCTGGATATTTAGCTTTGGAAAGTTCTTGCTCGTAAAAACATCCACTTATTAGATTTTCCTGATAATCCTTCAAGATATTTATTTCTTATTATATTGCCTGTTTACTAAATTTTTTTTAAATGCATTAAACAATAAATTATTTTCATTTTGAGCATTTACATCTTTCGGTTTTATTCTTATTGTCCGATGTTTATTATTATTATACGCATTTACTAAATCACTTAATATGCTTATCCATTTGTAATTACCGCGTAAACTGAATTGCATCCACATTTTATTCTTCAAAGTACGATTAAATCGCTCACAAATTGACGCTTTCAAATTACTATGCGTAGAATACATCATCATCATCATCATCATCATCATCATCATCATCATCATCATCATCATCATCAGCTGTTGCAAATGATAAGTCATCTCTTAAAAATGAATCATTCTCTCTCTTAACATCTTGATCTTGTTCAAACTCTAAAGGAAGGTCTCCCTCTCATTCAATTTTTACTGGTCGAATTTGTTTGACAATTTCAATATCGTCAACTAATTTCTGAATTGGTGTCACTATAGGTTTAAACGTATTATTTAAAGTCTGTTCAATTTCTTCCTTGCCCAATTTCATCAGTCTATACTTTCGTCCAATAGCATCACTGGCTTTCGCAATTTGACCAAGAATATCTTTTTGCTTTCGCAAATGTTTCAAGTGTGTGGAAGACATGTTGATAGGCCAATGTCTTGAATAAAACTGTTTACAAAGAATATCATTTCTCTAATTTTATAAAACAATCAAAACATTTTCAATATCTACCTTCATTAATATCACGATCTTTATCAATTACAATAAAATCATGCTTATTTTTCCAACAAGAGTTGCAAAGTTTTTAAATTCCATAAATGTCATATCAGTATTTACATGATCATCATAAATATGTCTAAGATTCATTTCATCTTGTTTGAATAAAACTAGTAAATTAACATTGTCACGTATTAAATGTTTTGGAATGCGTGCATATGTTTGACATAAATAAAAGCAATCCACAGCTTTGTGTCTTCCCATAGCAAAAAAGGCCTTAATATTATCTTGTTTTTCACATGCTACGTCATCAAATATAAATATTGAGTTTGGTAACGCATTGTTTTGTTCTACAACATCCACATGTTCATTAAATGGAAAGTAGCTAACACCCTCTACTGGTTGCAAAATGTTTTCTAAAAATTTGTATTTTGGTTGATATAACGATTTTGAGTACACATAAACATTTTCAAATCGTAATACATTGGGATGTATTAAAAAAGCAAGTAAAGCATTTGTCTTTCCACAATTTGACGGTCCACAAAATATTGCTCTCACACTATTTGGCAATAAATTTCCATGACGATTTTCTGTTTTCTTATTACAATCTTGAACAAGAGTGTCAAAATTGTAGACTGGCAATTTGATCGATTGTGCTTCAAACTCCATTCTTACGATAACTGAGGTTAAAACTATAAATAGAAGGGTTTTTAATAGTTTCAATGTCAGTTCACTGTAGACACTTGTAACGTTTGCATGCATGTCCAATAATGACGTTTATGTGGATCTAATTTCTTAGGAGATGTTTGCGATTTTGTGTCGATGGTTAACTCTTTCATGCTTTGGGCAAGGTCCACTTTAGGCCCTACTGTCGGATGCAACTGGGATAATTGACTATTACTGTGATAATTGACTATTACTGTCATAATTTTTTTGCTAGATCATTAAAGGTCGACGGTTTGTAGTCAAATGACAAAAAACTATAAATACATTGGTTATATAGATTTCCACTTTAGTCTTGAAAAAGTTTTCTCACCGAAAAGAATATAAATATGGGTGTAAATAAAAAACAAACTAGTATAAAGAAAACTTCGAAAAGAGTAAGACGAGGTAGAGGTGTCTTGAATAAAATTATCAACAAATTACCTTTCGAACATCACATACCTGGATATCAATACTGTGGTCCAGGAACAAAATTGGCGAAAAGATTAGCACGAGGTGATCCAGGAATCAACCCTCTTGACGCTGCTTGTAAACAGCACGATATATCTTATTCGAAAAATAGGGAAAGTGTAGAAACGAGAAACGCAGCTGATAGAGTACTTGCTGATAAAGCTTGGCAACGTGTGTTTGCTCCTGACGCAAATTATAGTGAATGAGCTGCAGCTTACGCAATAACAAATGCAATGAAGGTCAAATCAAAATTGGGCATGGGAATCAAGTCAAAAGCAAATATGAAGAAAAAGAGAGAAAATAAAAAATCAACGTTGAGGAAGATTGTAACCGCAGCTAAAAAATCTATGAAATTAGATACAAATGCACAGTCTACTATTAAATCAGCACTTGACGTTTGACAGTTAAAATTGCTGGTGGCAGGCGAAAAATTAATAAACCTCGAGTTTTACCGATACCTGCTAAAGTGGGAGGAATTTTACCTTTTCTTATTCCTTTGTTTGCGGGTTTAAGTGCAACAGGGGCTCTCGCAGGGGGAGCAGCTGGCATAGCAAAAGCTGTAAATGATGCAAAACGTCAACTAGAGGAAAGCAAGCGACATAATCAAACAATGGAATCTATTGCCTTAGGAAAAGGTCTCTTTCTAAAACCATATAAAGCAGGACTAGGCCTTCATCTAAAACCATACAAAGTAGGACAAGGATGCAAGTCAAAAAACTTGAAGTAAAGCTACCTCACCGTGCGCTAACAGGCTTAGATTTATTAAAATTTGCAAAGCGCTTAAAAATTCAATATTTTTGAGGAGTTTTTATGCGAAATGAACTACCTATGCGTGGTCCTAAAGAAAATGAATTTGCAATAATAAATCTAGCTGATAAAGATGGTCCTGGTACACATTGGTGTGCATATAAAAAGAATAAAGATAAAATCGTATATTTTGATAGTTTTGGTAATCTTCGACCATCTTCGGATCTTGCTAAATATTTTGGTGTTGCTAGCATAAAATATAATCATAAACGATATCAAAACTATAATACATATGTATGCGGCAATTATGTCTTACATTTTTATGTAATCAATTGAATATTCCTGATTTGTATACTTTGCATATAAATAAATGATATTTTTAGTTTAAATGTCAGTTATTAATTTGACCTCATCATGGACGATTCACTTATTTTAACGTTGTCTGGAAATTCTTCCATCTCAGAATCTCAATTTTTTCTACCAATAGAGTTGTCTAATTTTAAAAATTATGCTCTTGGTCTTGTTGAATTTTTAACTTTTAGTTCTATTCCTAATATAGATGTTGGAAAGAATAAATTTTACGTAGGAAATGAAGAAATTATTATACCCACAGGAAGTTATGAAGTTAGTGATATTGATTAAGTTTTGCATTTAATTTTAAAAAATAAAGGAATTAATCATTAAAATAAATTCATTAAGAGTAGAATGTAATATAACAACGGGAGCATACATTAATGGTGAAAAAGTGCACACAATTCATGAAATATTTTCCTATTGTTCCACCAGGATATAAAATAGTGGAAGTACCAAATCACGTAATTTACTTGCCAGTCGCTGTCAAGACAATAGACTATATTCAATTGCGAATTGTAGACCAAGACGGAAATTTAGTTAATTTTCGAGGGGAAACTTTAACAATAAGGTTTCATATTAAATCCTTAAAATAATGGGTATTGTTTTTAATAATAGAAAAAGGATTGGTTTTGGTTATAAAATTAAGACACCATGCCAGAAACAAATCAGTCGTCGGCGAATCTTGAAGAGATTAACACCTCAGAACCTGCAACTACTAAAAAATCTCGGTCTAAAGATTGTAAAAAAAGGAAGAGAGTAAAAAAGAGATTTAAGGTTATTTTTACTTGTATTTGTGCCTTTGTATTTCAACGTATTATTATTTGGTATGGAAGGGGAAATTTTAAATATTGATTCACCAATAATTTTTGATGAATCTATTGCTCATTATGAAGTTCATGCGCAACAACCATACACCTCATCAACATACAACAATAGTGACGAAATCCGCATCATGGTACAAAATCAGGATCATTGCTTATTTCCAAGCAAAAGCTCGATTCACATCACTGGAAAACTTGTGAAACTTGATGGAACAGCTCTAAAGCGTACAAATTTAATTTCTAATGGCATATGTCATTTATTTGAAGAAGCAAAGTATGAACTTAATGGTGTAGAAATTGATAAAAATAAAAATGTTGGTCTTACAAGCTTAATGACAAATTATATTTCTCTGGATGCTAGTCAAAATAAATTTCTTGAAAATGTTGGTTGGTTAGAATTTACGAATGAACCAACCTTAACAAATGCACAAGGTTATTTTGATGTTTGTATTCATTTAAGTATGATTTTTGGTTTTGCTGAAGATTACCAAAAAGTTATTATTAACGCTAAACATGAGCTTATTTTAATCAGATTAAGAACGGATGCTAACGCAGTGTTGCAAGTAGCACCTTTAGAAGAGTTTAAAATTGTCATTGAAAAAATTGAATGGTTATTAACATACATAAAATTATCAGATGCTCGAAAATTTAAATTATTAAAATATATTGATAAAGATCCATCTATTCCAATAAGTTTTAGAACTTGGGAATTGTATGAATATCCTTTATTACCAATTACTCCTAAGCATATTTGGAGTGTAAAAACTTCAATTTAATTAGAGAAACCTAGATTTATTGTATTAGGGTTTCAGAGAAACAGAAAAAAAATACAGTTCAAAACTCTAGTTATTTTGATCATTGTGATTTATCTGATGTAAAATTATTTTTAAATTCACAATGTTATCCTTATGGCAACATGAATCTGAATATTGGTAGAAACCAGTACTCTACTTTATATGAAATGTTTACAAATTTCCAAGCTTCTTATAATAGTAAAGAGTCTCAACCAATTTTATCAAAAAAAGAATTTTTACAATATGCTCCTTTAGTTGCAGTGGATTGTTCAAAACAAAATGAGTCTTTAAAAAGTGGACCAGTTGATATCCGCCTAGAATTCGTATCAAAAGAAAATTTTCCCGCCAATACTTCAGCTTATTGCTTAATTTTGCATGACCGCATCGTTGAATATAAACCAATCAGTGGAATTGTTAAAGAAATTGTTTAACTTTAAGCTTATATATATTTAACTCTCTACGAGTAATGAGATTAGTTGATTTAAAAATGCAGTACTTGATGGATGTGCAAGGATTCAAATTGCCAATTAATAAATTTGTTTTAAAAGAATTAGCTATAGTTTCTGTAAATAATGATTCAATACCAATAAATATGGTTTTCCAACCTCCTTGTCCATGGAATTGCGTCACAAACAAATATAAATGTATCAATCGTTGGTTAGAAAATAATTTCCATGGTATTCGTTGGAATGCTGGTGATGTACTGGCAGAGCCGGTCGGCACTTGCTGTTCAAGCTGCGAATTATTGAAATTTGTATTCGGGTGAATTACACCCAGTCAGTACGCTATGTTATAAATTCCATGTTTTTGTGAATTGTAAAATCTCATTAAATTAATCGAAAATTATTCATAACTTACATTTAAAAGTTCATAAAGTGTAAAGCGGAAGGATTTTGTAAATTTGGGTTTGTAAATTTTCGCGATATTTTTAATGAATTTATCGTTTGACTTTTTTTTACATGTCAAAAATAGAGCATTTTCAAATCTAAAAAAATATACTTTTTAAGATTAATTAAAAAACAGCTAACGCTATCTTAAAGATCAACTTTTCACCTTTCCAAAACACCTATATTAAATGATTTTATCTTTTTTTTCATAAAAATACGAGCTTTTGAAAAAAATATTTTTTTTCATGAAAATTTTTTGAAAACCATTTGTATTTTTAACAATAACTTTTATAAATAAAAAAATATCACTAATCCGACGAACTTGTTCAAAACATTTAATCAACAAGAAAACTTTTACTTGTGCTCTTCAGAATGTTATAAACTTAAAAACATGGTTCTGCAAAAACTGTAATATTTAAGTATTTTAGTTTAAAATGTGTATTCTATTTTTTCCTCAATAAAATTACAAAATATCAGTTGGACTGTAATTATTATTCCTAACCTAACCCTATTATTTTCAGGCATAAGAAACAACAACATTTATTTTGATTACATTTATTTATTATAATAAATTACAATATTTTTAAGTATAATTTATTGTAAAAATTATATAAAGCGAACAGTAGAGAACTAATACAAACTAACATTTTATACATCAATTTCATCTATTTCCATTTGATCTTGCTGTTGGTAACCCCAAGGAAAGGTGTCAGTTTTCCCTGGTATCAAAATTCTTTTATCATCCTGCCAACTTAGAGCAATCTTATTTTGTTTAACAGTAACAGAGAGTATGCTTAAAATCATCGAATCCTATTTTTTTTAAAGTTGAATGATTTACCCCTTTTGCTTTCTTTTTAGGTTCCTCATCACCCCATAACTTGAATGCATATAGTTTTGATCTTAAACCTATAAATTCGTCTACAATTTTACCGTTATTTTCGTCTTTCATAAGACCCAGGATTTTCTTGTTTGCAAGTGGTATATTATAAATGTTGTTTTCAGGATAATCGGATGTGTCGAATTTATGTAAATCTCTTTTAATATAATCATAAAAATTTGGCACTGTAATATGATAAACAAGACTGTCAGTATCTGTGTAGAGTAATTTTGCAGAATCACTGAAAGTCTCTTTAATGTAATTGTAATGAAAGTCATATGTTATTATTTTTGATATGTCTAGAATAGTGAATCCTATGTAAATTGGTTTGTTAAAGTATACCTTTGTTTTATTCATCTCAATAATGACCATATCTTTATTGAATACGGTGCAACTATGAAAGTTTGGTTGAGCAATCAAATTTTTCGCGCAATACCTTCCCTCATTTTGTTATTAATCTAACATCTTTGTGTTTTCTAACATTTTCCATTGTCTTGCCAAATACGGAATTGTTCATTAGCTTGTAAAAATTCTTCTCAAATTCATTACTTGATTTTTTTCTAAGCTCGGTATTTAAATCAATGTAGGGTTTTAACCACTGCTTTTGCTTAAATTTTAAAACTCTATGTATTTTAGTTAATTTCATTCCCAAAGATAAATATAGCTTTAAATTTCTATAGTGAACTGTATAGTTCTTCTTTGGTAATAAATTTGGAATTAATTTAGGAATTGTACATTTTGGGAGAGGAGGTATGAAATGTTCAGGGCATGACGGCAAGTCTTTATGTGAATCATGAAGTTGAGTTGGATAATCTAAATCTACTTTAAGAATATATCCTTCAGGAGAATCATCTGGAATATTCAAGAAAAAGTCATTACTATAATTTTCTAACCATTCAAAATCTGTATATGGCAAGCTCTCGTTCATAGAAGCACCATACTGATTATTTATATCGAAATACATAATGTAAGATTCTGGTATTAGGGGATTAAAATCTTTTTCCATAAATCTATTTTTAGCTTTCGCGTATCTGTTTATGCATTGTGAAACTCCACCTCTTATACCTTTTTCAATAAAAAGCAACATTTCCACATCTGTCAACAAATCAAGTTTTATGTCTGTGTACTTAAGCATAGCGTCAAATGCCAGTCCTAGGGCAGTATAGTAATGTAACGCGTCCAAGTTATAAAATGTAAAACAAGTTTTTCTAAAATTTTCAAAAATGTCGGCAGGTAGATAAATAAGTAGTGATAATAAGTAGATAATAAGTAGTGTAAATGTCAGTCTGTAAATACAAGTCAGAGTATTCTCCTATTGTTTTTAAATTAAACGTTTTACATACGTTACAAGCATGTTCATAGTCTTCGTCTGAAATATGAGCGTCATTTCATTTAGAGTAGAAAGAGTCTTTTACTGGCAATTGACCTTCTTCTAATTTTTCCCAGCTACTATTATATTCGTAAGGAAATATTCCTTTTCTTGTTAATAAATTAAACTCGTCCATATTTTTACAATACTTTTTAGTAATTTTTTTCTCATCATTTTCAAGATAGGAGGATAATTTGTCTAAACTACTTGGCATAAATCTAAATGAATTAAGAAATCTTAATACTACTTTTGTACCTTTGACATACTTTAAAAATGAAATGTACATTTCCTTGTTTATTGGTAACAGTTTCATTTCACCTTAAAAAGACGTTGCTAAAGCTTTAATAATGAAATGTGCATCATATCCTGACAAGTTGTGAAAAATTATGGGAACAACATGTGAATCTTTATAATTTACATTGCAACCCTGATGTGCCGGACCACGATATTTTCCCGTGAAATGACAATGATCGCGGTGTTTAATGTCATCTATTTCAAAATGTTTTTCACAAATATGACAAACTGTTGCAGTATTAAATTAAATTTGTTGTAAAATAGTTAAATTTTCCATTGGAATAATATTTGTAAAATAAGAATTTGCTTTTTCAGCTAATTGTTTTAATTCTGGCATGAACCAATCAACACAATCTGGACCTCGATATGATTTAAATTCTGAAAGAGATTCGTCGAAATTGCAATGCACATAGAAAGCAAAACTTGTCGGGATATGTTTTTGGTATGTTGATGCGTTTGTGTGTGTACTTGCTATAGGTTCTAAGAGACTTTCAGTGTCAGCATACACGACAAAGATAACATTTTCTTTATTTCTGTAATTTTTAAATTTTAAAATTTTATCCTCTTTCTTAGGCAAAATTACTCGACACTTGTTTATTTTATCACAATCCATTTTATGATTATTAAATGATTTTTCATGTACAAAATGACATAAACATCTATCACAAAGTAACGTTCTGTGACTGCTTTTTGAGATTTGTGAACTTACTAAACGAGATAAATTATTAATTAATGCAAAATGATAAACTTTGTTATTTTGAAAATCATCATCATCGTCTAAATCAATTTCAGTATTTTCAATCATTAGCAAGTGATAAGTAGGTTCATTTAATTTGTTTTTACTTAAATAAAGTGGAACAATTTCATTCTTTTTATTACTTTTATCAATTCCATAAACATTAATACTCAGGTTGTTTAATTTTTCAAATTTTGGAATATCGCTGAGAGAAATGGGGAATTCAAAATCATCAAACTTTAAATCAGTATCTTTAAAGTGAGGGTGTGAACTTGTACGTTCTTTATTCAATTCAGCTGGATATCGTTGTACAATGATAGACCATAAAAAACAGTATTCATCAAAATTTTTAACATTAATCACAGCTCTTTTATCAATTATAAACTTTGGCATTCTTATAAAAGTTGAGTATCCAGCCGCAAGAGGGACATATTTATTTATATTAACACTTAAATTTAGTATTTCATTTAAAGACCAACCTGACTTTTTTTGTTTAAAATCATCAATCTTAACTAGAAGCTTTTCACGTATTTTATGATCAAATCATTCGTCAAAATTTGTTGATTCTAAAATTTTTGAATTTTTAGTATTGAAATATTTAATATCTTCAATTTCCCTACCCTCTTCTAGAGCACTAAAATTTGCGGCAAGAATAACATTAACTTTCATGTTTCCCATCTTTTTAAACGCATTTTTTAATCGAGAAATAATCATTTTCTTTGCATCACTGAGAAAACTGTCTATATTTTTATGTTTTAAATTTATATTTGCTTTCAATAGTCCAATAGTTGACCAAATCTTTCTTTTCTCTCCACATGACACAGATCCATTTCTTAACAATTTATTCAGAAATCTAATGTTCTTTACACTATTATTTATCCAAAAATTTAATTCCTCTGTTGTAGTTTTTTTACCTAATGTTTTAAAAGCATCGTTCATAAGCTTCACAAAATCTTTACAATAACTGGAGCTTTTATCAGTTTCCATAACTTTGCTTGCTTTGTTTAATTTATCGAAATTCATTTTTATCACTTGTATTTAAACTGTCAATTTTTCACTACAATGATTAACTCGGATTAGACTAAAATTGAACTTTTAACTATAGCGATTTTTTGAAACGAGATCTTTAAGCGCACTTGAATTTCACTATGCTTTGCTAATAATATGTTCATCAACCAACTTAAACTGCAGGAATGAATTCGTTTAGAAAAATTGCTCTCTTTATATACACAAGATATGACCTATTTAACTTTGAAGTTAATTATAGTTTTCTTAGAATTGAGGTATGATTAAAAGCTTATGAAAAGTACCGAAAATGTTTGTAAAAAAATTCCTTAGATAAAACTTAGTCAAAACAAAATAAACTGTATAAAGCAGACCGGAAGCAATAAATCAAAGATATCATAAACAACAAGTGCATGGGAAGAATTCCTTAGATAAGAATCTAATAAACAAAATATCAAATTACATGTAAAACAATAGCTTAAATAAAGACAATAATTCCAAGAAATAAACAGGTATCAAATTACACGTGGGAAAAATTCCTTAGATAAATCCCAAACCGGAAGCAATAAATCAAAGACATTATGAACAACAAGTAAATGGTAAAAATTTCTTAGATAAGAATATATCAAATTAAGGGAAGTGTTCCGGTTGTGGGCACCTTTTTGTTTTTGCCTCATAACATTTGTCCATGTACATATTATACAAATACATGTGTACGTATTTAAAGCTAGAAGTCTAAGGTGACTATCAGTGAAGGAATTAAATTGATTTCTTTAAATAAAAAAGTTATATTAGAAAATTAGTGAAATGGAAATTTTTTGACAAAAAAATTTTTGTACCCGGTTGTGGGCACCCCTGAAAAATCCGCTAAAAATGGAAAAATATTAAAGGAAACCAACACAAATAAAGAAGAAATGAAAGTTTCTTTATTTTAAGAGACTTTGTCGGGATAAAGAACAAAAATGATGACACGTTTTCACACTATGCTCATCGCTAACAAAAGCATAATGCTTGCATGTGAAGTAGCTAGTACTAATGCACTGAACGACTATATTCATCGCATTTAATGGAGTTTGCGGCTGTCACTTTCCTTGGCAGAAAGTTTAGAAAGATAAGACAGTAGTCCACATCATTGTCAGATGGTAGAGCCTCCTTAACATAAAGGTGCCCACAACCGGGAATGACAGTCATTTTTTAGAAAGACCAACACATTTTGTGATGCAGGATTTTGGTTAAACACGAAGGTAAATCACAAAATATAATGACAACACTGCAAAAAAAATTATACCCTTTTTTTCTGAACGAATCTACACCCATATGTTGCTCTTCGAAAACAATACAAAATTACTTTTTTATTTATTTAATGCAAATTTTCTTTATTATGCTCACAGCTATTACACAAATACATATATTTGTTTCGTTATCAATACGAAAAGTCCGTATTGTCAACGAACACGACTTGCAATACTTAGATCAGTAAAGTCTGCTTGCCGTCGAAGTTTACGTAGAGGTGCCTACAACCGGTGCGTGCCCACAACCGGCGCACTTCCCCTACTCAAGCAAAAATTCTAAGGAGTGTGACGTCATATTCATCTCAGCATCATGGTCTGAATCACACCCTCCCCCGTGATGTCATATCCGCCTCAGAATCATGGTCTGAATCGCACCCTTCCCCGTGATGTCATATCCGCCTCAGAATCATGGTTTGAATCGCACCCTCCCCCGTGATGTCATATCCGCCTCAGAATCATGGTCTCCCCCCTCCCCTTGTGATGTCATTTCCGGCTTAACATCATAATCTGAATCGCACGCTCCCCCAAATGGTTTGAGTCTGAGCTAAAACTAAGCATTAAAAATTAATTTTTTTCATTAGAATCACAAAATTTGCAACTCTTACAAAAACCCTTAGTAAACCCTTACAACTTTTTGCATTTTTCATTTTTGATTTACATAATAGAGTAATGTCACCTTGAGTAATTTCGAAAAAATTCTATATGGAAGCAAATTAATTAGAGGTTCCTATTTAAAGCTTTAGTTTAGATCCGTAGATAAGTGTTTATACCATAATAGCTTTGATTTTTTTATATACAAAAAAATTGACTTTAAAATAGCTAATTTTTAAGGAATGAAAAAAGTGTAACCTTGACTGGGCCACTCCTAAAAAATTGCAAAAGTTATTCTAAATTCTTTAATGTATTAAATATTTCTGATATATATTAATACAAAATTTATGCTTATGCAGGTTCAGACCATGTGTGTGTCGCAATTTTTACAAGTGAAACCAATTTTAATAATTTTAGCACATATCACATCAATATCACAAAAAAATCGCGCGCAAATTTCTTGCTTCGCTCGCGGTGGTCTGCAATTACTGTGCATTATTATATTGTGTTATTGTTCTTGTTTCCTATTATATGTTTCATAAGACATTTTTTTTCTTAAAGTTACTACGACTTTAAGGATTACATTCTCATCACATGTTTTTGTTTGCTGATGATTGCGAGTTAAAGTGAATTTAAATGTATATTTTTGGTCTTGATGATTGAAATTGTGACCGGAGCGTAATAACAAACTTTTCACTCTTTGTTGATTTACTCGGACATCTCCTACAAAAGTTACTCTGGTATCTCAGCTTTCTTTTAAAAAAACGAACGTCCCTATATTATTCTTACATTTGTTTCTACAATGAACGTACACTTCGTAGGTATTGTAGGTTGCTCTTTATGCAAAGCGTGTTGCATTAGCCAACACGCCCTAGGGGTACTTGGAAAATATTTTGTAATTTTTATCAATACAGTAAGTGTGAATCAAAAATCTCAAATTGACCCTCAAAATATGTTTCAAGCTTAAAACGCGATTTTAGTTTCTTTTTTAAAGTTATTTTAAAAAAATTAGAATGAAAATTTTGAAAAGTTACTTTCATATGTAAAATACAGTTTTTCTACTATATTTCTTAAATTCTTACAATAGTGATTGAATAATAAATAATCAAACTTTGTAGAAACTTGCAAAAAAAAAAAATTAGATAAATTTTCTGCATGATTTTTTTAAGAAAACGTCCAAGCGCCTAAACTTTCGGAAGCGCCTTCCGACAGGGCGCGCCTCTGCACATTACGGCGGCGGTGAGTTTCTGCCAATACCAGGGGGGGGGGCCAAGCTGCAATGCAATTGTCAGATATACAAAGTTGCGTCGTCTCGCTACCGAGGCGCTGCTGTAGTCAAGAATACAATCAAACATTCATGTCTATGAAGCGTCTGAAATTGTTTTTAAATTTGAAATGTCAAATTGTGACAAATTTCTTAAAACTGAAACGTTTTTTAATAAATTGTGTGCCTTATTAAATGTCTTATTTTATTGAATAAGGTATTTTTTCTTTCTAATATTGTTAGTTCACGAAGCAAGCCAAAAATATAAAAATAATTAAAATGATTTTCAAACAGGAGGAAAACCTACAAAACACAAAAATTAACTAATCAAGAGAATCTCCCTATGCAACCAAGAAAAAGCGATAAAAAATTATTTTTATTATTTATGAATTGAAATAATTCGCTTTTATTATGTTTCTACATTAAAAAATTGCTTTTTTAAAATCTATTTTAAAAATTTAATATTTCTAGATGAATTTTAAATAAAATAAACATTTCATTACACATGTTTCAATAATTTATTTTCTTATTCAATTTAACTAATTTTATGATATAAGCTCAATTTCAAAAAGTATCCTATTTTTGAAGCAAAAATATAATTATAAAAATAATCATTTATGTATAGCTTTAAGGTTAAACCGTAAATTATAATTTTTTGAAAATCATTACCACTAATAACATATTTAATCAACACTT
This sequence comes from Leptopilina heterotoma, assembly GCF_015476425.1. Lineage (NCBI taxonomy): Eukaryota > Metazoa > Arthropoda > Insecta > Hymenoptera > Figitidae > Leptopilina > Leptopilina heterotoma. Next base: position 1,107,106 of record NW_025111199.1, read on the forward strand.
TCAATTAAAATAAATTATGAATATTATATAAAGTTAAAATTTTTTCTGTGTTTCAAATAATTAAAATAGTAATATATTAACATTTTTAATTTGGTTATATTTTCAAAGCACCATTTTGACATTTCTAATTTTAAAACAATTTCAAACGCTTCATAGACATGAATGTTTGATTGTATTCGTGACTACAGCAGCGCCTCGGTAGCGAGACGACGCAACTTTGTATATTTGACAATTGCATTGCAGCTTGGCCCCCCTGGCCAATACGTTTTCGCGTGAAAACCGTATTGGGGTCATTTTGCCAATCCTGCTTTTTCATCGTCAATTCTGTCCTCTTGAACAATAATAAATTGACAATATAAAATTTTGTTAAAATGTAAATAAATGAAATGTGACAAACTGTTGGTCTATTACCATATGATTTAAGGTATTTTCTAGGTAAGCGCTGTGACTTATACTCACATCGCCCCTAGCGCGAACGTCGAAAGCTCCCTACACGGAAAAAAATAATTCGGAAATAGTTCCTGAATTCGTTCCGAAATTGAGGATATGAGCAAAAGTTGGTAATTATTATAGAGCTGTTATTTGGAAGAAATGTCGAACTTTCAAAATAGATATTCAGGAATTATATGGTTAGAACTCGGTATTTATGTGATAGTTTTTACGAAATGTAGCGGCTGAGTATTTCAGATAGTCTGGACGGTAGAACTTCCGATGAGTTCGGGAAAAATTCAGAGGGTCGCTTCATATATGAAGAAGCTCTTATAAGGGCTATAGAATAGTTCCGGAACAATTCCGTAGCAAAGAAAATAAAAAAAAAAAAAAGTTGTGTATACGCGTATATACTTGATCGACATTCGTCAAGCAAGGCGAACTGTGATTGGTTGAGGAGGATACACACACATACATACATACATAATACACTTATAGCTACCTACATATATTCTAACGCACACATAATTTATACACAAATAAACGCAAATACACGACGCATTGAATCGCACGCTGGTTGTAGGGACCTGGGAAGTCTCTTATATACTAGACTTTACTTTTATTCAGCGCTTGTGAGAAACGGGGTCGGCACATCTTTTCTTTCGATGAAGTTCGGGAATTATTATCAAATTTAAACTGGAGTTCTCCTTGATTAGACGCTTGTAAATACTATTTTAGAAGAAATATAATTTCTACGACAAAATTTCGATAATATTATAGACCAGTCCTGTATTTCTCCAGGAATTTATTTACAATTCTGATTTTGAAAGTCTCACAAAAACCGTTTCGTAATTAGTTCGGAACAATTCAGATATACTTACATTGAATTTCTAAAAATTTCTGGAACTTTGCAGAAATCCTCAATTACGGAACAAATTCAGGAATTCTTACAGAATTTATTTTTTCCGTGTAAGTCATGTGGTAATAGATCAACAGTACACAGTCGAGTCGATCAATAAACGTGAAATCGAAAGGTTCCAGAGGACAGGATTGGCAGAATGCCCCCAATACGGTTTTCACGCGAAAACGTATTGGCAGAAACTCACCGCCAATGCGATTTCGCTCTCTTCCAATACTTTTTTTTACTGGGATTTATCTTAACTTTTCTATCCAAATTTATTCTAGTTTTTTCTTTGTTAATCTCTTGTAATCCCTATATTTATCCATAGTATTTCACATCCATACAAATCACTTAAATTTTATCTTAATCTATAATTTCTTTACCTCTTTCAATCGGAAAGGAAACCAATCTTTCTTAATCATATTTTTTATCAAACAATCTATTTTCAATAATCTTCAATATTTTCTATCTCATGATCTAATTAGAGTTTTATATCTATAGGGGAACATAGTCGAGGTCGGCGCACTTTTTGACTTTTGTTTATAACTTTTTTTTAAAAATGAATTTGGACAATTAAAGTATATGGTTGGAAAGTCCTGTTTAATAGGAACATCTTTTGTGTACAAAGTAAATTGATTGGTTTTTAAATAAAAAAGTTATAAAGATTTAAAAAAAAATTTGTCGTCCAGATTGGTTCTTACAGTCAAGGTCGGCCATGTTTAAAATTCAAAGGGCATTAATCGTTAAAAAATAAAATAACATGTTTGGAGTTACGGAAAATTGATTCTTTATTGTTTACAGCTTGTAACTTAATGAAATAACAAAATAATAACAATAAACAATATAAAAAAATAAATATAAATAAAAAAAAATATTTTTTACTGAAATATTAATAAAATTAAATAAAAATATTAATAAGATGATCAATTATATTATGAGTTATACAGAATTTCAGTTTTTGCAAATTAAGTAGCTCGTCCTCATCTTTGCGCATTTTAAACACAAAGTGGCCAACCTTGGCAGAAAGTAATATTACCAAATTGTTGTAACCATAAGGAAATACGTTTCGGGATTCGATTTTTCACTTTGATTTTCTTTCAACCATGAGTCCTACAAAATTTCTGCATGCTTGCCTTGACGATTCAATTTTTTTTTATCTTTTATTAATGATTTTTCATATGATACACAAAACTTTTTTTGAGCTTTTTTTGTACCGACGTCACAGAAAACACAATTTTCGATTCTCCGAAAATGTAATTAAATAAAAAGTTAGGTTTCACTAAGACAAGCTTCGACAAGTATTCGCGTAGGTGGCGCTAGTGAACTTGAGAAAAAACGCGAGTGGCCTACCTAGACAGTGGTCTAACCTCGACGATACTCCCCTATAAATCTCTGGAATTAAATCATAAACAATTTTTTTCAATAGGCAAATTTTATTTAATTACAGTAGTCTGGAACTGAATATATCTTTGATTTTCAAACATTATGGTATCCAAATCTATCTATTATGATTGTTTCTAATCCCTGCTTAAAAAAATTATTAAAATGTATAGGATTTGATAACATTTCTATAAGACAGGAATTGAAATTTTAATCAAAATTAATCAAATACAAAAATTCCAATCATTTTGAATACTATGTGCGAATTTTAATCAAACTAAATCAAACATTTGGATAAAATTAGAATCAAATACAATACTACATGAAATTTAAATACTTTATTATCAAGAACATCCGATTGAAATACAATCAAAATCTATCAAACTAGAATTCTAATAAATTTTAATCAAATAAATAGATTAAAGTTCAATCAAATCCTATCCACTCGAAATTCTTATACTATTCTTTCGTATTAAATTTATTATCATCCTATCCAATTTTATCCTTCAAAAAATTTTATACATTCCTATCAGAAGATTAGTATAGAATGTTAATCAAATCCTATCCACTCGAAATTCTTATACTATTCTTTCGTATTGAATTTATTATCATCCTATCCAATTTTATCCTTCAAAATATTTTAGGGGAGCGTAGGCTACATTGAACCGGGTATTTTATAAAGTCCAAGAACTAATAAAATTTTACTAATTTCGATCAGGTTTTTGTATCAAAATTAAGCTGAAGTACTCCTTTAGTTAATACACACGTTACAAACACAAATTATTATGATTAAATAATTAAATTTAATTTTTTTCTAACAAGTCACACTTTTCTTATTTTGAAGGATGTGTGTCTACATTGAACCACCTCTAATAAAACACTACAATTTACTTCAAAAATAATATTTCCACTTACACATTGTAAAAAATGTTATTTTCCACTCAAAAAAATAGAAAATTGTTATTTAATTGTTATTACTTGTTAATATAGGAGATTAATGTATTTTAATGTCAGGTTAGGTAGGTAAAGTGACAGTTTGAGTTTATCTCGTTCACAATTGTGATGAAAGCATGTCTTTCAGTATTTTTCTTACTAATTAGTAGAGCAGACAATTTTACAACTCTTAAAATTGAAAATTCTTTGCTTTTTCGGGTGGTTCAATGATGCCGCACTCACTGTATTCACATGACATTCACAACAAAAATTGTTTATAATAAATTTGTGTAAGATTTAAAGTTCTTTATCACATCGGAATATTGAAGTTGACACCCTAAGCGAAATAAATCGCAAGTTTACTAATTTTTAAAACTTCCTATTTCAATAAAAAAACGTCATTATAATTCCACCAAATTTTTTGTTTTGTACGTGAAAAACAGTTTTTTTAGTTTTTCTTTGTAAATAATAAACCTACGTGCCCGAAATTTTTGGACATAGTTTGTTTCAGTAAAACTAACTTATATATTAAATAAGAAAAAATTTCACTCAGTCATTTCTCAGAAAATTGAAGTGGTTCACTGTTGACGATGGTTCAATGTAGCCTACTCTCCCCTATACATTCCTATCAGATGATTAGTATAGAATGTTAATCAAATCCTATCCTTTCGAAATTCTTATACTTTTCTATGATATTGGTTTTATTAATTTTCTATCAAATTTCAACCATCAAAAAGTCCTATTCATTCCTATCAAAAAAATTTGTAAAAAATGTCAATCAAATGCTATTCACTCGAAATTCTTATACTTTTCTATGATATTGAGTTTATTAATATTCTATCAAATCCTATCTTTTAAAAATTCTTATACAATCCTATTAACAAATTTGTATAGAGTATTAATCAAAACATATTCACTAAAAATTCTTATGCTGTTCTTCCATGTTGATTTTATTAACATTCTATCAAATCCTATCCTTCAAAAAGTATTATGTATTCCTATCAAAAGATTTATGTAAAATGTCAATTCAATCCTATATACTACTCAAAGTTATACTAATTTTTAGGCTCCTTATTATTCTATACTGCAATTTTGTTATTAGTTTTGTTATTTTTATTAGTTTTCAGACACCAAAAACGTAGGAATATGAAGGTCTGTCCTCTGGGTCACGGAATTTTTATTTTGTTGGGTGCCTGTGTTATTTAAAAGAAATTCTATTTAAGAAATTTGTATATATTACATAAATTTCACTTGGCCAAAAATTAATTGAACAAAATTTCTATTTTATCCAATTTTTATATTGTTTAAAAATTTGATAGAAATTTATCAAATATATTTATTAAAGTTTGAAATGTTGGGAAAGTGGAAATTTGCTTATATGAAAATTTGGTCAAATAAACGTTGTACTAATTAAAATCTCTAACAAATAGAAATTGTATTAAACAGAAATCCTGTTAAATTAAATTCTAGTAAAGTGCAATTTATGGAATTTAAAAAATTGCTCTAATGGAATTTCTCTTAAATAGTATTTCGAAGATATCAAAATTCGGTTAAGAAAGAATTCTTTTTAATGTTTTTTATGCATATTAAAAATTCTTCAAAATGATAGTCTGTTCAATAAAAATTCTAGTTATTTTATTAGTAAAAATACTGCTATTTCAAATTTTAAGAAATAATTATTATTGAGTGATATTATTAAAAAGTAATATTAATTAAATAATATAAAAAGTTAACAATAATTTCTAAATTTCAATCCTCGTAAACAACTGATTTTCCACCTATAAGAGATAACCATTTATTCTAACTAACGTTTGAATTTATTCTAACACTGATGAATGAATGACTTTGTATCAATAGCAACAAAATGTTTTAGAAATTAAATTTATATTTTTATACAAACAATCTTTTTCTATCGGTAAGCATCACTATCCTTCTAAGTAAATAAGTTAGAAAGTTTTATGGCTCTTTACAATTACAATGGTTGACATTGGACCGATATTATATGCAAGTAATTTAACGCAGACCTGGACTCGCTTGGGACTACCTGGCTCGTCGAAGATGAAATATTAATCTTGTTGTGTTGATTTTGTTGAACTAAATAATAAAATTTTATCTAAAAGTATTTTTGAAAAATTGATTGAAATAATATGTAGAAATTTTTACCTTAGCAGTTTGATAAACTTATTAAAAATTTAATTTAATTTTCTATTTAATTACTTAAAATTTTTTATAAATAGATAAATAACAGGTAATTGACATAAACTTATATTTACATTTCTTGAACAATAGTAAAAAGATTTATATATATGCGCGTAGAAAATGATTCAGTAAAACAAAATATTGAGTATGATAGACTTTTTGACATTTTTAAGGCTGCGTCTAATAGAAAAAAATAATGTGTAGAAAAATGTGTAATTTGTAGTGTAATGTGTATTGTTTTTAGCACTGCCAACTGTCAGGGTTAATTACACTATACATTACACAATTTTCTACACATTATTTTTTTTGTTGTAGACGCAGCCTAATAGAAAATCTATTAAAGATTCAAGCAGTGTATATGTTTACAAATTTTTCCGTAGGGGAGACTAGCTGCAGTTGTTACAATTTTGATAAAATCAGTTACAGTGATTAGAGTTTAACTCCAATTTGTTTTGTCAAACGATTAAATCAAAGGTATATTATCTAGTTTTAAAAGGCCGTAATTGATTTAGCTCTATATCTATTATTTAATTAACTAGAAGCATTTGAGTGACAGCGTGTAAATTGTAACAACTGCACAAAGTAAATGTCGGTTGTTACAATACCAAGAATCAACTATAACATTTCTAAATTGAAGACAAATAATTTCTTATAACAACTTTGATTAATTATTCATAATTTTTGACTCAACGTAATAGTGCGTGAGGCAGTGTCATAAAGATGGCAGCTCTAATATTGTTTCGAATTTTTTAAAAATTATCCGTTCTTATCATCACTTGTAACAACTGCACAACAGGTACATTTTCTTCAATAAATCACTTTATTAAAAAAGTATACACTAAATGTGGACAACCAAGGCAGTTTGTTCAAGCTAAATCCTCATAGAATTGATATTAAAAAATTTATTTTGTTAAGTATAAAGGTCTATTCGTCATTTAAAAAATATCAACCAGAGAAATATTTACTTTTGGCCTCTAAAAACCAATGTGGCTATTTTTTTACTTGTAAAGCTTGCATATAATTTTTAAACATATTGCAACAAGTTCGTACTAAAAACTAAACATTTTTTCCTTTGGAATTCCATCGCTATAATGAACTGTCTCTGAGATATTCCATTTGCAACAACTGCACACACTGTAACAACCGCACCTAGTCTCCCCTATAAAATATAAGTATCCAATTTGATAAACATTTTATTAATAAAAAATTTTGGTTGAAATTGTAAGGGAAATTTTTTTCATAGAAAGTAAAAGTGAAAATATTTGGCATGAAATTCAAAGTGAAAGTTTTTTTAGTGAATGTGAAAATACTTTTTGTGAAATTAGAAGTAAAAAGTTTTTGATTCAAAGTAAACATGTGTTTTCTCAAATTGAAAGTCAAAATATTTTTTGTGAAATTAAAAGTGAAAATTTGTTTCCAAAAATAAAATTATGAATCTTTTAAAAGTGAAAATTCTTTGGGTGATATTGCAAGTGAAAATTGATTTGATGATATTTTAAAACTGCAAATTTTTTGAGTGAAAATGAAAGTTACGTGAACATACTCTAGGTTTGGAGAACAGTTCGAATACGATAGAATCTTATTTAACTTTTTTCTATTAAATCCTATCAAATAGAAGTATTCATTCCAATAGGCTTATTTCCCAAAACAATTAATAGAATCTTATTCGGTATGCCCTAATTTCGAGATTCATAAATGAATAGTAAAGTATAGAAAATTCTTTCTATCGAATACAAGTATTTATTTTTATAGGTATTTTCTATCCAAAACAATTGATAGAATCTGATTCAATATACTTATATTTACGGATTCAGAAAACGGATTGTAAAGTATAGAAACTTCTTCCTATCAAGTCCAATAAAGTACAAGCATTCATTTTGATAGACATTCTATCCAAAATAATTAATAGAATCTTATTTAATATACCCAAATTTACGGATTCAGAAAACGCATAGTAAAGTATAGAAACTTCTTTCTATCAAATCCAATCAAGTATAAGTTTTCATTTTGATAGACTCTCTATCCAGAATAAATGATAGAATCTTATTCAATATGCCCAATTTTACGGATTCAGAAAACGGATTGAAAAGTGTAACGAAGCATTTCGTTATAATTTCCTTTCCTGTTATTTGGGTTACTATTGAGATTTAAATGTTCGCGGGGATTTCGTGATTGGGCCCGAGGCTTTCGTTTCGCCTTGTGCGGTGTTTTCAGCGTCCAATCAGTGAAGCGGTTTAGGACTTGTCCCTTGGATCTTTTGGGGAAAGCGTCGCGAGATGAAGCCGGCCGGTGTCATTACGAGAGAATTAATCGTCGTGAGAGTTCGTTACCATTTTGTTAAATTAATAGTCGAGTCAATTAATTATCCTTGCCATTTAATCTAATTATCAAGTTAAGTGTAAATTTAGTGATAAATAAATTACAAGCATTGAGTAAATTCGTGTGTCATTGTTATTTTATTTCAATTGTTGTGTATTGTTCGAATTGTTGCTGCCGTCGTTTCAACTTTGGTAAGTCCATGTGAAATCTTTGAAACCCGTCACTTTGTCTCGCCGTCGTCGCATCATTTGGTTTGGGTCCAAAGCGGAATCTCCCCTTTGTTAATTTGATTTTATATTGTGCAGTTGATGCAGTTTAAATGTACTTTAAATAATATCTGTCACAAATTTGGCGCCCAACGTGGGGCCAAGCGTTGGACTGAGAGACAAGGCGACATGGTTAATATTTTTGTTTTATGGTTTTTTAAATAATATTTTTGGAGGCTAAGAGGTTTGTGTTTGGACACAGAATTTTTTGGGTTTAGTTGATGGTAGAGTTGTGCAAAAAGCTCGAAGCTCGAGGCTCGATCGAGCTTTTTCGAGCTTTTCATTTTTCGAGCCGAGCCGAGCCGAGCCTAATCACTTCGAGCTCGAGCCGAGTTCGAGCCGAGCCGAGCTGTGTAAAAAGCTCGAATAGTTTCAAGTACTCGAGTTAATTCGAGTACTCGAATTTTTCGAGCACTCGAGGGAATTCGAGTACTCGAATTTTTTCGAGCTCTTGAGTAAATTCGAGTTCTAGAGAAAATTCATAGAATTTTCGCATTTCTTATATTTAGCAAATAGAAATATTGATTCAGTAATTCAAATAAATTCGAAATTTTTTACTTATTAATAGTTTTTTTAGTAAGTCAAAAGCTCGAATCCATTCGAGTACTCGAATTCACTCGAGTGCTCGAATTTAATCGAGTACTCGAAAATTTCGAGTACTCGATACATCGAGCCGGCTTGGGCTCGGCTCGAAAAAATTTCGGCTCAGCTCGACTTTTCGAGCTTTTTGCACATCTCTAGTTGATGGCAAAATTGGCAATATTCGGGATTATTTTCAGTGATAAAAATGGGTTTGAAAAATTGTTTGAAAACATGTGCTCGGATATATGGGTAGACATTTTGAATAGGCGCGAAAAGCAAAGTTGAAAAATGTCGAAGTTGGGACAATTGTTTTTCTGTGAGGCTAATATCTCGGGAATTGCAGTGTAATAAGTTGAAATTTGTGGCAGTGAATTTACTGATGGTAAATTATTTGGGCAAGTGATGCGAATTAAATTGATAATTTTTTGGGAAAAATCGAACGGATTATTATTTTTTGTCCGTAAAAGTATTGACATAGTGTTTGTCGTGTTGGTTTGGTATTGTGAGGTCAATACTTTGGCTGTTGGTTCAAAAAGTTGAACCTTTGTGGATTTTTTTTGAAATTGTTCGCGAGTAATTGATTTATTTTACGACAGTTGGATAAAATGACTTTTATTTTTATTTGGAAAAATATTTTTGGGGAAATAAAAATTTGGGAAACTTGGGAAAATTGACAAAAATTTTCGAAGAAGCAATGGTTGGGTGCAAGTGCACCGAGCACATGGCAAACGACGCCGACTAAGTATTGTGTGGTCAATACTATTGCGTCGGAAAGAAAAGTTAATTTTCTAAATTGTTTCTCGGCCATTTTCAATTAATTAATGTTTAATTAATTTTAAACAAATATTTCTCGTGAAGTGTTTTGGGTTTTGTCACGTTGTTGGTGTGAATTTGTTAAAATATTTTTGTTTTTTGTGTATTATTTAGATAAAATAATTTTCGCAAATTTTAGACAATTTAATCTAGGGACGAGGTTGCCAATAAACGCGGGAAAAATTTTACAGGACGGTGATTTTGGGCCGTAGGAAAATTTTGAGCGTTAGTGGCAGCCTTAACCCTTAAACCGCACACTTCCGAATCCATCCTTAAACCGCACACTGGGTGTGCGACACCCGGGGACTTTAAAGTGTGTTCTCCAAGCTGGAAAAGGATATTATGTTTCCGAAAAATTATCTTATGTAGCTCAGTACATCTATTTTGAAGGAAAATAAGTTTCATAATGATTTATTTAATATTAATAATTAAAAAAATGTTTTTTAAAACTACTGAAATCACCTTAAACCGAAAACTGGGTATCAGCCACCCAGAAATTTTTCGTTGTTAACTTCATAAAGTTATGAAATACACAAAGACACTTGGGAGACTAATGTCCCTTACGGAACATAAAATTAAGTACAAAATGTGTCGTCCAATAGCGACATATGTTCAATTTTTACGACTTTAAACGAGATATTAGAGTAAAAAGCTAGAATATGGGTGTCGCACACCGAGGGTGCGGTTTAAGGGATATTTTGGTTTTATTTTTGAACAAAAATTTTAATTAATGAAATTTTTTTTTATTATTTTAATCCGAATTTCGAGTGACGTTATTTTTTAAAATTATTATTTGTGTTTGGAGTTTTTATTTTTTTTTATTTTATGCTATTTTGTGGGCAAAATAATTTTTTTTATTTTATTATTTTTCTCAAAAATAAAGTTTTCGGGACTTTGAAAATTTTTCACAAGTGTAAAAATATTTTATTTTTGATTTGTGTGATAGCATAAAATTTTGGGGTTGGTGTTTGAGTGTAAAAATTTCCAAAATTTTTGGTTAATTGTCACTGAGCATTTTGGTTGTTTATCATTTTATTATTTGTCGGGAAAATTGATATTCAATTTTTTATTTGACAGATAATGGTTAGTTGGTAAACAATAATTTTTTTTATGGATTTAGCGAATTAATAATTTGGGTTTGCCACGACGATTGGTCGTAAAGGTCAAAACAAATTGGGTAAATCCATGAGGATTTAGATTTGTTCCAAGTGACATTTTGCAAATTGGTTTTTGGGTTTGGAAATTTTATTGGAGTGTTATTTTGTTTTTGGTGTTTGTTGAAAGGTTTTTAATTGGTTGACAAATAATTTTGTTAATTAAATGTTTGGATTTGGTGTGGATTTATTTAATAAATTTTCGCATTTTGGATAAACGTGTCGATTATTGATTCGTATCAAAAGCATTTGCTCAAAATTTTGTAAAGTCGGCAAGCTAGGGTCATTTGGAGGGAAATTCAAAGAACCCCCGTTAATGATGTGGTTCAGGAATTGGTTAGAGCTAATTGTAGTACAAAGGGGTCAATCCAGGTACTACGGGAACGCTTATTACGATTGAGTTCATATGAGGGCAACCTGTTAGGGGAACTAGATTCTCAGGTTTTATCGAGTAATGATGATTACTTTTTGGGTTTTGAGAGAGAACAGCAATTAGAAAGTGCCGAAGTAGCTTCGGCCAGCAGTAGCACTGTTACGACTTGTGTGACGTCAGTGGCCAACTCTGTGGTGACCACAACATCTAATTCGAGCGGGAGGGCCGCAACGAATGTGGTTTGGAGTTCGGCAGTAGGTGGCGTCACCTCTCCAATGATTACACCGAGTAGTTGGAGAGTTAGTCAGGTAGATGCTAGGATGCATTTCCATCCAGATTTGGGCGCTATTTTTGCCCAAAATAGGAACGTAGAGGTTAATTGGTTACACCCCCCGTTAATTCAGTGACCCAGACACTTGAGTCGGTCTCTGATAGGGTAGTGTCTCCCCAAAATTCAGGAAATTCTGGACCTAGTGGAGGTTCTGGCGTGATCTCAGATCAGCAAAATGCGGGTCTTGAGGCTATTCCCAACAGCAAATTGCGGGTCCTGAGGTTATTTCCCAACAACAAATTGTGGGAAATGGGACTATACCCAAACGGCCACAAATAAATTGGTCTGATAGTGGGGCACAGTGGGAACCACGCGTCCCTAGAGTAGAATCGGCGGGTTATTACTCCCAAAGGAGTAGGGCTTATCAGGCTGAATCAAATCTTGACCTAAGCGATGAGGTTGGTAATAGTTTTCCGGGTAAGCACCATAAGAGAATATCTTCTTTTAATAAGGATATTAAAAGGGTGCTTACTCCTCCTGAAGCAGAAGAGTGGGGGAGACGAGCAGAAGGTCTTCCAACTCCAGTAGGGATGGATTCGGAGAGCGATAGCTGGGATGAGATTAGGAAGCAAAGAAGTAGGAAACGGTCCCAAGGGCGTAAAAATAGTCACTAAGGTTATGTTTTGACTATAGGGACCTCATTAAGGTGACAATTAGGGACGTGTACCCGATACCGAGTATCGATTTTATTTTGGATAAACTGAGAAAGGCTCGTTATACCTCCAAAATCGATCTCAAAATGGCGTACCATCAGGTACCGATGTCTGTGGAAAGTAAAAAGTACACGGCGTTTTCGGTTCCAGGTTTGGGTCTCTTTCAGTTTAAGAGAATGCCTTTTGGGTTAACAAACGCCCCCGGCACGTTTCAGAGGTTTGTGGACTCGTTGTTCGGTCCGGAATTTGAACCTGTCGTGTTTGGGTATCTCGATGATATCATAATTGTCACCGATGATTACGACGAACATATCAGATGGTTGAGGATAGTGTTAAAGAGATTGGCGTCTGCTGGTTTGGTGGTAAACCCAGACAAATGCGAATTTGGTTGCTATCGGGTAACCTACTTGGGTTATGTGTTGGATAGGGATGGTTTGAGGCCTGATTCTGAGAAGGTGGCACCGGTTTAAGAATACCCTGCACCCCAGGATATTAAACAGCTTCGGCGTTTCTTGGGAATGGTTGGGTGGTATTCTCGTTTCATCGAGAATGATACCGAGATCAAGGTACCACTTTTGAGGCTTCTTCAAAAACGAAGAGCTTGGGAATAAACAGCTAAGCATGAGGAGGCTTTCCAAACTTTAAAGAAAAAGTTGGTATCGGCTCCAGTTTTGGCTCGGCCGGATTTTAGCAAACCGTTGACTGTCCAATGTGACGCTAGCGACTCGGCGATTGGCGCGGTGTTGACTCAGGAGTCTGAGGATGGCGAACACCCAATTGTGTACGCAAGTAAGGCTTTAACAGGGGGAAAAGGAATTATAGTGTCACTGAGCGTGAGTGTCTGGCACTTTTATGGGCCATTAAAAAATTCAGGCCATATCTAGAGGGATATCGGTTTAAGGCTATCACGGATCATAGTGCACTGAGGTGGCTCAGGAATCTTAAGGATCCGTCTGGTCGTTTGGCTCGTTGATAACTCGAGATGCAACAATGGGATTTCGACATTGTTCATCGTCGCGGTGTTAATCATCACGTGCCGGACGCATTGTCGCGTATGTACGAGGATAACACGGACGAGATGTCGGCTTTCAGCACCATTGATGACCCGTGGTACATCAAGATGAAACAATTGGTCGAGGAGTTTCCTCAACGTTTTCCAGGATGGTTGGTGGAAAACAATTTGTTATATCGTCATAGGAACAATCCTTTATTGTTACCAATCACGGGCGAGGAACAGGGTTGGAAGTTGGTTGTCCCAGAGGAGCATCGGAGTAGGATACTCAGGGATGCTCATTCTGAAATTGCAGCAGGTCATTTGGGAATAGAGAAGACATATGCTAGGGTGGCTGCAGAGTATTACTGGCCAGGCATTTGGCATGATGTCCAGAGGTTTGTTCGCGAGTGTCCTGACTGTTAAAGGTTAAAGGTTTCGCAAGAAGGACCTCAAGGGTTAATGGGTCAAAGGATTGTGGAACAACCGTGGACGGTGGTTGCAGCGGACTGTATGGAGTTTCCATCCAGCAAGAATCAGTGTAAGCATTTGGTTGTTTTCCAGGATTTGTTTACACGCTGGATTGAGGTGAAACCAATTAGGTCTGCTGATGGCAAATCCATTGCGAAGGCATTTGAGGAATTGGTCGTGTTCAGGTGGGACACTCCTCACTTTCTGTTAACGGACAACAGAAAGGAGTTCGATAACCAACACCTCAAATCAATTTTGGAAGACTATGGTGTCAGGCATTTAACAACGCCGCCATACCACCCCCAGGCTAACCCGGTCGAACGAAGTAACCGTACTTTAAAGACGATGATTGCGACTTTTGTGGGCGAGGATCATCGGAATTGGGACAAACATGTCCATGAGTTCCGACATGCGGTCAATACGGCCGTACAGTCTTCGACAAAGGTTTCACCGGCCTTTTTGAATTATGGCCGTCAGCTTCAACCGGTTAAGAGTTTGAGGAGAGAAGTTGAAGGTAAGGTTACGGTTCAGAGGATTGATCCAGAGGTTTGGTGCGATAGGTTGCGTAGGTTGGACGCGCTAAGAGATTTGGTTGCGAGGTTTATTGACGAGAAACGGGAAAAACAAAGTCGTTATTATAACCGTAATAAACGAGAGGCTACTTTTCATGTGGGGGATCAGGTTTTATGGAGGACTCATAAGTTGGCAAATGCGGCAAATAGGTTTTCGGCAAAATTGGCTACTAAATTTGAGGGTCCCTATGAAATTGTTAGGAAATTGTCTCCTTCGGTTTACGAATTGGGTTCGGGAAATAATCGGCGTGTGGCTAAGGTTCATGTGTCCGATCTCAAACGTTTTGTACCTCCACGTTCTCGGCAATAATTGTAATGTGTTACTTATTTGTGTATTGTTTTAGATTGTTCGAGCCAGAGTTTCAGCAGCACCATGGGTGATGTGTGGCGCAGCCAACTTTCGTCGAGTTCGGGTCGAGCATCGGGTGGTGCAATTAGACGCAGTGCCCCGGAGGGATCAGCAGTCTCCGGAGTGATCGAGGATCGCAGGGTGACCAGCTCTTCGGATTTGGATGTCTCGTTGCCTCCGGCGGGTACTCGCTCTGTGGGTCGAGGCATTTCTTTTGGTTGGCGTGATGAGTCGAGGGCTCATTTAACTCGTCCGGGGTCTCGAGGAAATCAAGGAGCTTGTGCATTGGAAAGTGTAGAATTCTTGGAGAGCCGATATGCGGTTGAGGAGCTGGAGGCGGTCATTATGGACCAAGAGGAAGACTCAGTTCCGGTTGCTGACGAGGAGTTACATGAGGCTCGTGGTCGTGAGGAGCCATTGGCTCAGGTCCGCTCACGGGAGCCGAACGTTATTGTGGTTCCTCGTCCGGCCGATCGTTTCCGAGAAGAGGCCAGGACTAAGCGTCCGATTTTGACCGCGGGAAGAATATTTCGGGGGCTGGATCGAATTCCGACAGATCCGGAATTGGACCCTCCCATGGGGGCCTGTTTTAATTGTTGGAAGACGGACCACAAGTTGGCTTATTGTCCGGAGCCGTTGGATCAATTTTGTCGGAATTGCGGACGTTATGGGGTCCGCATCGAGGATTGCCCTCGATGTGGGCGTATTTGGCGTTTGCGAGCCAAGCTTTCGGCATCAATGATGTCGGTAGCGGAGTCAGACCGATCGCGATCCGGCGGAAGGGGTCTTGGAATTCAATCTGGTCGCAATGGGGGTGAATCCAGCAGGAGGATGCGCTCTGTGGTTGTTCCGATCAGCGTAAATCAACCTGAGCAGCGCGAAATTGAGGAAATGGGTGAAGCAGTGCCAGATGCTGGTTTGGTTGCTGAGCCAGAGCCTATCGTTTTAGTTCCGGATCCAGTAACTTCCGCTACTGGAATAATGGATGATTTGCGGTTACTGGAGGCTTCTTTGGTGGGCCTCCCGCAAGAACTGGTGATCGCGGCACGTACGGCCTTCTGGCAGGATCGCCAGCGTCAGGGTTTCCCTTAGAATGGGGCCCAATGTATTTTAAGGATTTTCTTTAGTTTTTTTTATAGTATTAGTTGAGTTGATATGATTTCATTGGTTAAGTGTTAACTAATTATTGGATGAATATTTTATTTTTATTAAATAATCGTTATTATTTTTGTAATTCAAATTAGGTTAATTATTGGCTAATTGAAGACTTTTACATATTTCGTTTGAATAAATACATTTAATTTTATTTCTTAATTTGGTAGTTTTTCTTTTATTAATTTGGGTTTATCGGCAACAATTTTGGGATTATTGTTGGCCTAGAAGAGGGGATTGTAACGAAGCATTTCGTTATAATTTCCTTTCCTGTTATTTGGGTTATTATTGAGATTTAAATGTTCGCGGGGATTTCGTGATTGGGCCCGGGGCTTTCGTTTCGCCTTGTGCGGTGTTTTCAGCGTCCAATCAGTGAAGCGGTTTAGGACTTGTCCCTTGGATCTTTTGGGGAAAGCGTCGCGAGATGAAGCCGGCCGGTGTCATTACGAGAGAATTAATCGTCGTGAGAGTTCGTTACCATTTTGTTAAATTAATAGTCGAGTCAATTAATTATCCTTGCCATTTAATCTAATTATCAAGTTAAGTGTAAATTTAGTGATAAATAAATTACAAGCATTGAGTAAATTCGTGTGTCATTGTTATTTTATTTCAATTGTTGTGTATTGTTCGAATTGTTGCTGCCGTCGTTTCAACTTTGGTAAGTCCATGTGAAATCTTTGAAACCCGTCACTTTGTCTCGCCGTCGTCGCATCATTTGGTTTGGGTCCAAAGCGGAATCTCCCCTTTGTTAATTTGATTTTATATTGTGCAGTTGATGCAGTTTAAATGTACTTTAAATAATATCTGTCACAAAAGAATAGAAATTTTTTTCTATCAAATCCTATCAAATTTTTTAAGCAGGGATGGTTAATTTTACTATCAATCGAATAACATAGATAACTTGCAAACTAAAATTTATATCAGTTATATAAAAATATTGAAAAATTTTCTGAACTGTATTAATTTCTATATAAGAGTAAAAACTTTCCAAGTGATACCGCCAAAAATTTTATAGTCTCCAATTTTTGTGTAATTACTTTTAAATTGTAGTATTAGTGGACCTTTATGAAATCTGTAAAAATGGCTGACATAGTATGACGGGTTGCCAAGTTACAGGGGCCCGAATTTATCTGCTTTCATTGCGCGCGGTGAATTTCAATTAATCATAACTTTCATTACAAGTAGTCGATTTTAATTTTTGATGGGTGCTTTTTAAAGCATTTTTTACCAGATTTTCAAAAATGCTATTAGTTTTTTTAAAAATAAAAAGTATAAGTAATTTTTTTTGAATTTTAATAATATTTTATAATATTTTTGTGTTTTTCTCCCCATGGGCCCATTTTGATTTTTTAAAAAATATAATATATCGAAAGCTTGACTCTTTCCCTACAAAAACATGTAAATCCGAAAATGGGATTGAAAGAATTAATATTTTTTTAGAAGGTTTTTCATACGCATGTGTACGCTACTTAAGTAGCCGCAGTGTTATAAAGCGTTTAACAGTATTTATTAAAGTTACAAGCGCTAACTGAAAGTTAAATATTAATATTTTATGAAGTTATCATTGCCTATAGCTAATACAGATGACTAAAAATTTTCACTTCTTGATTAAGTTAAAAATAACATTGTTTTTAGATTGAAGTTTTTGACCGTTAATCCAGGTTTATTATACGAGAACGATCGCGCGTTTTTTCTCTTGCGCAATCCTTTTTTTAATTTTTTAATTTTTTTTAACAAAAGTACTTATAAAAGTTATAGAAAACCTTTTTATAATCAAAATAATCTATATGTTAATTAAATTTTGTAACATTTAAAATCTTCCATAGTAAATTTATATTTTAAAAAATAGTGATGAAAGAAAAACGTTACTAAATAAACAATTTTTTACTATTTTTTACTTAGCTAGCAAAAAAACATCTCTACTGTCAAAGAAAGCCATAAACACAGGATATTAAATTAAAAATTTACTTTTGTTTCTTAAAATCGTTCCTACTTTTGCTATAAATTTTTGTCCGACACTGTTACTCAAGAGATATATCTTTATTTTTTTAAAGTCATCTTTTTCTCAGTTCTTTACTTATTTTTGCTTCCTCTTAAAGGAAGCCTTATAGAGATGTAGATTTCCGAATTTTTTAGAATCAATTATTTTTACAAATTTTCAAGTGTAGTATATATAATTCGTCGAGAGGAACAAATGTCCGGATGTATGTGTGTATGTATGTGTGTATATGTCACCGATTCTTGTGGACAAATTTTCTCTTACACGTCTTGAAGAATTTTGATAAAATTTTGTAGGTGTATTACGGTTACGAATACCAAAAATCAGACAGAAGGATTTTCAAAAATATAAAAAAAAAAATTTTTTTCAACAATTTTTTAATTTTTGAAAAAATTAATTTTTGGATTTTTTGAAATAACTTTTTTCTATATTAAAATTTTAATTAATTCTTGTCAAAATTGCATTCCTGACATAAAAACGAATCGATTCGTGTATATAAAGTATATATTTTATCAATATTTATAGAGTTAATAAATATTTTAATTTTTCTAAAAAAATTGAAATTTTGTATTTTTTGAAATTTTATCTTAATACTTTAAAATAATTATTATAAAATAAAAAATTAAACAATTGGTATATATTATATTGAGGAAGCTTTTTTATCTTCTTTCAATTATTGATAGTTAAAAGTGCCAATAAATTTTTTGGTATTTTTTTTAACTTTACGTTCTGTAGGCCTCTGAAAATAATTTACTAAATCATACTTCTATCTCAGAAAAAAACAAAAGAAATATTTATAAAAAAATGCATGTGAAAATAAATGGATTTATACAATATAGAATAAAGTAAAGATAATTTTAGAAATGTAAAACGATTTATAAAAGTCAAACTTACTATTTATTCAGTATGATTAATTAATATTAATAAAAAAGAAATATAAGTGTGGTTTCTGTCAATATTATACAAAAAATGTAAGTACTCCGTCATTTCGAAGAAAATAATTTATTTCAATATATGCTTTTCTATAAGATTCATGAGATGCAAAATTTCGTTAATAATCTTGAGAAATATTATCTTTAAACTTTTTTCAAAGTTCATTTAAATGAACTGGTTGGCAGTACATTAAAATACGTACAAATAAGTGTGTTAATTATCTGAAGTTTGAACTATTATTTGAAATTAGGAAATTAAAACGTCTTTGACCAATTGATAAGAAAGAAACGTGTAAAGAAATCTTACGTGTGAATCTTATTACAAAAAAATGACACAATTTACCAATAAGAAGCGTCGAAGAAAGTCTCACGCGTAAAGACAGCCATACTGAGACACACTCCTTTTTTAAGAAAAAAAAATATATAACGACTCAGACATTTTTATAGAAAAAATATTTACTTTTATTTCAATAATTCAGTGTAAACATAATTCTTGATTAGTAAATTAGGTCTTTGATTTCCTAAATATATAATTGATGATTCCCAAGATTTAACTCGTGAAAATGCAACATATACTTGCCCATGATTAAATACATTTTTACGAAGGTCTACAATAATCTTGTCAAAATTTGTTCTTGGCTTTTATTTATTGTCATTGCGAATGCTAATTTTATAGGAAATTGCCGTCGTTTGAAAGTAAAGGATAAATATCCTCACAATACAGCGTAATACGATTTATAAATACAATATCTCCAACCTTATCACCTGTTAACATACGACAACGTAGCAGATTGTTTGATAGTTCTAATACCTGCATTCGCGTTCCATTACATAAACCTTCATTAATAACCGACAGATTGGCTCAGTCGGATAGATGCCTGGCGTTGGTGGTCGTTTAAGGACCAAGGGTATAAGTACCCTTGGTTCGCGCCCACTTGGCTTGGTATTTTTCCGGCACGTGAAACAATCTGAGCGGGAGGTTTGACGTCGAGGTATAATGATGTGCACCGTCGATTATTGTCCGGTACACACCATTAGAACTCGACTGTCGATAAACCGGTTGTACTCAGAGAGGTTTTCTACAGTTTCCCTCTTCTCTGGCGAGAAAACCCATTGACGGGTGGTCCAGGCGTAATGCGAGTACTCCTAATAAAGTCGGCTGTAGACGCAAAATTAGGTTAATATATAGAAAATTTCTAAAGTAGAATGGTTATGCTTAATCCAAAAAAAAAGTATTTCTCGGGGACTCTTGTCGAAGTGCGTAAGGCCAATAGGGCAGGAGTATAAACAATAAAAAAAAAAAAAAACCTTCATTAATACTAATATAGATTTCGAAGTAGCATGACAATACAATTGGCTCTTAATCGTAATTCATAAGGCAGGAAATTTGATGGATTTAAAGTATTCAAATACTCTGTTAAAATAGCATCATTTATACTTCCATTATCACAATTTTCGGTACAATCAACACTTGTATAAATTCGCTCACTTTTATTATCAAACAGTTCGAGTACCTTGTTGTTAATTTCATCAACATCAACATTTCGAGCAGACAATATTGCTACTTTTGCTAAATCATCGTATTTTTTATTGATAATTAATTCTCCAAATATTTTATGAATGATATCACCATTCTCTACACATTGCTCTGGTGCTAGTATATTATTATCATTATCATTTAAAGTACCATTTCCAACTGATAATAAATATTCTGAAAATTCTATTTCACCAGGTAAAATTCTCATATTTTCTGTTAATGATATTACCTTAAAATGACTCCATAATGTGCTAGATTTAATAGATAAATTAACTAATTCGCTTCTAGTAGCATTAACTTTAACAGGCAATAATTGTCTAAAATCGCCACCCAAAAGCATAGTTTTTCCACCAAATGGCATATCAACATTCATAAAATCGCGTAATGTTCTATCAATTAATTCCATAGCATATCTTGGCGCCATTGGAGCTTCATCCCAAATAAAGACATCAACCTCTTTCAAAAATGTAGCTTCCTTAGATTGACTTTTAATATTTGATGTAGAATCATAGAACAATGGAACAGGCATCCCAAATGTTTTATGTACAGTTTTACCACGGGGAAGTAATATTGCGGCAATGCCTGTAAATGCCATAGTACAAACACATTTTCCTTTACTTCTTAACAAATGGTATAAAGTTGTATAAACAAAAGTTTTTCCGGATCCACCTGGTCCATCAATGTAATAACATGAAGAAGATGGTATTCTTTTATCTTGAATAACTACATTTAATACTTCATCAACAATATCCTTCTGTTTGGAATTCAGTTTCACATATTGCATTTCACCAATCTCTTTATGTTATTGCAATGACATTACGTTGTTCGCTTGATTTTCTGTTTCAATACTTATTTCATTTAACTGTATCATTTCAGGAAAATTGCTAATATTTGATCCTTCATGCAACAGAAAGTTAATTATATCATTATATGCTCTTTTATGAGCTTCATTAGATGGATAATTTTTCTGATAATCTTCAGACATAGCCTCTTTAAACTTTTCCCAAAGTTCGTTTGGATGAACTGGATGGCAATAAATTAAAATACGCACAAATAAACGTCTTAATTGTTGTGGCATCATCCATACTTCTCCTTCTGTCAAAGCACGTTCCCATTCTTCATCATCTTCAATAAGGCCTAATGCTAAACATGCACTACGAAAAGTGTCATGTACAATATTGTTGACAGTTCGCAGATGATCATAAGTTGTAGCGCCTTTAACTAATATTAAAAGTAATCTAAGATGAAACAGTTCTGATTGACTGGGCGAAATTGAATACATCCGTCCAATGACATTAAATGACCCTTTACGCTTCACCCATTTTAATGCATTTTCACCACGTTCTTTCTTAAAAACATAATAACATGGAATTTCTGCATATGTATATTGTCTAGCTTGTGGATCACGCCTATTTAAATCGAAATATTCTAATAACATAGTCCGTTTCTGTAAAGCTTCATTTATAGCATCATCATTTGCTTCTTCACTAATGGTTACAGTATGCCGATTAATTAAATGAACAGGTAATCGGAGAATAGAATGACTTTTACTCTGTAATGGTCTACCAAATATTCTATCACATGCTTCAACAGGACTAACATATCGAGTTTCAATAAAGTTTTTTATTTCATCATATTCTAAAGAACTTGTATTATTACTACCATCGGTAATTACTACAGCAGCAGCATCATGTCCCTTAAAGATATATTTATACAAATATTTTACGGATTTAATACTTGAAACTACTTCTACAATAATATGACAATTAAATAACTGAAGTAATGTAGGATTGTATGGAACAACGTATTGATTATCTGTAGTTCCTCCACTTAGGCGATCGTATTGTCCTGTATTAAGGCGGCGATACGTTGCGTATCCGTTTTCATCCATTATTGTCTTAGAACAGAATTGCTTTGGGAAACCTTTCAAACATTTACTATTATTATCTTTACACCAATTTCCACATGGGCCATGAATCATATTTTTCATAACGATGTCATGAAGTATAACATTTTCTGATTGACTTGGAATTTCTGCCGAAATATATTTGTCTACAATCTCGGGTGTTGTTATTTTATAATTTTGTTTCAAAGTCACTAATAAATGCATATGCGGCAATCCACGTTTTTGATATTCAATGACATACACATAAGCAATCACTTCGACAAATAATTGTTCCTTTACAATAGTATTAATAAGTTTATCTTTTTTTATGGTAAAAACACGCGATACAATATCTGGTCTGTCAGAGGCAGTTTGGTTAGGTAATAAATTTTCCTTTATTTCACGCCAGTTTGGATTACACGTCATCGTAATAAAAAGATCAGGTTTACCAAATTTTCTCACAATAGCCATTGCATTTTGGTAATGCTGTAACATATTTCTCTGAGAACCTGTGAAAGATGATAGAAGTGTTACAATTTTCCCAACTTCATTGTTCAAATCATCAGCTCTTCTTTGTAAATGATCAATTAGACCTTCGTAAGTATCTGCACGAAGTTTCTTTTGATTATTTCGACAGAAATTTGTCCTATCTTTTTCAATTTTCACATAACTGTCGACAATCCATTGCTGAAATAATCTACCACCCTTTAAAAATACATTCTTGTCCCTAGAAGCCATTCTATGCCTGATGTTTGCAGCTCTTGATACACGTTTATTTGTATTAGCGCAGGTCAGATTTTTGTCCCAACCTCTTGTTCCATGTGGATAAAATAAAGGATATATACATGGCTCAACATTGGGATTCATAGAACTTATATATATTGTAAACTTTTTGTATTCTTATTATATACGGTAACATATGATTCTGGAATATCACCATCAGCAGTTGTAGTAAAAATTGCTGCAACTTCATTGACACTTTGTAAATTATAACGTCTACTATCCATCCCAGGCTTTAATGAAAATAATAATTGCATCTCAGGCTCAATTTCTGCATTATTTTCAGTCATTGTTTTTTTAATTTCTTCATGCATCATACGGTAGGACTGTGCAAATAGGTTACAATCCCGAAGGGCTGTATCAATTCCATCAACAATATCTCGGTTTAATTGAACATTATTCTTACAACGAATTTCGGAAGCTTCGTTTTGATCAACAATAAATAACTGTCCAAATGAAGGAGTATCGTTTCTTTCTTTATACAAAGATGTATTCATTTGATAATAAACCTGACCATGTATTTTGAAACAATATGGTCCTGGTCGTCTATTGCTAAAATTAACTAAGTTAGCGTTGAAAGAAGCAAAACCAAATGAATTATTGTAAGGTCGTATATTATGAAGAAGATTTCCTGATAATTCGTGGGTGCCATCAAATAAATTTTGTAATATGAGTGATAATATGAGCAGGTAGATCTTCAAGAATGACTTCGCCATGTTTACAACAATCATGAAATGAGTTTTTTTTATTAGATACTCTTTCTGCTTGGAAATGTTTAGCATTACAATGCTCACATGAAATGTTCATCGCACCAGCAAAATGTTCTTCTATATGCGAGACTGAAATACTGTCAGAGAAATTTTGATTCTGTGCAGAAGCCCGTTTTTTTTGGCGATGAGTTTTTCGATAAGCTACATTTTTTTGACGACCGGAAATATTAGTATTTGATAAATTTGCTGTAACAGTTACATTATCTTTTGCCAAAGATGTAGTAACAGATGTAGAGGATTTTTCTAAATTTATATTTGATTTTGACACTGTAATAATACTGTCCTTTGTTTAAAGTGATTGAGGGTTGAGAATTCTATTATTCTCTTGTTTTTTTTTGTCGAAACTTTCTTTGATAAGCAGCTTTCTTTTGACGTTTCATGACTTGATGTTGTTCTTCTTCCTTTAAAGAACGTATTATTGATCTTTTTTTTACTTGATTTTCATTTTTTAAATTAGTATATTTTGTAACATTTCTTGAATCATTACAATCATCATTAGTTTTTGATTTTATAAATAATTCACTGTTAACTTTATGTTCACAAAGTTTTACATAAGAATGATCACGTGTAATGTTCATTTCATTACAATAACCTATCTCTATATGTGACTTTGAAATAATATCAGACTGATTTTGTTTTTGAACAGAAGTATGTTAATTTTGTCGGGAGGTGCGCTTGTAAGCAACATTTCTGTCACGAATTGACATTTTAACTTTAGAAGTAGAAATATTTTCTTCTGCTGATGATAAAGCTGTAGATGTGCTTTGGGGCCTCGTATTTAAAGTTTGCTCTGCACTAATGAATTCATTAGAATCCAATGATTCAGAGCGAACAATTTTATTATTTTCTCGCTTTTTTTGTCGATATTTTTTTTGATAAGCAGCTTTTTTTGACGTTTTATGATTTTATATTTTTCTTCTTCTTCAGGAAAATGAACCATAGCTCTTTTTTCTTCTTGCTTCTCAGTTATTATTAATCTTGTATCTTTATTTCCATTGCTTGAATCAATAGAAATATTATTAACATCATTTGCTGGAATTAAAGGCAAATTTTCTAAACTAACAACAAAATTTCTTTTACAAACATTGCTGGTTGAATTCAGCGATGATAAATTATTGTCAACAATTTTATTTTCTTCATTTTGGAAACTTTTTTCTCTAGTTCGATTCCTAAGAAGACACTCCCAATTATATTCAACAGTCATAGTTCTAATATTAGTCGACCTTACTGATGGAAATTAACTTAAACGATTGTTTTTAAACATTAACATTAAATAATTTCTCATGTTATAATAATAGTAATTGACAGAGTGGGGCATAATATTAAAAAATATCGATGTTGCGAATGCTATTGCATATATTCCACAAGCAAGTGGTTGGTTGTTGATCAACAGTTGTGAAAACTACTGGAGGTTTAAAAGGATATAATCTACTTAAATATTTCCTTTGATCTTCATTTAAACATCCTTCATTAAGACTATCATAAATATAAAGTCTCATTCCATCATAATAAGTGCAAATCCAATGACCTTTCTTGATAGGTCCACTAAAAAGTATTTGAATATGCTTTTTACCTTTTTCAATCGGACTAATAAATTCAAGCGTATATAAATACAAAGTGCTTTGCATGCTAAAAGCAGAATTTGATTCTCTTCTCAATAATTTTTCGAATTCATCAATATGAGTATCATTTAACATTCCTCCTTCAGTAAGTATAATATTAAAATCTGTAACACTTAAATTAACAGTTTCTTTTTTGTTCGACATGATTTCTTTCAATTTATTGAAGAGATATCGCTTCTAAAAAATAGTTTTTCATAAAATTAATTATTTCAGAACACATGTAAATAATGTTACTATTGTCACATTTAACAGTAACTGGAATTTTTATCTTATCCTTTCTTATTGAAGATTATTAAGAATGTAAAGAATGTATCTTCATCTATTAATATTATTAAATATAAGTATATTTTTGGTAAGTTTTTCTGTTTTGTATCTGTTTATATTTCTTATTTTTTTATCTTTTATTCTAGTATCTGTTAATCTAGTAGCTCTTGGCTAAATCTCTGTTTACCAAGTATTTGGTATCTCGTAATCACATGTTATAAATAGTACTTATCTTTAATTTTTATATATTTTATCAACAATAAATATATGCGTATTTTTTGTAAGCTTTTCTGTTTTATATCTGTTTAGTATCTGTTAATCTAGTATCTGTTAATCTAGTACCTCTTGACTAAATCTCTGTTTATCTAGTATCTGGTATCTCGTAATCACATGTTATTTTTAGTACTTATCTTTAATATTTATAAACTTTTTTTCCAAATAATAAATAATAACTAACTAACTACCAAAATGTTGAAAAATCAATAATTTAGATAAGGAAAAAAAATATATCAATATTAAATCACAATTATTACCACTATAATATAATTATGTAATATACAAACATCAGAATTTAAAAAAATCAATTAATATTTTACATTCAGAAATCAAAATAACAGGCAAATGTCCTTTATTTCTTTAAACTTTAATTTAATTAAATTAATGTCTTTAACTTTAATTAAATTTATAATTAATTAATTAATAAATCAAATAATTCACATTATATTTACAAACTCCTCCTAATAAATATACAAATAATATTAACAAAAAATATAATTAGTATTTACATGTATTTTAATACTTACGTACGTAACGTATGTAATGTACTTTAACTTTTTTTAATATACAAAAAACAAAACCACAAAATTCACAATCAACACTTTCAGAAGAAAAATCACTCGGTAAATAACAGTCAATATTTCTTATCGAAACAATACACGTGTCACACTTTGCAAATGGCTGACAGTTGCTAACACTTGTAACATTTCGTAATTTTTCGTATCAAAAACTATGCGTTTCACTCTGAGGTGAGGTTACATAGCTGTAGCGAACAAACAATTTTTGTTTGGAAAAAAGATGCGCGCGCAACAATTTTGAAGTGTCTAAAATGAATCATAAAATTAAATATATTTTAATATTAAACTTTTAATTTATTACAAACCAAACCATAATTAAAAATTATTACATTAAACTACTTTTAGTTAACTTTTAGTTAATAATTTTAATTAATTATTTTTTTAATTTGAAATTTTAAAAAAGAAAAACGAAAATATAAAAGTGTGAGGTCACCATCATTATAAAATTCAGCCAATGAGGAACACTCATTATAAAATCAGCCAATGAGGAAAAAGTTCTACACTTGAAGTTAGCTGCTTTGACATCAGTAGTAAGTAGTGTCACGACGATTATATCCAATCAAAGTAAAGGATTTTGAAAAAGAGCCAATCAAGAAAAAGTTCTACACTTGAAGTTAGTCGATCTTACACACCTCGTTTTTACGAAAGGATTTTCATGGCGTATGC
Organism: Leptopilina heterotoma; assembly: GCF_015476425.1. Lineage (NCBI taxonomy): Eukaryota > Metazoa > Arthropoda > Insecta > Hymenoptera > Figitidae > Leptopilina > Leptopilina heterotoma. The sequence goes on from NW_025111199.1 coordinate 1,134,283, forward strand.
GTATGTCGCTACTTCTTGATGTGTACGTTGGGGTAAAGTTGAAGTTTTGTATTAATCGCTCGCTGTAGCTTGAGTTTATTTTCAGTGCTTTTAAACTGTAATTATAAAATTTCTTTGAGGTACTTCATATACATTTCTTAGTAGCTGGATACGTAACAATATTGTATAGCATAACAAGTTTTAATTTTCCTTTGTAGTTCTGACATAATGAAATGACAAAAAAATCATAGTGATCGATGTTATAATCGTTTTAAAAAGGATCATCACGGATCTTGTGATGATATAAGAACGATATCTAAAAATTTGAGAATAAATTATATTAATGTTCCACTCGATGCAAAATTATGCTTATCATGCAGAAAGGAAATGTCACTACTTTCCTCTATGTCCCCTTTACAGAAGAGTGAAACAGTGTCAGTTAAAAATGATTCTGCATTTTTCGTAAGTGAAAACGAATGCGAAAATGCAGTCAATACTGAAACATCATAAAAAGTTGGTTCGGATATTGATGATTTTATAGAAGATGAGCCTTATCTTTCTTCTTCTTCAAAAAAATTAAAAAATGCTTGTGATGACGAACAGCATAAAGCAGCGATTGAGATTTTTGATCAAATTAAAGAAAAATTTAAAATCTGTACAAGTCATTTAGAGAAAGTATTACTTTTAACCTTTTGCCCCTAAATCTTGGGGTCGTAGCGAAAACCTCAATCTCTGCTTTATGAAGTTCGTCATTACAGCATTTTTAATTTTTTTGAAGAAGAAAGAAGATAAGGCTCATCTTCTATAAAATCATCAATATCGGAAGCAACTTTTGATGATGTTTTAGTATTGACTGCATTTTCGCTTTCGTTTTCATTTACGAAAAATTCAGAATCATTGATAACTGACACTGTTTCACTCTCCTGTAAAGGGGACATAGAGGAAAGTAGTGACATTTCCTTTCTGCATGATGAGCATAATTTTGCATCGAGTGGAACATTAATATATTTTTTTCTTAAATTTTTAGACATCGTTCTTATAACACCACAAGATCTGTGATGATCCTTTTTAAAATGATTATAACATCGATCACTATGACTTTTTTGTCGTTTCATTATGTCAGTACTACAAAGAAAAATCAAAACTTGTTATTCTATACAATATTGTTACGTATCCAGCTACTGAGGAATGTATATGAAGTTCTTCAAAGAAATTTGATAATTACAGTTTAAAAGCACTGAAAATAAACTCAAGCTACAGCGAGCAACTAATACAAAACTTCAACTTTAACTCAACGTACACATCAAGAAGTAGCGACATACGCATACGCCATGAAAATATAATAAAGCTGGATTAACGGTCAAAAACTCCAATCTAAAAACAATGTTATTTTTAACTTAATCAAGAAGTGAAAATTTTTAGTCATCTGTATTAGCCATAGGGAATGATAACTTCATAAAATATTAATATTTAACTTTCAGTTAGCACTTGTAACTTAAATAAATACTGTTAAACGCTTTATAACACTGCGGCTACTTAAGTAGCGTACTCACGCGTATGAAAAACCTTTTAAAAAAATATTAATTCTTTCAATCCCATTTTCGGATTAACATGTTTTTGTAGGGAAAGAGTCAAGCTTTCGATATATTATATTTTTTAAAAAATCAAAATGGGCCCATGGGGAGAAAAACACATAAATATTATAAAATATTATTAAAATTCAAAAAAAAATTACTTAAATTTTTTATTTAAAAAAAACTAATAGCAGTTTTGAAAATCTGGTAAAAAATGCTTAAAGCACCCATCAAAAATTAAAATCGACTAATTGTAATGAAAGTTATAATTAATTGAAATTCACCGTGCGCAATGAAATCTGATAAATTTGGGCCCCTGTAACTTGGCAACCCGTCATACTAGGTCAGCCATTTTTACAGATTTCAAAAAGGTCCACTAATACTACAATTTAAAAGTAATTATACAAAAATTGGAGACTATAAAATTTTTGGCGGTATCACTTGGCAAATTTTTACCCATAAGTCAATTAATTTAACCCTTTGAGTCATACATTTTTCATTTCATTGAAATCTATTGAAACTGGTTACTCGGGGGTTTTTGGGGTCGCTGAATACGAATCTGGCATCAGATATTCAAAATGGCGAATCCAATATGGCGGACGCGAACATAAAAAATGAACAGAATTTGCTTGGAACTCGTTACTCGGGGGTTTTTGGGGTCGCTGAATACGAATCTGGCATCAGATTTTTAAAATTCATAATGGCGGACGCAAAAATTAAAAATAAACTGAATTTGCTTGAAACTGGTTAGTCAGGGGTTTTTGGGGTCTTTGAATACGAATCTGGCATCAGATTTTTAAAATTCAAAATGGCGGATCCAATATGGCGGACGAGAAAATTAAAAATAAACTGAATTTGCTTGAAACTGGTTAGTCAGGGGTTTTTGGGGTCTCTGAATACGAATCTGGCATCAGATTTTCAAAATTCAAAATGGCGGATCCAATATGGCGGACGCGAAAATAAAAAATGAACAGAATTTGCTTGGAACTCGTTACTCGGGGGTTTTTGGGGTCGCTGAATACGAATCTGGCATCAGATTTTTAAAATTCAAAATGGCGGACGCAAAAATTAAAAATAAACTGAATTTGCTTGAAACTGGTTAGTCAGGGGTTTTTGGGGTCTTTGAATACGAATCTGGCATCAGATTTTTAAAATTCAAAATGGCGGATCCAATATGGCGGACGCGAAAATTAAAAATAAACTGAATTTGCTTGAAATTTTTTTATTATATTATTATATTATTATTATTATATTTTTTATTATTATATTTTTTTATTATATTGTAGTTTCGATAGTAAGAAATATTATATGATGGAGATTATAACTTAGGAAATAATTTTACGCTTCTAATTGACAATTGTTTATAAGTCAAAAGTGATACACAGCATAATAACAGTATATTTACGACTACAATCATTAGAGTATAAAAAAATTGACATTAGTCAGTGCGAAGAAGATGATGATACTCCTCTGAGCCATCGTGCTGCAGAAATGGTTGGTATGTGGAAAAGAAACGGAGAGCTTATTTCAATTCACCATTCACTGAACTCGTCGGCCCAAAAAATATTCCAGAAAATATTAAAAAACCAGGCGATGTTTATTTATGTATATTTTCAGAAAGAAATATTCAGTTAATTGTTAAACAATCAACTCTTTACTGCAAGCAGAAAAAAAATTGATGTTAAAGTCATTAATAACGATGAGGTAAAAAAATCCTTAAGATTGAATATAATGATGGGTATAAGAAGATTGTCGTCTTATCGGCTTCCGTTTCCGGTACCGTTTCGGTGTACACGCGTTTGGAAAGAGTTAAGATTTTTTTGAGAAATTTAAAGGTTTTAAAAAGGGTGGGTAGTGCAGAGTGTTGAGTGTGTAGTGTAATTGGCGATAGTGTAAAGGAAAAGTATGTTTGTATAGAGTAGTGAATGTATGAGTGATAAAAAAGGTAAAAAAGAAAAGTGTGTTTTGTGAGGTTAGGTTGCTTGAAGTGAGAGAGAGAGGAGAGAGAGACAGTGGAAAAATTTTGAGCATTGGAGTGATAAGGTAGATTTCTGGAATGGCTGAGTTTGACTCAAGTAGTGTTAGCGAGAATGAGGAAAAGGCGCGAGTATTTGAAAGGGGGATAGGAAAGAATGGAAAAAAGATGAGTGTGAGGATTGCATGGATTTGTTGGAATTAGTATGGATGTTGAAGGATGCGATGGATGAAGGAGCTAAAAGAGTGAAGGGAAATTTGATGGATATGTATGAGGATGGGGAATCAAGGGACAAAGAGATAGTGGAAATTGAAGAGAGGTTGGAGAAATTGCAGGAAATGTGGAATGAATGGGATAGTAAGTGGAAAAAGGAAAAGGAAAGCATGTGGAGAAGAATGAATGGATTGGAAAAATTTATAAAGGAAGTGAATGAGGGGACTGAGAAAGTTGAGGGAAGTGAATATGAGAGATTAAAGTGGAAAATGGGAGATTTGTCAAGACGAGTGGATGTAGTAGAAAATGAAAAAAGGAAAAAGAATGTAGTGATCAGAGGTATGAATGTAGGTGTGTTGGAGGGTAAAAGAGCAGTGGAAAAAGTGTTGGCGTGGGTGGGGGTTAATGTCTCAGTGAAAATGGTACAAGCGTTAGGAAGGGGTGAATATGGGGTACCAAAGTTATGGTTGGTGGAGTTGGGTAGTGAGGAAGAGAAAATGGAGGTGATGAGGGTGAAAGGAAGACTGAAAGGAAGTGTAATAAGAATAGATGAGGATAGATGTTGGAGAGAGAGAAGAATGTTATGGCTATTGAGAGAAAGAGCGTGGACGGAGAGAGTGAATGGAAAACAGGTAAGAATGGGTGAAGATTGTATTTGGGTGGATGGGGTAAAGTATGTTGTGAGGGAGGATACGGGTGGAGGGATGGAAGCGTGTAAAGTGTGATAGACAGGGATAGGCTGAGAATGAGGTGAGAAGATTTTGCTTGGATGGATAGATGTATGGGTAAAAGTGGATGACTGGAGGGTGTAAGAGAGGTGAGAAAGGAGTAGAAGGTTTTTGAAAAAGGGTGGGCGAATTGGGTCGAAGCCAGCATGGGCATAGAAGGAACTGGAAACGGAAGCCCGGCAATGGCGATAGGTTTAGAGCGTAAGGTTGAGAGCGTGGAGAGAGTTGAGTTTAGGTTAAGTTGTATTTAGAGAATGTTTAGTTGTAAGGATTTTTGTAAATATAGGTTAAGATTATTATGTATGTATTTGGGAGTCTCGAACCCTACCTATTGTAGGGAGAGTAAATAAACTAATAAATTAAAATAATTGTCGTCTTATCATAATTACTGGTCGACAAATTTACAACTACATGATTCTTATATTAGCTCTATGATAAGAAGGCAGTACACTTTTTGTCAAATTTTCACGATCCATCGCTTATATCACAAGTCAATCGGAGACAGAAGGACGGTTCTTTGAAAGAAGTAACATGTCCACAAATGGCCAAAGATTACAAGATGCATTAACAAAGCTGACATGCTAAAGTCATTTTACCAAATTAGTCGAAAAAGCAAAAAGTGGTGGCATCGTATCTTCTGGCATTTTGTGGATATTACAGTAGTAAACTCTTTTATCATACGCAGATTAATGTTTCCAAAACATAACTTGACACTAAAGGACTTTAGATTGTCAGTGGCTGATCATTTGATTCGTATCCCAAATCGACAGAAGAGAGGAAGACCATCTATAAAATCTTCAGTAAATACTTCTAAACCGAAAATTACTGACGAAATCAGAACATCACAGGTATTTCACCTCCCTGGTGTTCTTGATAGTCGAAGAAGATGCGGCCACTGCAGTGCAAAAGAACCAAAAGCGTATAAAATTTTATTGCAAAACATGCAATGTTTAATTGTGCATTGGAGAAAGCACCAATTGTTTTACTCTCTTTTTAATTACCTATTTTATTTTCTAAAATATTATAACATAAATAATGTATTACTAGATTTGTAAAAACAATATATATTATTGCTGTTACAGAAACATGGTATAATGAGAGTTGTTCTAATAATAAATTTCAGTTTTATAATTATTTACATTTTAGGAAAGACAGAGTGAGATGTAGAGGTAGAGGTGTCTGCTTTTATGTCCGAAGGTGTCTTGAATGTAAGAACATTAAAGAACATTAACATAAAGATAGTGTCTATGAGCGGTGTGGGATCCTATCCAGCTGCTGAATTCTTATTTTTAAAGATTCAAACACCACATGATAATATGCTGATTGGTATAGTTTATAAACCACCAAATGCTTCTTTTGGTATCGATTTGGAAGATTAATTTTTTTTCCTTAACACAGAACTTTAATTGTGACTTAAATGGTTCGTCCGGTATTACTAATTATCTCAGATCTATAACTTACTCAGCAGGCTTGACTGTGGTCTCTCACCGCTCAACTCATCACTTGTTAAACTCCAGTACTAGAATTGATGCCATGTTTGTGAGTGGCTTGGAGAAGGTACGCTTATTTGGTCAGCACTCGGTGGAGTTTTTGTCTGGTCATGATTTAATACATATTAAGTTTGAATTTAAACTCAACAAATTGAAGTTAAATCAACAACAGAATTTTGTTTGCAATTTACGTAATATTAATGAAAATAATTTTTTGATACATTCATCTAATCATGACTGGACAGGAATTTTCTCAGAGCCTGATATTAACGTCAAGGTATATACATATAAACTCACTTTTTTTTGACATTGTTGTTTGATGCTTTTGCGCCTCTTCACTTATCTAGTGTAAAAAAAGGTTTACTCCGTGGATGATCAATGAACTAAGAGCGCTTATTAAAGAGAGAAATAAGCTTCACAATAAAGTCAGAAAAACTAAGCAAAACATTGAAAAGACTAATTTTAAAAGAATGCGTAATTTGGTTAAAACTAGAATAAGAGATGCATAAGGGAAGTCTGCCGGTTGTGGGCACCCTTTTGTTTTTGCCTCATAACATTTGTCTATGTGCATATTATACAAATATATGTGTACGAATTTAAAGCTAGAGGTCTAAGGTGACTGTCAGTGAAGGAATGAAATTGATTTCTTTAAATAAAAAAAATTTATTAGAAATTTTTTGACAAAAAAATTTTTGTACTTGGTTGTGGGCACCCTTGAAAAATCCGCTAAAAATGGAAAAATATTAATGGAAACCAACACAAATAAAGAAGAAATAAAAGTTTCTTTATTTTAAGAGACTTCGCCGGCATAAAGAACAAAAATGATGGGAAAAATAAAAAAACTAAAATAATCTGTGGAGAGATTTTGAAATAAATCCACTTTGAACATTTTTGCGCACGAAGTACGATATTTTAGAAAATATGGCATTGTTTATTTATATGAATAGGATGGAAAAAATGATATAATAATAATTTTTATGTGGTAATTCTTTTAAACTTTTATTATTTTAATACTTTACTACTAATAAAATATAAAAATATAACATAATTTTATTATAATTACATCAATTTAAACATGTGAAGCATTATATCTACAAACAGCGCTCAAAAGGTGTTAAGGATAATCCGGGTGATTTTTTTATCTGGGGGAAGAATAACTAAATTTTCTATTTTTTAAATAATGTTTATTTTTTATCGCAAAATTAATCATTTTCAAATAATTAATTTCCATAAACCCTCGTTCGGTTGTATTTCAACTTATACTTATAATATACTTCAACTTATAATATTTTTATTTATTTAAATATTTATTTATATCAAATATGCAATTATTTTAATTTACTTCCTAAATCTGAATTAATAGTTTACTACTAATGAAATAATGCGAATTCGTTTACCAATTGAATTAGTAACTCTTTTTACTAATTTTTAGTAATTTTTTACTAATTTCTAGTGGAAAATTACTAATTTAATTAGTAGAACGTATTTTTTACTATTTAAAATTAGTAAATTTTCTACTAATAATTAATAAAAACTACTAAAAAATAGTAAAAGCAGTTACTAATTCAATTGGTAAATGAATTCGCACTATTTCACTAGTAGAAAACTACTAATTCAGATTCAGAGAGTAAATTAAAATAATTAATTATAAAAAATAATTGCATATTTTATATAAATAAATAAAAAAAAGTAAGTTGAATTACAACCGAACTAGGGTTTATAGAAATTAATTATTTGAAAATGTTTAATTTTGCCATAAAAAATAAACATTATTTAAAAAGTAAAAAATATAGTAATTTTTCTCCCATATAAAAAATCTTCATATGGAGTCCGTACATTTTGATTTCCTAAAGTCTTCCTGGGAAATGAATAAGGTTCCTGCGAATCACCCAGATTATCCTAAACACCTTTTGAGCGCTGTTTGTAGATAAAATGCTTCACACGTTTAAATTGATGTAATTATAATTAAATTATGTTACATTTTTATATTTTATTAGTACTAAAATGTTAAAATAATAAAAGTTTAATAGGATTACCACTTACAAATGATTATTATATCATTTTTTCCTTCCTATTCATATAAATAAACAATGCCATATTTTCTAAAATATCGTACTTCGTGCGCAAAAATGTTCAAAGTGGATTTATTTCAAAATTTCTCTACAGATTATTTTAGTTTTTTGATTTTTCCCATCTATGAACATTGTAAATTCAGAATATCTACTAATTTTCTAGGTGTAAGACCTTTTTATTTAATTTTAGTTAAGGCGCACCGTGAATATTTTACGGAAAACATTCATAACTTTACAGCAACTAAATAGAAGTAAAGATTCTCTCCCATTTTCTACTCGTTGGCTTTTAATTTAAACACTATGATCGGAACGTGATTTACAATAAAAAACCAACTTCAATTTTAAGAAAATAAATAGTTTTAACCTGAAAAAGTGTGCAATTTTTAAACCTTTATATTTTTTAAATTAGTCCCGGGACTAAAACGAAAATTTTTGAGTGTATAGATTTCGTTGTTATTTAGAAGTTGCGAAAGTGCCAAATTTTTTTATTTTTCTTTAACAGAGTTATTAAGTTGTAAAGTTCGCAACAATTCAGAAATCGCGTACTTTTAACTCAATATTTCTTGTATATTTAAAGGAAAAATTAAAAAAGTGATATGAAATCCTGAAAGTTCATCAAAAATACTCTATATTCGGTGAGTTTTTATTTAATTCAATAATTCCACCTTCTCGTAATTAATTGATAAAAACGTCAAAATTAGGTTATTTGGCGGATCGGCTTTAAAAACATATTTTATCTATTATTTTTATATTTTTACTAGTTTTATTATTAAAGAATAATTAATCAACTAATTTTTAACATGAATCAATAAATCTTTTTGCACTTTTGAGAATTTTTAAATATTTTTAAAAATATTTTCTAATTGCTAAAAAAGTGTCATTTTTTCGCACCTTCTCCACTTTACACTCATATTTTAAGAAAAGTAATAAATATTTTAATATAATTCTTTTCATTTCGTTCTTCAGAGATCATACAGATTCATTTCTAAAAGTATCAACTTTTTTAAAAATTAGGCCGCAACGACTTTATTCAAAAAATAATGGTTTAACCCTTTAAGGACCAAATGTACAAAAATTTTATCCGAACTTTGGGAGCAATTTTTATTATGAAAACGGATTGCTAAAAATTTTTGAATAGACATTTCTTAAAGCTCAGGAACCGCTCTTTCGAATGCTGCAATAAGAAATATTGAAAATTTATAAATAAACAAATTACATACAGTTATTTAAAAAAAACACAATTTTTTAAACATTTTTTTTGAAAATCAAATTTTTTTTATTATTTATGGCGAAGGAATACGTCTTAAAGGTAAAAATATCGCGTCAAAAATGTCTAACCTAAAATGTTGTAAAATAAAAATTAGAAAAAAACAAAATGGCGGATCAAAAATGGCGTTCAAAGTTGACTTTTTAATAAATAATATACAGCAAGTGCACATTTTTTTAAAAACCTCACAGATTCGCTTGAAACTGGTTACTCGGGGGTTTTTGGGGTCGCTGATAACAAATATGATAATAGTTTTTAAAAATTCAAAATAGCGAATCCAATATGGCGGACACTTTTTTTAAAATTTCATCGGATTCGCTTAAAACTGGTTACTCGGGGGTTTTTAAGATCGCTGATTACGAATATGATAATAGTTTTCATAAATTCAAAATGGCGAATCCAATATGGCGGATATTTTTCAAAACTTCATCGGATTCGCTTAAAACTGGTTACTCGGGGGTTTTTAGGGTCGCTGATGACGAATATGATAATAGTTTTTAAAAATTCAAAATGGCTAATTCAAAATGGCGGATACTTTTTCTAAAAGTTCATCGGATTCACTTGAAACTGATTAGGAGGGGTTCTTGGGGTCTCTGATTATGAATATGATAGTAGATTTTAAAAAATAAAATCTCGGAGCATGTACATTATGCAGGTTAAAAATTTTAAAAATTTAAACCCTTTTTGGTTTCAAATAATTTGTGTAAAATATAATAGTAATATTAAACTTAATAATAATAATACTAATAGTAACTGTTCTTTGTGATTATCGAGTTTTGTCTGTCTTTGAAGCCTCATAATTAAAGATTAATTATGTTTAAGGGGCAAATTTTATCGAGTGTACCAAAGTCAAAATTGCAAGTTGTTGGATCGGGCTAATATTTTCACAGTAGTTAGTAATATGTATGAGTAATTAACCACCAAGTAATATAGACCTATATTTTTTTGGTATAAATTTTTTTTGATTTTTCTTTCAAGAAGGACCCTTTTTTTCTTTTTTTTGTACCAAAAAAAAGCTTAAGATGTGTACTTTCAATATCTAAAACGAAAAAATGACGCTTTTTTCGAATTATTAAATAATTAATAAATAAAAATTGAAATATTTTACAACAAAATAAAGTTAACGCAATTCTGAAGTTACTACTGTAAAACATTACAAAAATAAATGTATATGCTCCGAAATTTTTATTTTTTGAAAACTACTATCATATTCGTAATTAGAGATCCCAAGAACCCCCGAGTAATTATTTTCAAGCGAATCCGATGAAGTTTTGAAAAGTGTCCGCCATATTGGATTCGTCATTTTGAATTTTTGAAAACTATTATCATATTCGTAATCAGCGACCTTAAAAACCCCCGAGTAACCAGTTTCAAGCGAATCCGATGAGATTTTGAAAAAAGTGTCCGCCATATTGGATTCGCCATTTTGAACTTTTAAAAACTATTATCATATTTGTAATCAGCGACCCCAAAAACCCCCGAGTAACCAGTTTCAAGCGAATCTGTGAGGTTTTGAAAAATGTCCGCCATATTGGATTCGCCATTTTGAATTTATGAAAACTATTATCATATTCGTAATCAGCGATCTTAAAAACCCCCGAGTAACCAGTTTCAAGCGAATCTGTGAGGTTTTTAAAAAAATGTGCAATTGCTGTATATTATTTATTAAAAAGTCAACTTTGAACGCCATTTTTGATCCGCCATTTTGTTTTTTCTAATTTTTATTTTACAACATTTTAGGTTAGACATTTTTGACGCGATATTTTTACCTTTAAGACGTATTCCTTCGCCATAAATAATAAAAAAATTTGATTTTCAAAAAAAAATCTTTAAAAAATTGTGTTTTTTTTAAATAACTGTATGTAATTTGTTTATTTATAAATTTTCAATATTTCTTATTGCAGCATTCGAAAGAGCGGTTCCTGAGCTTTAAGAAATGTCTATTCAAAAATTTTTAGCAATCCGTTTTCATAATAAAAATTGCTCCTAAAGTTCGGATAAAATTTTTGTACATTTGGTCCTTAAAGGGTTAACCCTTCTAGAAGGCAATATTTTATTGGTAATTTGTTGTATTCAATTATTATTAATAATAAGACTCCTTTATATCTTTTCGATTTTGTAAAATTTAAAAATGTTAATCAATCAAGTTATGCTAAACTCCGAGAAAGGAAAAATATTTTAGGTAGGTATACCTTTTCATCGTACTGGTATCATGCAGAGATCATTTATTGTCAGAAGTGTTAGATTATGGAACAAACTTCCAAATGTTATTAGAGAATCATTTTGTTTTACTTTACTATTTTATTTACTTTTTAAATCATTGTATATGAGGAGTTAGAATTGTTTTAGGATTATTTTTTTACATTATATTAGTTATACATAAGTTATAAATTTTGTTAGTTAACTTTAAGAATTGTACTATTATTTACATAATTGTAAATTCTTATATATACTCGGGGGTTTTTGGGGTCGCTGATTACGAATATGATAGTAGTTTTTAAAAATTAAAAATGACGAATAATATGGCAGACACGTTTTTCCAAACTTTATCGAAGTCACTTGAAACTGATTACTCGGGGGTTTTTGGGGTCGCTGATTACTAGGGTGGTTCTTATTTGGGCGATGTTTCCAAATCTTCGGTCTCACCCCAAAAAATTATTTATTTAAAATTCTCTAACTTTGGGTTCTTTTAGTGCATGATAAGAGATAAAACTTTCAATTTTTCTAAATTTTTTTGAAAGTATTTGCTTCATTTACAAGCTTGATGAATATGCCGCTATCACAGTAAACAGGACTACTATCGGCTCAAAAAGTATAGGCCCCTGTGTTTGTAAGCTCATAACTCAGGTAAAAAAATTCACACGTTAATCGGACAACTTGGATTTAGAAGAGACACTATTTCTACGTTAGTATACGGAAATGCAAGAAATAAAAAATTTTTTTGCGTTATTTACGGATTTTCGAAAGTTAAAAAATAAAAATAAATTGTTTAAACAAATTTTTTAATGAATTATTTAGAAAAAAGTTTTAAGTTTTTTGCTTTATTACCCCATTAAAGCAAGGTGCAGGAGCACAGTAGGGCCAAATGTACTTTTTGTGTCAAAATCAGTCTAGAGGTCAAAATTTTCATTGCAATTAAACAATTTTTTTTAAATCTTCGTTACTAAATTCTCTATCAATTCATCCAGGCCGATTTTTTAAGTTTTGCTTATTTATATTTATTTGTTTATAACAAAGTATGAAAAGATCAACATTTTGCTATAAAATAAAGTTTTTAACATTTACAAAACTTTTAAGTACATTAGAAATCATTTTTTAGTATTCCTGAAGTAAAATTTTTTATATAATTACACTTTTATTAAATAAACAATACGCTAATTAATTAACTTTTGGAAAAAAGAACATGATTGAAAAAAATTCAATTTGTAGTATATTTATTCCAGTTTTTTACCCGTAATTTAATGGGTAATTAACATATAAACATTCAGTATTAATTTAATGAATTTTCAAAATGTTTAAACAATTTTTTATTGTTAATTGTAAATTTTTTTCGACATTAACCAACAAAATTTTTTTTTTACATTTCTCATCATTTTACGCAGTAAATAATTAAATACAAAAATAAAAGGTATTGTGTAAATATTTAACAATTGTTTGAACAAATTAATTATGTTTTTTATTAAATTTTATTTAAAAAAATTAAAATTTTTTTTTTGAAATTTTTTCTATTTAAATGAACTAAACTCAAAAGTATGGCTTGCAAATGTTAATTTTTATAATTATTTAAACAAATTATTAATATTTTTAACTTTTAATAAAATCAAGATACTAATTTACATTTTACCTTGATTTATAAAACATTTATATTAAGATATTGTAAGAATATATAACTATGAAAATAACTTCCTTATATCTTATTTCAAAATTGTTTAAACAAATTATTTTTGTTATTTTAAAAATTTTGAGTGGCTTAAAAAATATTAATTTTCATGTTTTTCAGTTTTTATATTTTTTTCTCAGTTTGGATAACTTAATGAGAGCTCGATTCCTATCGGAACTGTTTTAGGTTTTCTTATTGCCAGGAAAGTTGGAAAATCTGTGGAAAATTCGTAAACATTGCATTAGGTGGCCCTAAAAAGGGCCGATTGGTATTTTTTCAATGTTTTTTCTTTGCTATCGAAATCTGGTGACCAATTAAATAGAAAGTCGGAAATTTAGTGGAAAATTCGTAAACATTGCATTAGGTGGCCCTTTCAATGTTTATTATTCGCTATCGAAATCTGGTGACCAATTCTTATTAAAAACAAATTAATAATGGAAATGTCTAAAACAAAATAATATCTTTATTTATTTTACAAGCAATTCTTTTGCTTTAGGAAGTAATTATTTTTCAATCTTTTTCACATCTTTTCTTTTGCTTGCTATGAAGGGATCAGATGTACATAGAAGCATATGTATTAGATCTTTATTAGTGTCTTTTCTTGAAGTTTTTCGACATTTTTCTTCTCTCCACCTTTTAAGATCTTTGTTTCTAGCTTCTTGCACATCTTCTGATGATTGGCCAACAGGAACAACTAAAGAAATTATTATGTCTACTCCATGCATGAGGATTTTGTGGATTGATGCAGGCATATAATACCATGGGTACTTTTCAACAAGCAGCTTAGCAGTTTCAAAACAATATTTACAGAAACATTCAACATTAATTTCTTTTCCACAAGACAAAGTTTGTAGCACCACATAAAGCCTTCTTAGCAATTCCTTATCAAAACCAGTAATTTGAGAAATTTCCAGGTAATTTTCAAAAAATTCCCTACTAGTATTTCCATCATTAGTTGATCCAGTTCCTTGCTTTACCATATCGACAAGCAATCCTAACTTCTTACGAATTTCTTCTTGAATTTCTTTTTTAACAGCATCTACTTTAATCTTATCAGAATTATTTCTAACTGACCAAACTTTAATTTCTAATTTATATGAAATATGGAGTACCATTTCCATACATCGAATCCAAGCATGTAATCCTTGTAATCCGTACTCAAAAGTTGATAAATCAAGTTCTTTTTTTAAGATTGCCTCCAGGTCATTAATTTTGGAGGGTTTTGTTTTACAAACGACACAAACACTTGCCGATGAAGTATTTGTCAAAGTTTGTACAACTTTTCCATCTACCATTGTGCATAACAGCTTGTGTTTTACGTTTATAACATTGTTTCCTGCGTTTAACGATACATTAGTTGGTTTCAGATTTTTGATTTGACTAACGACATTGCCAATTTTCAATAAAATAACATCTTTAGATTCCTTAATAAATTCAAATTGAATTGGTCTACAAAATTTGGTAGAAGAAGTTCGTGAATTTTGCCATATAATTTCGTCAAATGGATCTTCTTTATTAACTTTTAAGCATAATGGATCGGCTGATAACATAAAAACACTTCTATCTGAATTATTTAAATCTTCAAACTTTTGCTTGTACGGGTTAAAACCAGAGCAGCCATCACCACCATATTTTGTTATCATTAAAAAATCTTTACCATCACAATTTGAAATCAAGTTATTAACATCTTCCCTTTCTATCATCCTTTCTACAGTGTGATCAAGAAGATCCAGAAGACAAATTGAAGCGCTATTTTCTGTTATTTCAAGAGGTGGATAACATTTTTTTTTTTGCATCAGTGATTTTTTTATAAGATGAGAATAAGAAGCAATTTCTTTCTATTAATTTTTCCCTTATTAATTTATATTGAGCTTTTTTTAATTTTGCGTCAATAAATAAAGCTAGAGTTTCATCAGGATTTAGTTCATTAACGTTTCTTAATTTTGCTTCATCTTCTCCATCTTCATTTAATAAAACATTGCCCCCCAATTTTTTAAATTCCGAAGCACAAGCCTTAATCAAATCAGCTGCTGGAATATTTTCAAATTTTTTTTAATCTCTTTTTTTTGGTATTTCTTAAGCATTCATAGAAACGTTTTAAATTTTCCTTCTTTGATTTGGATACAGAAAAGTAAAACTCTCAAGCCATGACTCATTTTTTTTTAAAAATTGATCTTTTTGATAAAAGCATTCTTTTATTTTTTTATAAAAAGTTGGTAGAAAATGTTGATTCAATTTTTTTCGAACTGCTAAACTCATGTTTGAATCTAAAGAAAATTTTTTGTTTTAAAATGTTGAAAGTAAATCAAGTGATACATTTTTAATATCAGTTAAGTTTTTCTTTTCCGTATTAATCGCATCAAATATTACGTTTACTAAATCTATATTTGGAACTTTTATGGTATCCATTGTTAAGAACGAAATAAAAACCTTATATTACCTACCTTAGCCTGCGTGGACGAAAACAGAAAAAATAAGATGAATGTATAGAGCACCTTTACTTATACCATTCTTTGCGTAAAGTTATTTGCGAGTAAAAGAGCGTTCGACACCTTGCGAGCATTAGTACAACTAACTCTACGATTATAGAAATATTGAATAATGCGCATGCGCATCGAGGTACTTATATATGGGTCATTCCACGCCAAATCGGAAATCATTTTGCTTTTGCATTTCAAATTTTTTTTAAACATTTTTTTCTTCTAGTACTCTTTGAAATGAGCTACCTTGATTTTTTTCAAATTTTTTCACAAAGCGGTTCAGCAAATATAGATTTTTGAAAAATGACGTTTTTTACGTAAATTTTCCGACTTGGCCTGGAATGCCCCGTATGTAACATGCAATTTTTTTTATTTCGAGCTTTAACTGAGAAAAAAATATAAAAACTGAAAAACTTAAAAATTTATATTTTTTTAACCACTCAAAATTTTTAAAATAACAAAAATAATTTGTTTAAACAATTTTGAAATTAGATATAAGGAAGTTATTTTCATAGTTATATATTCTTACAATTTCTTAATATAAACGTTTTATAAATCAAGGTAAAATGTAAATTAGTATCTTGATTTTATTAAAAGTTAAAAATATTAATAATTTGTTTAAATAATTATAAAAATTATCATTTGCAAGCCACACTTTTGAATTTAGTATTTTTAAATAGAAAAAATTTCAGAAAAAATTTTTTAAATTTTTTTCAATAAAATTTAATAAAATAATTAATTTGTTTAAACAATTGTTAAATATTTACACAATACCTTTTATTTTTGTATTTAATTATTTACTGCGTAAAATGTTGAGAAATGTAAAAAACAATTTTGTTGGTTAATGTTGAAAAAAATTTACAATTAACAATAAAAAATTGTTTAAACATTTTGAAAATCCATTAAATTAATACTGAATGTTTATATGTTAATTACCCATTAAATTTCGGGTAAAAAACTCGAATAAATATACTACAAATTGAATTTTTTTCAATCATGTTCTTTTTTGCAAAAGTTAATTAAGCCTCACAATAATAAATTAAATTTTTGAAAATTTATAACTGATTGCATAAATCCAATTATTTTCAAAAGCAATAAAATTTTTCGCAGAAATTCAATTATGTTCAAGAATTTTTCAATATTCTCGTCAAAATGTCAATTATTTTTTTAAAATTTAATAAGAAATCTATTATTTACAATATTTTTATAAATTTCTTCGCAATAATTATATTATTTTTATAAATAATAAAATTTCTTTTAGGAATTCATTTTTTTTATAAATAATAAAATTTATCGCAAAATTTCCATTATATTTTTAATACAATTTTAATCAAATTCATCAAAAAATGTCATTGTTCTTAACAATTTTATGAAAAATCGTTAAAAGAAATCAATGATTTAAAAATGTATTGATGAAATTCTTTATGAGACTTCAATTTTAGTCAGAATTCGTTAAATTTTTACAAAAAATAAAAAGTATTTTTTTTAAATCGAAATGTTGAAGAAACATTTCTATTTGGCCTTAAGAATGTGTCCACCAAAAAACAGAAAAAAAAATTATTTTCTATAAAAGTTTTTGCAAAATTAATTTTTTGGCAACTTTTCAAACAAATTTGATTTCTCCTAAATGAATAAACCGATTTAAATGAACCAAGCGGAAATATAAAGGGAATAGAATATACTTTCGTTCAGAATTAGAAAATTTTTAAAAACTTTATTTTTGAATAATTATTTAATAAATTTTTTATAAAAAATTAATTTTTTTTAATGTTCTACGCATTTTAAAAATTGGAAAAAAATATTAATATACACTTAAAACTGTAAGAAATCATAACACAGCCCCACAAAAAAAGAAAAGTACCCTGCGCGAAAGTCCACAGTACCATTCCCCTATGTATTTTGATGCGCTGAACACGAATCCGAAATCAGATTTGCTCCATCACGTCAGGATTTTTTTCTAACCTCAAAAAACATGTCAGATTTTATGTAATTTATGTAAAATACAAAATTTTTTAAAAATTGATTAGATTTGTCTCAAACTTGTTTCTCGGGGGTTTTTAAGATCGCAGTCAGTTTTTAAAAATTCAAAATGGCGGATCCAATATGGCGGACAAATTTAAAAAATTTGTTGGATTTTCACTTTACTTGGTATATAGGAGTTTTCGGGGTCGTTGATTACAAATTTGCAGTCAGATTTTAAAAATTTAATATGGCGGAAATGGTGGTGGAATTACCTTTGTAGGTTCAACTAGAGGTTTTTTTATAATATTTTTGGAACCTGGTGTAAAGGATGTTCTTTTAGGCCATTCTTTTTGTACGTAATGTTTTTTTCGATCTCTACTGTCCCACAAACATAAAGAGCAAGGTGTTGCAAGGTCTTTTCGTAAAACCTGCTTGTTGGCCCAACATGATACTTATAATTTTAAAATCTCCACAAATTTGCTAATTGTGTTCTTTATATTTAATTTTCTCCAAAACTAATTTGACAGTTTCATAATCTTCTTTAAGTTCAGTGGAATGGGCTACGGGAATTGAAGCAAAAACAATAGTGTTATGAATTAGCACTGCCTATAGACTTCTTTTAGAAGAGTCAATGAATAACCTCCAATGTTGATCTTCATATACGTTTGGTTTCAATTCATTAATTAGTCCTTCAATGTCAGAACAATATACTAATAAAAGCTCATCGTCTTTTGTAGAATATTTCCGAAATTGCTTTTCTCTGTCACGATAAAAGTAAGCTGTGGTGCCTTTAGATAACAAGTTTTTCTTTTTTAAAACTGAAGCTAGATATTCTGCTCCATCTTTGGGTAATTTCAAATCTCTGATGAGGTTGCTAAGCTCTTCTTGCGTGAAGCCTTCTTTATACATGCGTAAATTATATTCTTTTTATTATTTTTATTATAGCCCTTTACATTGGTCATGCAAAAGTAGCAATCTCCTCGATTCAATGGTTTTTTCCACAATGTTGGTTTTTAAAAATTCAGGTGTTTATTCTCTTTCATATCATTCCAACGAGTTAACATTGTGTAGCAGGAACTGCAGATTGTATGTGGAACCCATTTTTCATTCTGATTGACTATCTCAAAATCAAAACAATCTTTGTAAATTTGTTTAATGTTTTCATTAATTAATTTGCGATTTTTCGGAATATCAAATTGTCCGCATACGTAACAAAATACATCTGCATTGCTGTCACATGTATGTTGTGAGGTTGACACTCCAAAAAGAACTTTTGAAGCGTTTGATAACTCTCATACCTCCCTAGGCCTAAGTATGAGAGGCTTTCCGACTTTGACGAGGACATTGTCAACTCGTCGTCGGACACACTACGGTATCATCCTCACACCCTAACGTCTCCCTGCAAGGCAGCGCGCCTTTGCTAGCTTCGTTACTTCGATAGCCAGGAAGCAAATTATTCTACACATCCCCTTTCGGGGCAGTTGTCATCGCCTACTTCATCTATCGAAGCAGCAGGATTATTATTGTGCCAAAGCACAACGGAAATACAGTACTGTATTATGTCCTAGCAGACCTGAGTCCAAGAGAAAAGTATTCTGCAATTGTTGAATTGAACTTTATCCAGAAATTATGCCTAATTCTCTAGAAATGTTCCTAGATGTCGTCTCGATAAACACATTTTAATTTAGGCATTTAGGTTACCAAAAATCTGCATTTCCTGCTGCATAAATGTTTACCAACAAACTTTTCGAAACTTTTAAATTCACTGACTCCCAAAATGCTTGCATATCAAGTCATATTGGACCAGTTGTTAGAAATTTTTAAAGTCTGATTTGAAATTTGTGATCAGTGATCCGAAAAACCACTGAGTACCCATTTTAAAGCAAAATAAATCAATTTTCAATAAAAGGACCGCTATATTGGATCCGCCATATTAAATTTTTAAAATCTGACTGCAAATTTGTAATCAGCGACCCCGAAAACCCCTATATACCAAGTAAAGTGAAAATCCAACAAATTTTTTAAATTTGTCCGCCATATTGGATCCGCCATTTTGAATTTTTAAAAACTGACTGCAGATTCGTAATCAGCGATCTTCAAAACCCCCGAGAAACAAGTTTGAGACAAATCTAATCAATTTTTAAAAAATTTTGTATTTTACATAAATTTCATAAAATCTGACATGTTTTTTGAGGTTAGAAAAAAATCCTGACGTGATGGAGCAAATCTGACTTCGGATTCGTGTTCAGCGCATCAAAATACATAGGGGTATGGTACTGTGGACTTTCGCGCAGGGTACTTTTCTTTTTTTGTGGGGCTGTGTAATCCGTTGAGAAAATTTTGGAGCGACAATTATTTTAAAAGTTATAATGAAAATTATATTGGCGCTGTGTAGTGCATCAACGCTGAAATCAGTTTTTGATCATTTTTATCAATTTTTATGGCTATATAATTGAATAAAAATGTTAATTTGACAGTGTTTTGTTCATTTCGTAGTTAAAAATAATGTTTTTATTTTGAAAATCATCAAAATCGCATCTCCGTTCAATATAATTTTTATTATAACTTTTAAAATAATTGTCGCTCCTAAATTTTCTCAACGGATTTTGATTTGTTACAGTTTTAAGTGTATGTTAATATTTTTTCAAATTTTTAAAAGGCGTAGAACATCAAAAAAAATTAATTGTTTATAAAAAATTTATTAAATAATTATTAAAAAATAAAGTTTTTAAAAATTTTTTAATTCTGAACGAAAGTATATTTTATCCCCTTTATATTCCCGCTTGGTTCATTTAAATCGGTTCATTCATTTAGGAGAAATCAAATCTTGTTTAAAAAGTTGCAAAAAAATTAATTTTGCAATAACTTTTATAAAAAATAATTTTTTTTTCTGTTTTTTGGTAGACACATTCTTAAGGCCAAATAGAAATGTTTTTTCAACATTTCGATTAAAAAAAATACTTTTTATTTTCTGTGAAAATTTCACGAATTCTGACCCATTTTAAGAAATTTTGAATATTAAATAAATTATTTATTTTTGGATTTAAATTATTGAATTATCTAATAAAAATTTATTTCATAATGAATTTCAGTTAAAGTTTTACATAATAATTTAATATTAAAAGCATTATTATTATAGCATGAATTTTAAGAAATAATTAAATTTTAAAATGGTTTCAAATCAAATTCTTTAAAAATTTGTATTTTTCATACTTCTAACTAACAATTCTGTAGAATTAATTATTTTAAAAAAGTTTAATTGAATTTTATCCTGAAATTATTTGAAGTGCTTATATTTTAATTCGTATTTAATTAAAGAATTTCTGAATAATTTAAATTTCGTAAAATTAATTAGTAAACAAATGGATTTTAAAATTCTCAAAGAACTTTTTTAAAAAATTATTAAAAATAATTTATTTTTGTGAGAAAATAATAATGATTAAAATTTATTTAGAAAAAAAGTTATTGATGTTTTCATATAATTTCAGAAATAGGTAAATAAATGTAGGTAATAGAAC
The DNA here is from genome assembly GCF_015476425.1 of Leptopilina heterotoma. Classification (NCBI taxonomy): domain Eukaryota; kingdom Metazoa; phylum Arthropoda; class Insecta; order Hymenoptera; family Figitidae; genus Leptopilina; species Leptopilina heterotoma. Next base: position 1,155,421 of record NW_025111199.1, read on the forward strand.
ATTTTTTGAGTGTCTAATCATTGTTAGAGTGTATCAGAATTTTCTTTAGGGTTAGGGAAGAAGTCAAAATTTTGTCAAATAATTAAGTTTTTCATATAAAAAAAGAAAATATTTTGCAGGATTTATTTTTTTAGAAACAAAGGAAATAATGTATAATATAATAACATTATTAATTTTTTTAAATTAAGAAAAATATTTTTGAATTATTTGAGAAATAAAAATAATATTATTAAATTAAAAAATTAGTGAAAAAATAATGACGTATAATATTATCTATTAGAATATATCAAAAAAACAAAAGCATGCACAATAGTCTAACTTCAAGTGTGGACAGACTGGACAGACTGGACAGAATGAACAGAATGGACAGAATACGACGATTATTATAGTTTAATAATTAATAATTGCGGTTTCATTAAATTCCAAGAATCAGATGGTATTTCTTCATGTAATAGTATCGGCAAAATAAAAGATTGGGAAAGAGGTAAACGCGAAGAAGTATTACCTTTTATTAGTATTTTTAACCCTCCCACTGCGAAAACAGGTTGTTTTATGATTGATTCTGGTGCAGAAGTTAATTTAATTAAAGAACATCTGCTACCAAAAGAAATTTGCATAAACAAATATAAACCTACATTATTAAAAGGTATAGAAGGAAACATATACGTTACTATTGAAACAATAGATTTAGCAATTTACGATAGAACTTCAACGTTTCATGTTGTTCCTTCTGATTTCGATATACCTTGTGAAGGAATTCTAGGCTCTGTTTATCTAACTGAAACTGATGCTCTAATTGATTATGAGCGATAAGTATTAATAATAGATAATTCAGAAAAACTCATAATATTTAATAAAGAAAACCTAGATCAGAATAATCCCACACATTTTCTAAATCGTGTAGAAGACTGTGATTCTTGTAACACGTCTGAATGGAGTGAAATAGTTAATTTATCTGTCGAAAATTATGAAAATGAAGATGATCCTCAGTTAAAATTTGATGAATCTTACGAAAATGCTCTTATTTCAAATGTAGTGTGTGAGAACTTAAAAGATTTATCTAAAGGTTTAGAAATTAATACTTCTTCAACTACTGAAGTAAATGAAACATTTAATTTTTTATTTAAAACTGAACTAGAAGACAATACTGTAGTTTATCATGTTAAAGAAAATAATGAAGTTGTAAATAATATGAATAAAATTATCTAAATGAATTGATCATTTAGATAACGAAAAAAAAATCATGTTATTAATATGAGTGATGCATAACGATACGAGATTTTCAATTATCTCACTTCATATTGATCGTTTTCAAAAAATGATAAAATTAAGTAAATATCGTTCATTCATTTGCTTTTTTATCGTATCGTACTGAAATATCGATCGACACCGAACGATAATGTCGGTTCTTATTAGAAAATAAAAATTTATTCTACAATGACAGAAGAAAATTTAGACAATTCTACGAAAACAAGATGGACTCTTTTAATTAATGCTATTTTAAATAAACAGTTTTTTGAGTCTTTGGCAAAGAAGTACAAAAGTTAACTATTTGTTAATTAATAATGTTTATAACAATATAAATAAGTTACTTTTTAAACAAGAAAAACATATATTCTTTAAATGAATCTAAATAAAGAAAAACGTGAAAAAAAAATTTTTAGTTAAGAGGAATCAAAGTTAACTATTTATTAATTAATATTGTTTAAAACAATTTAAATAAATTACTTTTTAAACAAAGAGGACATATATTCTTTAATTTAACTTAAATAAATTGAAAAGAAAACGTGGAAAAAAATCTTTTTTATCAAAGAAAAATTAAAGTTATCTATTTGTTAATTAATATTGATTATAACAATTTAAATAAGTTATTTTTTAAACAAAAAGGACATATATTCTTGAAATGAACTTAAATTAAAAAGAAAATGTAGAAAAAAAACCTTTTTTAGTGGAAAGGAATCAAAGTTACCTATTTGTAAATTAATATTGTTTGTAACAATTTAAATAAGTTACTTTTCAAACGAAAAGGACATATATTCTTGTAATCAACTTAAATTAAAAAGAAAATGTGTTTCGAATTTCGAATTGGCCGATTCAAATCGAATTTTCTCTCGATTCGAGTTGAGCAATTCGAAATTCGAACCTTCGAATTGACTAGTTCGAATCGAATTATCTCCGATTCGAATTTTCTGTTCTCGAGTCGATTAATGTTCGGTTCGACTCGATTAAATGCACACCTCTATAGTGCAAGCTTGCAGCAGTAGGACATTTTGTTATTTGCCAAAAATTTGTCATCAAGCTTACTCTGTAAGTTTGCACACCGTGCACAGCAATCTTAATGCAAGTTTGTGGGTAGTTTATGTGCTGATTGGGCGTTTTTATTAATAATTTTAAATTTTTCTTCTAAATAGTACCCTATTGAAAAAACCAACATGGGATCCTACATAGGATCTTACGTGGGTTCTTATACAAAAACCTGTATAAAATCCCAGATCCCACGTAAGAATCCACATGGGATCCCATGTAAAAGCACATGTATATTTGGGACACGATTTGAAACAGGAATTCATGTGGGAATTTGAGTTTGTGTATCTACATAAAAATCCACATGAAGTCCTATGTGAGAATACATAAAGGATTCCATAAAGGATTCTATAAAGGATTTCATATGGGATTTCATATGGGTTTTCATGTTTCATATATAAGATTTCACATAGAATTTCACAAAAGATTTCATATGTGATTACATTAGGGATACATTGTGAGAAGTTTCAAAGGATTACAAATTATTTAATTAAAAATTAAATAATAAATTGTATTAGCATTTCAAATCATCAGTAAGAAAAAAAATTCGATAATTTGAAACATTTCTTCTGAGCTATAAACTCTCAGTTATATAGTGTTGAAAAATCATGTTAACAGGGGGATAAGTCGCTCTCGCCACCTGGCGGTGAAAGTATATGAACTGTGGTATTCTGTATTATTAATAAAAAACCACGTGAGATCCTATGTAAGATCCCATGTGGAAAATTACATGGGAAATAATATACAATGTCACCTGGGATTTCATATAATTTTCATTCCTATGTAAAATCCTACGTAAGATCCCATATGATTTTATATGCGGGAAATAACATAGGAAATTACATGGGACCTTACGTAGGATTTTACGAAGAAATGAAAATTATATGAAATCCCAGGTAACATTGTATATTATTTCCCATATAATTTTCCACATGGGATCTTACATAGGATCTCACGTGGTTTTTTTATTATTGATACAGATTAACACAGTTCATATACTTTCACCGCCAGGTGGCGAGAGCGACTTCTTCCCCTGTTAACATGATTTTTAACACTATATAACTGATAGTTTATAGCTCAGAAGAAGTGTTTCAAATTATCGAATTTTTTTTCTTACTGATGATTTGAAATGCTAATACAATTTAGTATTTAATTTTTAATTAAATAATTTTTAATCCTTTGAAAATTCTCACAATGGATCCCTAATGAAAACACATATCAAATCTTTTGTGAAATCCTATGTGAAATCTTATATATGAAACATGAAAACCCATATGAAATCCTTTATGGAATCTTTTATGTATTCTTACTAGAGTTGTGCAAAAAGCTCGAGGCTCGAGCGAGCTTTTTCGAGCTTTTCATTTTTCGGGCCGAGCCGAGCCGAGCCTAATCAGTTCGAGCTCGAGCCGAGTTCGAGCCGAGCCGAGCTGTGTAAAAAGCTCGAATAGTTTCGAGTACTCGAGTTAATTCGAGTACTCGAATTTTTCGAGCACTCGAGGGAATTCGAGTACTCGAATTTTTTCGAGCTCTGAGTAAATTCGAGTTCTAGAGAAAATTCATAGAATTTTCGCATTTATTATATTTAGCAAATAGAAATATTGATTCAGTAATTCAAAAAAATTCGAAATTTTTTACTTATTAATAGTTTTTTTAGTAAGTCAAAAGCTCGAATCCATTCGAGTACTCGAAAAATTCGAGTACTCGAATTCACTCGAGTGCTCGAATTTAATCGAGTACTCGAATTTACCCGAGTACTCGAATTTTTCGAGTACTCGAAGTCACTCGAGTACTCGAAAATTTCGAGTACTCGATACATCGAGCCGGCTCGGGCTCGGCTCGGCTCGGCCCGAAAAAATTTCGGCTCGGCTCGGCTCGACTTTTCGAGCTTTTTGCACATCTCTAATTCTTACATAGGAATTCATGTGGATTTTTATGTAGATACACAAACTCAAATTCCCACATGAATTCCTGCTTCAACTCGTGTCCCAAATATACATGTGCTTTTACATGGGATCCCATGTGGATTCTTACGTGGGATCTGGGATTTTATACAGGTTTTTGTATAAGAACCAACGTTAGATCCCATGTGGGTACTTTTAATAGGGTAAAATTTGTTTTAATCTACAATTTTCTGTACACTTAATACAATAATAATTCAGTTACTTACATTAATTAATGGTAATTTACATTATTAATTCAATGCAAGTGTATACACTGTAAAAATATCTTGTATAAATTTACAATGTTCAATGCTGTAAAATTTTGCCACTATTCCGTTGTGGTGATTATATATAACCTAACATGGTAATTTTACATCATGCAACACGCAGTTTTAAAATATAAACAGTGTATTTTGAAAAACTATTTTATTTTAAAAATAAATATGATGTAAAATTATTATGTTAGGTTATGTATAGTCATCACGTTGGATATGGTGAAAAAAAATTTCTATCATTTGACATTATAAATTTACACTACATTTTTTTACAATTTAACATAATTTACGAGTTGTTCATCCCTTTCGTGTTTCATAATAATTTTTAAAAATAAATTAATCTTAAAATTTTTTTTACATTTAATAAGTTACGAAAAATGTACATTTAAAATCATTATAATGAACTTTATTTTTTTATTCAAATAATAAATCTGTTTATATTGTGTCTTTGGTTCTTTTGTAGCCAAGGTCAGAATCGACAGATTTTTGTGCACAAAATTTAATTTCTATAAAACCATTCTACATTCTATTTACATAATTGAATTTTTTTCCCGTATTACAAAAAAATAGAAGAAAAAATATTTTTATAATTATTAAATGTAATTTTTAATAAATTAAAATTATAAATAAGTAAAACATCTGTTGAATAAAAAATAAAATGTTAGTGACGTTACTAAATTAAATAAATGACTTCAAATAATATTGTCAAAATATTTTCTTTATCTTCTTTTCTTCTTTTAACTTTAAAGTCCATCAAAGACAAGGCCATTAAGAGTTTTAAATGTTAGAGTGTCATAAAATTCATATCTCAAAACATCCAAAATGTAAATTTTTATAAAGTTGTTTTCTTTATTGAAATTAACTAAATTTATATTTCATTAATATGTTTTGTCTATTTTGTTATATCCCTTTAAAAATTTTGACCTGGGCCATGTCGGGGCCATATCGGGACAAACCGGTTCACGATCTGGAAACCAGACCTGGTTCCGGCCTCTTTCAAAGAGGCCCTGTCTGGTTAATGGGATTTTCCCCGATTTTTTCGCTACCCAGGTATAAATCTAATAATGACTGCATTTTATTATATTAAAGCTCGTTATTTAATTACACAGGCACACAAAAATTTTTTTTTTTCGTGACCCAGAGAATATAACATTATATTCCTACGTTTCAGGGGTCGCTGAAACCGAATATGACCATGAAAATTTTTTGTACTTGCCAGTTTTCCTGCTACCACCCCCTTTACAACCCCACATGAGAGTGAGGGGGTTGACATTTCAGTTTTCAAAAAAGTCGAGTAGAGTGTCTATTCTTATGTATTTTGGGTCGCTGAATAGGAATTTGAATTTAAAAGGATTGAGATCCTTGTCGAACTAACATAAGTTCAATACTTGATCACGGATTCATGGGTATCACTTTTTAGGAATCAAATCAAATTGTAGAGAGAATTTGTACAGACGAAAGTTGGGGTTTATGAAAGAGTTTAGAAAAAGAAAAAAATAAAGACAGTTAATTAATTTTACTCACTTTTTAATATAATTAAAGTTGAACAACAATTGAAACTGGAACTGGAGATTGAAGATGAGATGTGTCCAATAATATAAATTTGATAATTTTTAAGATATTCAAATTAAAACAATAAAACTTAAGAATAGAACTTGAACTTGAAAATATTTGAAACTGGAACTTAAAAATTTGAGAGAACTCCTAATTGAGTTGATGACTTTAAGAACTTAGAGAGAACTCTAGTTTGAATTGATAATTTTTTGAGAACTTACCTTTCCTTAAGAAACACGTATATTTATGTCAGTGTTCCCAGTACCAATTTTCTTAATAGAGGAAAATTTAGGGAAGGAAAAGTTGTAGAAAGGGAAAAAGAGGTTGGCTATTTTAGGATTGGTTTAAGAAAAGAAAATGGAGAGAAAATGTATTAGGAAAATGGGCCTAATTGGTTAATTTTGGGTCCGTCTCATTTTGAAGGGTTTAACGCGTAGGAGGATCCCTTAAAAAGGGGCTGAGTTTTGACTCTTCTTAACTTCATCTCCCTTTCCACTTCCAATTTATAGAATTTACAGAAATGACTATTTTCCCTAAATTTAACATATTTCTGATTTTAACATATTTTATACAAAAAAATTGGAAATTTTGTTTAAACATTATTTAAAAATGACGATTATTTATGTTAATAACAATAAAATAGTGAATTAGTGAATTTCACAATTAATTCGATGTAAATTATATTATTCAATAATTATTTAGTCAATTTGTTAATTAACAAGATATTTTGAGGTTAATTATTAATAATTTGTTTAGAAGTTATAATTGTTATAGTTAATAACAATAAAATTGATAATTTCTATAATAATTAATCAATATATAGGCAATTATTGTATTATTATTATTTTTTTTTGTAGTCGGAAGTGGAAAATCTGTGAATTCAGATACCTGGATAAAAGAATCCCAGGATATGTGGGTCTGACCGCTCTTGTTCTCGTCGACCCACTAAAAACCACTTCCGTCTTTTTCCGGACTATTGTTCAACCCACGGAACCACCTATTGGCTACGAACTTCGTGGGGTGAAGGTCCCATTATGCCGCTCACGCGACCCTTACGTGCCGTTTTTCTTACGCACTCTTATTTTTGGTCCTTGCGAGAGTCTTTTTGGCCTCCTCAAGGGCCGACCTAAAGACTCCGCATCCACCACTGCCTTCGATATGGTTTGCGGCGACAAGGTTGACTTGTCGCCGCACTCTTCCTTGCATAAGAAGCTAGTTGGGCTGATTTTGCAAGACGCAGACCTATGACCAACCTCACCGCACTTAAAGCACGCAGCCGATCTGTCCACCGCCTTACAACCTCTTCGTATGTGGCCGTATCCCAGGCATCTATTGCATCTATTGCAGCTGACGACCCTTCGATCCGCCATCTGTACCTTACCAAGCTTTCTACAATTCTTGTCACCTCCTCAGTGAACTTCTCCTTACCTTCTGATCCTTCTATTTTTATAAGAAGGTCACCTTTCTTTGTAGGTCTTGCTCCTACCACATTTGTCTGTCTGGCGTCAGGTTTGGATTCTTTTTTAATTTTTCCCAATACATCAGCAAAACTAAATCCCTTGGCCACCTTGACAATCATTGTTGATTGTCGCGGTAACCTTGGTACAATCCTGTCTCTTCTGCGTCTTCGGTCCTGCCGTGCCTCTTCTGCCCAGACTCTTCTATCAACTCTGTCCAAGACTATTCTTGGTACAAATAAAGCGTTGTTGCCCTCCTGTATCCTTAGGCCACTGTGCACCGCCCCCGCGCTAGGCGGTTGACGGTCGGAACCAGTGAGGGATGTAGCCGAAGCATTACCCCGCAGGTACTCCTTATTTTCACAATTGCTCATTTTGGTCTTGCTGTTTGTCCCGTAACGAGAGACAATCGGTTATATGGGTGTGATATTAGCATTTTGTGAATATGTGTGCTGTAATTGGTGTAAAAGCGATAAAATTGTATGTAACCCATATGTGTGTAGAGAAGTGTAGGTGTATAGTGTACTGTTTAGTTGTCCTTTAGTGGAAAGCCCCGCCACCACTGCAAGGTCCACCGAACATATCCAAGATGCCAGTCGTGTCTGGCAGCGAAACCACTTTTCCCATCACATCAAAGAAATCAGTCGTGTCTGGCAGAGGACCCACTTCTCCCAGCCTATCAAAGAAATCAATGTCAGTTCGGCAGTGGATCCACTTTTCCCAGCACATCAAAGAAATCAATGACATTTGACAGTGGGCCCGCTTCGCCCAACACATCAAAGACATCAATGATGTCCGGCAGTGGACAACCAGCGGCGGAGATTATTGTATTATTTAATAAATATTATAATAATTTTATTAATTTTGTTGATTAACTCATTGTTTAAATATTTATTGTTTATAAAATGTTTAAAATTATTATTACTAATATTATTATCAATAAAATGAATGGTTTTGATTGATTTATAACTAATTTAGTGAATATTCGGATTATTAGTTTTATTATTTAATAGTTAGTTAATAATTTATTTAATTTGGTAATTAACATTTATTTAATTTTTAGGTTATGAACAATTATTTTGAAATACTCTATTAATTAATAAAACCAATAGCTAAATTTATTATTTCGTTATTACTGATAAGATGTTAATTATTTATTGCTCAATAATTATTGTTAATTAACATTTGTTAATTAATAGTTGATTTATAGTTTCCATTTGTTATTATTTAATGATTTGGTTAAAATATTTTAATTAGTTTATAATAATAAATTTGTAGTAATTATTTATACACAATAATTTTTTAACAATTAATAATTTTTAACGTTGTTAATAATTAATTTTGAATACTAAAAATAAAATATATGGAAATTATATATTGCAAGTTAGAATTTTGAGTATATATATATATATATATATATATATATATATATATATATCTTATTTAGGGTACTTATCGTTTTTAGACTGAAGTGTTGATTTTTGGGATTGGATAAATTTATGGTGTTATAAATTTTTTGATTATTTCTATTTAAAAGAGATTGTAGAAAACTCGAAAATATTGATTTTAGGGATTAAGATTTTGAACTTGAGAGAAAATTTTATCACTCATAAATTTTATCCAGTCCCAAGAATTTTAACATCTGGGAAAATTAAATAAAAGGAAAATGAAAAGAAAAACGAAGAAAGATACAGAAATTAAATGTAGATATGAAACTAAAAACATTGGTTAGAATTCACAGGATATAACAGAATTTACATAAATTATTTAGGGGAGAGTGGGGCAAAGGCGCTATGCGGGGCAAAGATGTTTTTTAAAATATCTCCTTTATTTTCTGTCTATTCCAATTGGTATTAAAAATTAAGTTGCAATGCAATCAGACCAATTGATTAAAAAAAGAAAAACCAAAAAATATCAAATATTTTAAGAAATATAACAAAAAAATTGTTTTGCAAAAATAAAATGATAATTTTACTGAACAAACTTTTATTTTTTAAAACATAAGTTTAAGTATTTAATTTTTAAAAACGTAACATGTAAATAAATAAATATTTCTCTACACAACTAGCGTGGTGTTTTAGTTTAATTTTGTATCTAAATATTTTAAATTTAAAGTAAAAAAAAAGTTTGTTATGTAGGGCAAAGGCAATATTAAACATAATTTGGTTAAAAACAATTAAATATTCCCATTTTCTCCTTATTAATTCACAATATAAGGTTAAAATCACTAAAAGTTTTTATTTTTTATTTAAATAGTTTAATTCTTTTAATAATATGTTGTTAACCTTATGTTTCGTTTTTAAGGCTTATAAATGCTTTCTTTTAGAAATATAAGCGAAATCGTCGCTGCCCCAGCGTGTGGGGCAAAGGCATTTTTGCATTGTTTTTAAATTTCATTAAATAATGTATTTATAATTATAAGATACTAAATAACAACTATTAAAATTTCTTGTTGATTAGTTTTAGAATAATGAAAAACAAAGACCGCATAAATTAATTGGTTAATTTAAAAAATATACATCGATAAATGTAAACCTAGCGCCTTTGCCCCACTCTCCCCTATTTAATTAAAATTCAATCATGTTCGCTATTTTTTTCGTGAAATCTACTCACGAGACTATATAAAATAAGCAAAACTGTAGTCCAATAGGCCAAGAATAGTGAAAACCCAGGGGGGATACACACTTTTTTTCTAAATAAAAAAAATTTCTAGTTTTTCGCTAAAAAAATATGAATATGAACTCCAATAATTTATTCTGTATTTTTTCTGTAATCTACACGTGAAAATAATTAAAAAATACCTAACGCCAGTCAACTAAACTATGAATTGGGAGAACTAGCATAGGTATAATTATTATCAAAAATTGAAAAAAAAAATTTAGGTTTCAGCTCAAAACGCAATGAAGATCAATTCTAATCATTTCTACTATATTTTTCCTGTAATCTACACGTAAAAATAGAAAAGTGTACCAATTTACAGCTCTCTAGGTAAAAAACTGTGAGCGCTAGGGTGAAATACACGCTTTTTTGGCGAAATTTTTAAAAACTTTGAGTTTTTCGCTGAAAAAAATATGAAGATCAAATCCAATCATGTTCGCTATATTCTTCCTGAAATCTACTCACGAAACTACATTAAATAAGCAAAACTGCACTATTATTTCTAAAATGAATTTTTTTTAGTTTTTCGAAAAAAATATGAAGATGAACTCCAATAATTTTTTCTGTACGTTGGTTGAAATCTACACGTAAGAATAAATTTAAAAATCTATAACGCCAGTCCACTAGATTAAGAATTGTGAGAACCAGCAAGGGTTAAAGAATTTTCGAGCTTGCAAATGAAGATCAATTCTAATCACTTCCGCTATATTTTTCCTGTAATCTACGCAAAAAAAATACATAAGTATGCCAATTTTCAGCTCTCTAGGTAAAAAACTAGGCGCCAGGGGAAGGTACATGCATTTTTTTTATCAATTTCCACCACGATTATACTCGGGTTAAACCGTAGGGAGGTTAACTATATGCGACTTTTAATTTTATTAAATTAAGAAGACATTAATTATTATCAATTTTTAATTCAAAATAAAATTTTATAAATTAACTAAAAAATGTAGTCAACTATTATATTAAACATCAACAAACTTCTAATCAAGCAAATATTATTTATTTAAATGTATTTGAAAAAGAATTTTGTTTTTATTGTTTTGAAAATAATGTCCAAATAAAAAATTCCTAGAATCTCGGTACTTTCGCTCGAATAACGATAATATCGTTCGAAAAACAAGACTTATTCTCATATCGTTTTTTTGACATAATATAAAGTCAAATATCGATCGTTTTTTGTATCGTGTCGATCGAATGCATCACTAAGTAGTTAAATATGAAGATAGATGTTTTGAAGTAGGTCAAGAATTACAAGCAGCTTCTAATATTTTTCATAAAATACCGACTATTGACGATGAACCTATTTATATTAAACAATATAAAATCCCTATTTCACTTCAACCAGAACTTGAAAAACAGTTGGACATTATGAATATGTTCGGATGCTCTTCGGCTTAAAGAATGCTCCACCCACTTTTCAAAGATTCATTGATGAAACATTCAAAGGTTTGCAGGGAAAAACTATTTTTATTTTTATTGACGATATAATAATATTTGCAGACACTTTAGAGGAACATGAGGAAAAACTCACTTTAGTTGTGGAATGTTTAAAAAAATCAAATTTGTAATTAAATCTAGATAAATGCGAATTCCTTAAAAACAATCTCAGCTATTTGGGACATTTAATTAGTAAAAATGGAATAATGTCAGATCCGCGTAAAGTATGTAGAATCTGTCATGAAATTTCCGACTCCTAAATCAGTTAAGAATGTTTGACAATTTTTAGGTCTAGCAGGATGATATTAAAGTCGGTTTATTCCTAACTTTTCACAAATTGCAAAACCCTTGAGTAATTTATTACGTAAAGATGCGAAATTTCAGTGGGACGAAAAAGATATTAATGCTTTCAAAATTTTACAAGCTTGTTAAGCTTGTTAAAGGATACTCATACATTTCCCACGATCGGAAACTCATAGAAATTAATGGATCCTTCTCAATAAATTTTAATAATTTAATTTTATTACCGTCAGATGGTAAAATATATGGTACTAACCATTCAATTTTATTAATTGTGATTTTAAATTCTTCATTATTGTCAAGATTTCCTGTTTGAATAACAGCATTTAAATCACTTCTTGATCTTATCAAAATGAGTTCATGTTTAGCATTTACAACAATTTTCTTATAATCTTCTGCAAAACCGAAAATCATACTGAGTGAAATTGTCACATTAAAATAACCATTTTCTATATTCATTTTTAAATCCAAAGCAGAATATTCAAAGACACCTGCATTTCCAACACGCATAAGTTGAGAAGGAGTTAGGGAAAGCAAGTTTTTTATTGTTGAAGTATGACCGACATATTTGCATCTATCAATCTCGATACCATTTAATTCATAACGAATTTCATCAAATAAGTGAGCTATAGCATTATTAATAAGAGCAACATTTTCTGTTAAAGTCTCTCCATTATTCTTCGTCATACGTCCAAATATATGTAAAGAACTACTGCTGGTAAAATAGATAAATCTTGATTTTGAACCATAATCCGAATTTCATCACTATTGTTAAAAGATGATGATGCATATGGTTGATGACTATGATTTTCATAACTAGCTATAGATTCATCAAAGTTCACTGGAGCTGGAATGCTGAGAATTTCGTCCATTTTTCTTATAACAACGACACAAATGAATATAAAGAATTTATCACCTCTCTTTTTCTTTATTTTTGATGTCTGATCCGTAGACCAAGTTTCTTTAGAAATATTTGATTCTGAGGTGTTAACACCTTGCGAGTTATATTCATACTGTTCTTCTTCACACATGTTGCTTGACTTTTATAAATACCCCCAATTTTTCTTTTTTTATTGTAAATAATTCCTATTATACTGATTTTATATGTAAATGTATTGTTATTGTCTCTCCTCTAAAATTAACTAATTTACCATTCTGATCAACTAAACGCAGCTGAAGATTATGTTTTGTCTTTACGGTGACTGGAAGCTAAATTACATTATTTGGAACTTCTATAATCTTATATCCTGTAGGAACAGAAGGAAAAAATTGATGTATGGTATGTACTTTTCATAACGCAATCATAAAAATGGCGTTATTTGTCCCTCTGTAGGTGAACGTAAAGTGAGTGTTTTTAGTACGTAGTTACGAAAATACTGCGAATGACAGTTCAGTTCAAAAAAGAGCTTTGTTTGTCCTTGTTCGAGTATTTTCGTAACGCTCGTGTAGTTGCAATTCCGTCCAGTAGAGGCGTAATTAAGTATTCGTTCAGTTATCTATGTTTACTGTGACTTACAGCTGCAACGCAGCGTCTCTCAAATCCCGAGAGTTTCTAACCTTCTTTTTCGAGATCGCTCGCTCGTGTTGAAAATTGTTGAATCTGAATTTTAATTTGTTATTATTAAAGTATATAAAGTGTTTTGAAAAAATGTCGAGTGATGAAGAAGAAATGTGTACGCCGCCAGAATTGAGAGAAAAGGCTGAAGAAATTTCATCTGATTTATTGCCGAAACAATCGAAAGATGTCTACTTGGAAACTTATCGAAAGTTCGTTGAGTGGAAAACCGAAAAAAACGCCATTACATCGGAGAACTGCTTGAAGGTTTATTTTAAAGATCTCATGCAAAAATTCAAGCCAACTATCGTATGGTCAATATATTCGAAACTCAAGAGCACAATTCAAATAAAGGAAAAAATTTCAATAGCCGAATATAAAGAGTTAAGTGCACTTTTAAGCCAAAATTCACGGGGATACAAGGGAAAAAAAGCCAAGGTCTTTACATCAGATGAGATTAACACATTTTCACAAACTGCTCCCGATGAGACTTACTTGGCGATGAAGGTAAGAAACGATTTACTGTTTGAGAATGTAAAACAAAACATGAAAATAATTGAATTCTTTCGAGAAATTTTATTATAATTATATTGAAAATTATTGAATTCTCATGAAGAATTTTATTATTTATGAAAAAATTGAATTCTTGTCAAGAATGTTATTAAAATTTTTGAAAATAATTGAATTATTTTGAAATTTCTTTTAAAATAATGGTTTCTTTAATAATATTTAATTGAAATTTTTTTTTAAATAACTGAATCTTATGACGAATTTTTTTTAAAGTTTTTAAAGCAATCGTGTTTGTTAATAATTTTAATTAAACATTTTGATTATTGAATCTTATTAATATTATTATAAAGTAATAAAATATTCTTGTTAAAATTTTATTAAAAGAGTGAAAATAATTCGATTTTTCTAAATAATTTAAATAATTTTTTGAATTAAAATATACGAATATGTTTCTATTTTTAGGTCATTTTGGTTTTTGGGATCAGCGGTTGTTGTCGTAAGTGTGAGCTACATTCAGTTAAAGTAAATCATTTAAAAAGTAATTTGAAGTAATTGTGCCAGACACAAAAAACAAAGTTCAGAGGAGATTTGTAATTGATCCGCAATTCGTCCCTATTGTGGAAAAATACCAAGCCCTTCGTCCTCCGAAAGCGGATAGAGAAAACTTTTTTCTACAGTTTCATCGAGGAAAATGTAGCGTCCAAGTTATTGGAATAAACACTATCGGAAGCGTGCCAAAGAAAATTGCGCAATTTTTGAAACTAGATAATCCCGAGGAGTATACCGGCCATTCATTTCGGCGCTCCTCTGCCACAGTTTACGCGGATGCAGGAGCTAGTACGATGGACCTACAACGGCTTGGGGGCTGGAAGTCAGCAACAGTCGCCCAAAGCTATGTCGAAGAATCGACCGAATTCAAAAAAATGACAGCGAAAAGGATTTCTACTGCAATAGTCGGACCTGTAATTGAAAAATCGTCTGCATTTGAAATGACTCCCGCAAAGAAAGTCAAAATTACTACGTCTCAAAATATTACTGTAAAAGAATCGTCGCCTAAAAAATCTATTGTCTTCAATAATTACAGCAACGTTACAATTAATTACCATAAATAAAAAACACTTTCTCTAATTTAAAATATATTATTTTAAGACTGAAAAATGTGATAAAGTATTCGAGTAATTTACTAAATTAAGTAAAATAAGAGATTAGAATAATATCAAGATACAATATTGCGTTAAGTCTGAAACATGTGATAAAATAAACTGTTCTAATTTAATAAAAAAAAATGTTTATTAATATATAAATAACCAACATTTTCCCTTAATTTTTTAGTGCACACTAAAGAAATACCTAGTTGATTATTACTATTTTGATTTATGTCGAGATCGCTTGTGTGAAAAATTCTGTTTTTATTCTTTAATGATATTATTTTTATTAATACGTCGAAGTATACGACTAGGTTTCGGGGGGCTTCGCCCCCCGACGCGACCGGTTGCTTGAGGTATTATAAAATGCGATTCTTTGAAATGTCGAAAATCATTATTATTATTCTTTTGAGTTGGTTTTTTTGTGGTCGGGGGGCGCGCGATCAGCTAGTAAGTACGCTTGACAGTGGTTCTGCTTTCCGAATCTTATGTATGCGTTTCTCAACATTCTTTTCAGTTATATTTGAATTGTTATAATCTGAATTGTTTTTAAGTGTCAATGCCTTTTTATGATGTTGTTATGAAAAGTATCGTGCGCAACACGTGTGGCGGCATTTTGGAACTCGCGCTTCTTTTTCGTAACTCGTCTCCGGTGAGGGCGCCTTCGGCGCTCTCACCTACGACTCGTTACGAAAACTTAGCGCTCGTTCCAAAAAGGCCGCTAGTTCACACTTGTTACGCAATGTACTATTCTCTTCATTAATATATTATCCTGTGGTAATATTACACTCAACACGTATAGCATTCACTCTTATTATAGATAAAAGTGAATCAGAATTATGTTGTGCAGGTCCTCCAAGACGTCCAGGTCCTTCAAAAAATCTGTCAGAAAATTTAAATATATCTTCCATAGTACCATATTTTGTGAAGTCAATATAAGTATTACTTATAAACTTACAACGTAATGTATTTTTATCAACAATCACTTTTAAAAAAATTTCTTTACCTACTCTAGAATTAATATGATTTACAATATCTTCAATTTCATAACTACCTGTAGGTATTGTCATAACGTAATCACTTATATAAAACTTATTACAACCTTCATCAACGTTGGGTATTGAGTTATATGTAAGAAGTTCAACAAGACCAAGTACATAATTTTTGTAAGAAGTTCAACAAGGCCAAGTACATAATTTTTGTTAGGTGATAGTTCAATTGGTGGAAAGTATGAAGCCTCAAGGGTTGAAGTATCCCCCGAAAACGTGAGAGTAATAGAATAATTCATGTTGAGCGTCTAGTTGTATACTGAAGCTTGAAATTTTTTACACATTCTTATATAGAATAAAGTTATTCTTCACTATAAGTTGATTACACAGAAATTTAAGACATAAATGTCCACATAAAAATGTATCAAAGTCTTGATATCTATTATGATTATATTTTGTACAGCTACCAACACCTAGGTAAACAGTTAGATCCAATGGCGGTGAAAGATTGCCAAAGCTGTCAAAATATTCGGTTTCATTGTTTACCTTTTTATATGCAACCCAATGAGTTCCAGGACCTTCTTTATTATCTAGATTTATTATTGCTGATTCATATTGAAATGGCCCTCCTATGGGTAATTCATTTCTCATAAAGACTCCTCTAAAATATGATATTTTTAAACTTTTAGAATATTTTAGAAGATTATAATCACTTAGTACACGGTGAGGTAGCTTCAATATTAGTTTTTTGATATTTTTTTCTTATTATATAATCCTTTATCTTTGTAAGGTTGCATATAAAGGCCAAGTCCTTGTTGATATGGTTTCATGTATAAACCTTTTCCTAAAGCAATGGATTCCATGGTATGATTATATCGTTGAACTTCTGAAAGTTCTTTCTTAGCAACATTAGCTTCATTTACAGCTTTCACTATACCGCTAATTCCACCACTAAGCGCCCCTAAATCACTCAGTCCAGCAAAAATTGGAACAAGAGGATTTACCGCCATACTGTTTTATAGCCTTTGTTGCACCAATCATAGCAGTTCTAATTGTATCTAAAGAGTTGTTATTAGATTTAATAGACTTTTTAGCAGCATTAACAATTTTCTTTAAAATAACATGTTTTTTAGAAACAACCTTCTTTCTCTTCTTCTTCTTTGATTTCTTTGTTTTAATATTTTTATATTTTTTATCAACTTTTCTCCACATCCCAAATTTAGACTTGGCTTTCATTATATTAGTTACAGCTAATGCAACTGCTTTTTCGCTTAATTTAGCGTCTTTAGAAACAACCCGTTCCCACGCCTTCTCAGCAAGTATTTTATCTGCAGAATTTCTTACAGCCACGTCTTTATCTTTTGTATAAGCTATATCATGATTTTTACAAGCTGCATCTAAAGGGTTTATACCAGAATCACCACGTGCAAGACGTTTTGCCAACTTCGTACCAGGTCCACAATATTGATAACCTGGGAAATGAAACTCGAATGGTAATTTATTGATTATAGTATTGAGAAAGCCTTGACCACAACAAGAAATTTTTTTATTATTCTTATTCTTTTTCACTTTATCATGAGTAATCATTCCTCACTCGACTGTGGTTCACAACCAACTGATTGGATACAGCTATATAAACGCTATATTTATACCTATACCTTCAGTCGATTTCAAGATGCGGTTTAATGTACAAGATGTTCAGCTCCCAATTGTGAATGTTGATAACCTTCTTCCAAACAAGGATGATGGTGTAAAACGTCATAGATGTCTATTTTCAAACAGCATTCCAAATAAACCTAATCGTACAAACAACAGTTTTAAATACACAAATGTTATTGCAAAGCTTTATCAGAAAACTGGAGAATCTTTACAGAAAAAGAATTTATTACCGCAATATATGTTAGTGAAAAAAGAATCATATTCAGACTACATCTACTGGGATGATCCAAATGAACTTGTTGATCGTTTACGATTACTTATAGCATCACGGGAAACTAGAAATCCAAGTCGTAACGACGAAATTATGAGTATTATTGAAGAATTACGTGAAAGTAAAATTATATATTAAGTATGTGTATATAAACTTTGAATCAGTATTGTGTTGAGTATTGATGTATTCATATATACCTTAAAAATGGATAACAAAAAGTTAACAGTTGTCACAGAATTACATAGACAAGCTAGAAGAAATTATCCACGTCGTAAAGTACAAATGCGTGGTGGGGATGAAACATGGCAAGCAGATTTGGTTGAAATGATACCATATTCGAAAGTTAACAAAGGATTCAAATATATGCTTACTGTTATAGATATATTTTCCAAGTATGCATGGGCAGTACCTGTAAAAAGTAAATCTGGGAAAGATGTTTCTACTGCTATGAAATCTATACTCAAAGATGGACGTATACCTAAAAATTTACATACTGATAGAGGCAAAGAATTTTATAATTTAATATTCGAGAATTTAATGAAATCATATAAAATTAAATTGTATTCAACATATAGTAATTTAAAGGCTTCAATAATTGAAAGATTTAACCGAACACTTAAAAATATGATGTGGCCACAGTTCAATTTAAGAGGAAATTATAAATGGGAAGATATATTACCATCTCTAATTTCAAAGTATAACAACCAGAAACATCGAACTATTGGTATGAAACCTAAGGATGTTAGGAAACAAGATGAAGAAAAATTATTGAAACACATCTCTAAACAGAGGAAAATTTTAACTAAAAGAGCAAAATTCAAAGTTGGCGATAGAGTTCGAGTGAGCAAGAATAAACATATTTTTGAAAAAGGATATACACGAAATTGGACAACTGAAATATTTACCATCTCTCAAATTAAATCAACAAAACCAGTAACATATAAGTTGAAAGATTATCAGGATCAACCCATCGAAAGTGGTTTCTATGAAGAAGAAATATCTAAAGTAAAATATCCAGATATATATATCATAGAAAAAGTTCTCAAGAATCGTCGTGATAAAGTTTTTGTAAAATGGTTAGGTTTTGATAATTCACTTAATAGTTGGATAAAAAAATCAGACATGTAATAGTTTATTAACTTTTTGAAAAGTTAAAGTTAACTTTCTGAAAAGTTAAAGTTAATTTGCTGGTATCATTGTTTTTTTTAATACAAAGATTATACTTTTTACTACAATCTTTATATTAAGCAAACTATGATACCAGTCAAATTGAAGTTAATTTTTTAAAAAGTCAAAGTTAACTTTTTGAAAAGTTAAAGTTAACTTTTTCTTATTTAAATATTTTTTACATTGAAATGAATGTATACTTACTACGGACCGTGACTTAGCAGGTTACAACTTGATTTTGAAGGGTGACAAACGTATTGTCTAAAAATTTGTAAGTAAGTTTCAACTTGACTTTTTCCAAGATAACAATAGTATTGTTTGAAAATCTTAAAGCATGCTTCAACCTGAATCTTGAATAGAATAAAGATATTGTCTAAAAAACTTTTAGACAGGTTTTAACCTGACTGCAGATGAGAACAAAGACATTTTTTAAGAAACTTTTAAACAGGTTTTAACTTGATTTGAAGATAGAAAAAAGTTAGAAATGGTTTAAGAATTTATTTTTACTTATGTAAGTTATAAAATCGGTATTACTATTTAAATTTATTTTAATATTAAGTTAATATAATATTGAATAATATGTAAGCTAATTGTACAAGGTTTTATTAAATAAAGTAGACATAAAATTGGTAATAAATTTTTTGGTTTATTAATAATCTTCATATTTCACCAATCCAATCTTTTACAATATATATAATACTCCACTATAAATAAATATAACATCTAATATATAAATACGTAGAATATATGAAACAATAAATATTTAAACTTCTAACATCACAACATTATTATTATCACAATCATTTTCATCGTTTTTGATTTTATAATGTCCCCAAGCAAGAGTGTCTGTACTGTTTTCTAATAAATATCTTTTATCATCATAAGGACTCAACGCTATTTTTGTCTGTTTCAGTGTATGTACATTGTGGAGTTTTGATCGTATAGAATATTGTACTCTAGTTTGTATTTTAATGTTCTTTAAGCAGTATACATAATCATTGAAAGTAATAGATTTTTTCACAACTACCGTCTTAACACCTTTTGCTTTTTTAAAAAAATCTTCTTCGTCCACACGAATACTATACATTTTACTTCG
The DNA here is from genome assembly GCF_015476425.1 of Leptopilina heterotoma. Lineage (NCBI taxonomy): Eukaryota > Metazoa > Arthropoda > Insecta > Hymenoptera > Figitidae > Leptopilina > Leptopilina heterotoma. The sequence goes on from NW_025111199.1 coordinate 1,175,741, forward strand.
TAAGCCAATAAATTCTGTTATTATTCGTCCATTACACTCATCTTTCATGAGTCCTAAGACTTTTTTGTTAGCTTGCGGAATTCCATATATATTATTAGCATGATAATCAGATGTATCAAATTTACAAATATCTGCTTTCATATCAGAGTAGATATATGTACATTTAATTTTATAAATAAGGCTGTCAGTATCAGTGTAGAGCAATTTACAATTTTTACCATACTTGTTTCTCATATATTTATAATGAAAATCATACATCAATGTTTTAGATATATCCAAAACGCTAAGTCTAATATAGATTGGTTTATTCATAAGCACTTCAGTTTTGTTAAGTTTCACAGCAACCAAGTTTTCATTGAAAATAGCTCGTATGTGGAAGTTCGGTTTTGAAGTAAGAGCCTCTGCTCCATACCTACCCTCCCATTTTGTTACAAGTTTTACATCTACACGTTTTCGTACATTCTCCATTGTCTTGCCATAAACTGCATTGTTCATAAGTTTGAAGAGATTTTTTTCAAACTCATTTTTTGCATTTGTTCGCATGTCGGTATTAAAATCGATATAACGCTTCAACCATGCAGATTGTTTAAATCTTAAAACTCGATGAATTTGAGTGAGTTTAAGACCACTCTCTATTGCTTGTTGAAGCGCACGATAATAAAGAATATACTTTTGTTTTGGTAGGAGGGTAGTGAGCAATATCTCTTGTTTTGATCCAGGTGGCTTTGAGTGTTCTGGACAAAATGATAAGTCACTATAACTTTTATATAGATCATGTGGATATTCTAAATCAACTTCTAATATATAACCAAAATCTGAATCATTACCGGTATTAAAGTTAAAAGACCTATCTACATCTTTTACCCACTCAAAACCACCATAGGGAAGTGCTTGAATCATAGCCCAACAATAAAGGTTATTAGCATCCAAATATACAATGTAAGATGAATCTTCATTTTCATTATAATTTTTCATGTACGGATTATTGGCATAAGCATATCTGTTTGAACATTGGCTAATCTCCCCTCTAATATCACTTTCAACAAACATAACCATATCAATATCTGTAAGAAGTTCCAACTCTACACCTGTATATTTTAACATGGCATCCTAACTAAGTCCAGGTGTTGTGTAATAATAAGCTGGATCTAAAGCATATGCATCAAGACATTAGTCTCTGAAATTCTCAAAAACATCTGCGAGTAGTAAAATGTCAGTTTTTATATACAAATATACATACTCGTAGAGATATTGACAATTAAAAGTAGACTAAACCGTTTGTGCATGACGACACAGGTCTCCTCAGAGATGGGCAGGTTATTCTAAAATGTAACGCTACAAACTTGGTGGGGAGTTGTTCCAAATGACTTCCAGATTCCAAATTTTCAAACCGATAAATCGTACCTGATCGTCTTTTCAAATTATCTCTTTTACAGATAGTCGGAAACTTAAAAATGTATTATCTTAATGTGGAAGCTTTGATTCAGAAGACGGCTGATTTTTCGTTATTAAAAAATTTTTTAGACAAAGGTTTTATAGATAATTATTTTCATGATTTTGAGAAAAGTGGGGGTAGGGGTGAGTGGGGCAAGACTGGGTACTTAAGGTTTAAAGCGCAAAAAAAAACGAAAATTATCGAATATATATTTTATTATTTTATTTAATAACCATCTTTGAGAATCAGTCTTTAGTAATAAAGGCGTACAAAGGCCATCTGTTTCTTAAAAAATCATAAAATTAATAATATGGAAAAAATTGTAAATCTCCCCATCTTGCCCCATCGGCGCGGTACTAAAAAAGCAACCTTTTTCTGTCGACAAATTTTACAAGTAAAGGTTGCATCTTCATCTTCGTCATAGACACCAGCACAACTGCACAAAGCCCATTGGCCGCAGACAGAACAAGCAGCCCAGCATTCATTTGAGTCTAAATAATAACCATTACAATTTATAGAGACAAAGTGTATTTTCCACTTTACCATCGCTAATTATTGATTTAACCTGACAACCTTTTTTCCTTTTGGTCACTCTTTTTTATTCAGTCTTGATTTAAGTAGTTTTCTTAACTTCCCTTATTTCTCTTTTCTTTTGCTTCATTTGTGTACCCCGTCTTCACCCACTCTTCCCTACCCTAACTTGCCCGCACCTACGAAATTGAATAAAATGATTAATTACTACAATTTACGATTCAACAAAGAAAAAAACATATGCTTCCCTTCTTCTGTAACCCTTGCCAGTTATAAAAAATTTTATATAGTTCATTAACTGTTATTATTAAATAATAAACACCTCATAAAAAAAGTGAAAAATTCACAAGAAAATCGTCGAAAACAGTTTTTTTAGTAAAACAGATAAAAAATTTGTTCTCATGGCTTTTAGGTTTTGTAAACAAGAAGCTATCGTCTCGGTGCAGTATTATGTAAAATATAATCGCGATTGGTTAATTCGTTTGTCAAATAGGGCCGGTACCCCGTCTTGCCCCACACTCCCCTATAAGTCCCAAAAATCACTTTTTAGTTTTTGTAAATACAACTGTTTTAAAAAATGATTGAATTGGTTTAAAATTTGTTAATCAGGGGTTTCGGGGTCGCTGATTGCGAATATGATGTCAAAATAAAAAAATCTGTGGACGGATTCCTAATCAGCGACCCCGAAACCCCTCGAGTAACGAGTTTCAGGCAAATTGAATCGATTTTTAAAAGTCGATCGCCATATTGGATCCAACATTTTGAGTTTTAAAAATCTGACGTCATATTCGTAATCAACGATCCCGAAAACCCCCGAGTAACAAATTCTTAGCGAATTCAATCATTTTTTTAAATTGTTGTATTTAGGTTAATTTGTATGCAGGACAACTGTTGAAAAATCAATGTTGACAGTTAATTTAGTTTGTTGTTGGCAATATCGCTATATTTTCGTAAAGTAGAGGGTTTAAGCTTTAATTTAACTCATATGACAAGTCTCTACCACGTCGGATTTACCCACTAGAAATTTTCAAAAACTACTAAGAAATGATTTTTGGGTATTTTACCCCCAATTTTCCCAAAATCCTGACGTGATGGGAGGTTTTTGTTAAATATTAATTCGGATTTACTGCAGCAAAAGCTACGGTAAATGACTTCTCGATCTCAGACAACGGAAATTTTTATTATTTTGCAGGCTTCTGAAATTATATATATATATATATTTTGCAGGCTTCTGAAATTATATATATATATATATATATATATATATATTCATATATGTAGCATTTTAACATGTGACAGACGTGTTTAAATTCAAAAAACCAAAAAGTTTCTTGAAGAAGAGACAATTCGGAACCATAATTATCTATAAAATCTTTGTCTAAAAAATTTTTAGTAACGACAAATCAGCAGTCTTCTGAATCAAAGCTTCCACATTAAGATAATAAATTTTTCAAGTTTCCGACTATCTGTATAAGAGATAATTCGAAAAGAGGATCAGGTACGATTTATTGGTTTGAAAATTTGAAATCTGGAAGTAATTTGGAACAACTCCCCACCAAGTTTGTAGCGTTACATTTTAGAATAACCTGCCCATCTCTGAGGAGACCTGTGACGATAATCTTCATCGCTTACATGAGCATCATTTAGGGTACTGTAAAATTTCTCTTTTGGAGGTAGTTGTGTCTCATTTAATTTCAATCTATTGTCTAAATACTCATATGGAAAAATTATTTTGCGTGTTAATAACTAAATCTTATTAACATCATAAGACTTAAATTCGGAATGTACTATTGTATATTTTGACAGATATGAAGCCAATTTATCCAAAGACGATGTCATGAAACGAAATAAATCAATGAATTTAAATTTTATACTATTTTCTGGGAGGTGTTTTGTCAAGCTAATATATTTTTCTTTAGTAATAGGAAGGAGATCAATTTTACCTTCAAACTCATTCGCAATAGCTTCTATAATGAAGTGAGCATCATAACCACTCAAATTATGGAAAACAACAGGAATAGTATGCAATTCCTGATAATTTAGGTTGCAATATTGATGAGCTACACCTCTGTATTTACCAGTTAGGTGACAATGATCCCTTACCTTAATCTCACCCTGATTAATCACTTTCCTACAAATGTGTCACTTATTAATTTTTTGAAAAAGATGCTCTTGCTTATCACTTAAAACTCCCATCGGAATGATAGTTTTAAATACAGGTTCAAGTGTCTCAGCAACTTGCTTCAATTCATGAGCAAACTATTTCGCTGCATTTTCTTCATCAATGGGAGATGCTTTGTATATAGATTTTGTATTATTACTTTTTTGTTCACTACATTTGAGATAATATCCAATGCTTAAAAGTTTATGATTTTGAACAATTTCTGTATTATCTCCCATAGATGAAGAATCTGTTTTAGAAAGTGAAACATATGTGTATTGGTTAACAGACCGAGGGAAGTGTATATCTATATATTTTTCCTTTATTTTTTATTTAAAAGCCCACTGCACGGTGATAATCTGTAAACCCAAGTGTTTCAAAACATGAAAACTATCTCACACATACGTATTTGATAATTCTCATTCTTATATCATGTGAATGATATAATAGAAAGAATTTTACTGTTTAATTTAAAAGGATATTGTTTCCCAAATTTAAAGATCCTCTAACAATGAGGTACGTGTCAAACTATATCAACTGATAAGATCTTGTTTTGACAACATATAGTAATATATTTTATAAATGAAATTATGTAATCTGTATTTCTCTTTAATTTAATATTATATTTTATTTTTGAGAAAATTTGTCGCTTTGTAACCAAATTAAAGGAATCTGCTCCAATAATTATTCGGTAATTTAGCCACTACTAAATAAGACAATTTTTTATCTTCTGTTCGTAGGATAAATATATTAAATAATAAATTAAAGTTGAATTATAATAATTAACACAATTTTTAAACTATATAGAAATCTTTTCTTATGATATAGTTTTTATATATAAATAATTTTGTGAGATCATTTGCAATAATCTATACGAACCGACCCAGTAATAAACAAAACAAAAATAAATAATAATGTTCATTCACTTTTGTAAGTATTCTTCCTTCGCTCAATAACCTTAACAATTTCAATATGTAAATACTCACAATTTGAAAAATCTACAACCAAAAATTAAATAAAATTTAATAATAAAATTTTATTAAAAAATTTACAACACAATTTACCTGCCTACAAAAGGTTAAGTTTTCCCTAAACCCTTAATTAACTATTCTATTAATAAATAAATATTCTTTAAAATTATAAATTTTACTAAATTCTAATTTAATTTGGATATGATAAAATTAAAATATCGAAAAATGATCAAAACTTATTCAATTTATATAATAAAATCTATTTATTTCTCTGAAAAATTAACTAAATAATTAATTTTAAGTAAATTAATTATTTCCTATTGTAAATAATATTTTTGGTGGTCTGGGATCAATATTTATTGAATCTTTCAAACTGCCACATCGATATAGCCTATTACTATATGAACACAGCTCATAAGAATATTCAATAAACTTACGATTTGCTTTTGTTACCCCTTTAGAAATTAAAACAGAGGTTGACAGTTAAAAAGAATTTAACGAGCTCCTCAAATTTTAATTCCAGGGCTTGACTTTGAAGATTATTTTATAATAAACAAGATATAAGTTGTAAAACAACAAATTCTTGTTAATTTTTACGATTTGTAGTGTATTTATATTAAATGTTAATAATTATAACTTTCAATAACAGGTTGGAAGTTGAAAAACAACGAACTCTTGAATATCTCCAGATTATAATATTGTATTTGTAATTGTAATAATTACAACCTATAATAACAGGTTGGAAGTTGAAAAACAACGAACTCCTGAATATTACAAGTATATAATATTCTTAAGTGTTTTTGTATGATAAGTGTACATGCTTACCCTTTCAAGTGTCAGAATAGAAATGAGAGAGCGAAGCCTTTGATTTCACTGTTTATATACCCTGCAAAAGACGCTATCGAACCTTCTAGAACCTTCTAGAATTTATATTCGCCCTTATTTCCTTCCGGTTAGTATGAAAATCCGCGTGACTTCCGTTTCGCGAAGCTATCGTTCTCCCTACTTATGGAAATTCATAACGCGTCATCTTTGTTTGACCAATACAATTTAAACTTCACCAGTAAGAAAAGCAATATATTTTCTCTCTCTTTGGTCTCCAAAATGTCTAACGTTTTCCCGAGAACAATGCCATTGTATAGCTGTCAATCACTTTTCTCCAGGAAGTTATTTTATTTCTTTCAAAGAACGATGCTGAAAAATGGTCAAAATTTGCCCCCGAAGGGGATTGTAAAAGAAGTATATGTTTTTATAGATTTTGACCTGCTGAATCCGAAAATCACCCTTAGAAAGTTCTAAACCTTTGGGAAAGGGTTGAAAAACCACCCTTAACTCAGAGACACCGTTTTCAATAAACAACAGTAAAATATGATAAAATTATGTAAATAAGAAACGTTTACACTATAATTTAATAAATTAAGGTAACAGTCATAACAACCGCATAATTTAAATCACGATTACGACCCTTGCAGTTTAAAAAACTACCCCATCATACATCAACACTTATGCCAAAACCCCAAAAAGTTATAAAACGTCAATATATTGATACATAACAAAGCAATAATTAATCCTTTAAAAATAAACAACGTTTACCACTACTGTAGAAATATCGGCCACCCCTAAATATGTTAAAAAACCACCCCTAAACAACCAAAAACGAAAAAAAACTTAAAATGTCATGGACTAAGATTCTAATGTTTTTGTTAAAGAGTTATCCCTACCAATAACAAATAACCCTTAATCATGATCAGAAACTATCCCTATATCATCCCTAAAAAATTACCTCCGAAGTTACAAATTAAAAACCAAATTATTTTGCTATTTATGACACTTTAAATAAATATTTGATATGGTGATAATCAATTTATTGCAATCAATAAAGAAAACACATAAAATATTTAAACCTTGAAGGTACAGTCTTTGGTGGTCCAATTAATAAAGATCAGAGTTTATCAGATAAAACCACTTAAGGTAAGAAACATTGTAGTCCAATCAATAAATATAAGGGTTATCAGGTCAAACCACTGAAGGTAAGATACATTGTTGTCCAATCAATAAAGATCAGAGTTATCAGGTCCAACCACTGAAGGTAAGAAATATTGTTGACCACTCAATGAAGATCAGTCCAACCACTGAAGATAAGAAACATTGTTGTCCAATCAATGAAGATCAGGGTTATGGGATCCAACAACTGAAGGTAAGAAACATTGTTAACTAATTAATGAAGATCAGGGTTATCAGGTCCAACCACTGATTGATTGGACAACAATGTTTCTTACCTTCAGTGCTTGGACCTGATAAACCTTATCTTCATTGATTGTTCAACAATGTTTCTTACCTTCAGTGGTTTAACCTAATAACCCTGATCTCCATTGATTGGACAACAATGTTTCTTACCTTCAGTGGGTGGACCTGATAACCCTGATCTTCATTGATTAGACAACAATGTTTCTCACCTCCAGTCGTTGGACCTGATAACACTGATCTTCATTGAGTGGTCAACAATGTTTCTTACCTTCAGTGGTTGGACCTAATAAATCTAATCTTCATTGATTGGTCAACAATGTTTGTTACCTTCAGTGGTTGGTCCTGTTAACACTGATCATCATTGAGTGGTCAACAATATTTCTTACCTTCAGTGGTTGGACCTGATAACATTGATCTTCATTGAGTGGTCCACAATGTTTCTTACCTTCAATGGTTGGATCCAATAGCCCTGATTATTATTGATTGGACCACTAAAGACTGTACCTTCAAGGTTTGAATATTTTATGTGTTTTCTTTATTAATTGCAATAAATTGATTATCACCATATCAAATATATATTTAAAGAGTCATAAATAGCAAAATAATTTGGTTCTTAATTTGTAACTTAGGAGGTTATTTTTTAAGGATGATATAGGGGTAGTTTCTGATCATGATTAAGGGTTGTTGAGTTAATGGTAGATGTAACAATAGTTGCTTATTTGTTATTGGTAGGGATAACTCTTTAACAAAAACATTAGAAACTTAGTCCTAACATTTTAAGTTTTTTTTCGATTTTGGTTGTTTAGGGGTGGTTTTTTAACATATTTAGGGTGGCCGATATTCCTGCAGTAGTGGTAAACGTTGTTTATTCTTAAAGGATTAAATATTGCTTTGTTATGTATCAATATATTGACGTTATATACCTTTTTGGGGGTTTGGCATAAGTGTTGATGTATGAGGGGGTAGTTTTTTAAACTGCAAGGGCCGTAATCGTGATTTAAATTATGCGGTTATTATTACTGTTACCTTAGTTTATTAAATTATAGTGTAAACATTTCTTATTTAATAATTTTATCATATTTTACTATTTTTTATTGAAAATTGTGTCTCTGAGTTAAGGGTGGTTTTTCAACCCTTTCCCCAAGGTTTAGAACTTTCTTAGGTTGATTTTCGGATTCAGCAGGTTAAAATCTATAAAAACATATACTTCTTTTACAATCCCCTTAGGGGGCAAATTTTGACCATTTTTCAGCATCGTTCTTTAAATAATTCTTTAAATAATAAACTTATAATGATTTTAAATGTTGCTAACAATATCTATCAATTTTTATCTTTTTATTGATACAAATTTTACTATAACTTTATTCATTCTAACATAATATAATTAAATAATTTAATTAATAAAATTAATATTATTTATAAAAAATTAAATATACACTTTAAATAGAAAATTAACATTGTGTAAATTTTTTATAATTTATCTTTTTAATATTTATTCAAATTTCTAAACAATTTTTATACTTTTCAAATATTAAATTTTCTCTTTTCTTTCATAACCTTGGCCTTGAGTCAGCCGAGCCTTTTTCATATTTAGGTGTTTATTTCAGTACATTTGTACTCAATTGAGTATTATTTTGAATTTCCTATACTTTTAAATTTAACAGAATTATACTTTTTTATCTACAAAATTCAATTACATTAATTGGGTCAGTCCATTATATTTCACTTGAAGCCGTTGCGGCCTATTTTTAAAAAAATCTCATAATTTGTAAAAATGATGTTTAATATCCATAAAATTCATTTTTGAGAATTATTTTATAAAATTTTTTGAATTTAACTTAGAATTTTAATTTTTAAGTTGAGTTGCACAGAAAAAAGGTTAGATTGACAGTTATGTAAATTTAATAAAAAAGCATGGAAATAATTTAGATAATACAAATTTCTTGATTGATATTTGTTAAAAATGAGCTAATTTACTTGTATAAATAGATTATTATGTAAACATACTCAAAATAATATGTTACGTGAAAAGTAACTTACCTCTTAACATTTGTTATCCTCGTTTTAAATAAGAAATTCCGAAGAAATCTTATTTGGGAATGAGGAAAAAAGAATCAATGAATAAAAGTTAAGAATTAGTAAAAATGAAATTTATTATAAAATTGTATATAATGATTTCTTGAAGTTCGTTATTTGTATGTTGCCGAGAGAACACCAGTTCCTTTTCTAATAAACACCTTTATTGCTTCTTTGTGAAGCTGAAAACCCGTTCTCCGCTCGTGCGTCCACAGTCAGTTCAGATGCACCGCCTTTCCAATTTTACTGCTTGGAGATTTGACAACGGCTCGGTCTCACACGAGATGGGTATTACTTAGACTGGGATAATCGTAGGTAACGAGTATAGATTCGCACTGACTACTGGTACAGAGATGATGTCGATCGCTTTTATTTAAATTAGATACTGATTTTTGGATCCAAATTTAGGGCCTTATATACCCAGATCACATCCGTGTATCGACGTAATAGGGTTGTAAAAAGATTGCTCATCGATGGGTGTTTGTCAAGTTTGCTTGGTAACAGGTCTGGTCTAAGGTTACTTAGAGGTCACACACGTGGCATGTGACACCTCCCCTCTTAATTCAATCGCACAATTGAAAATTTGCGTTTGAAGCTTCGGCAGAAGATTGACTAGAATTCTCGTCGCAAAGTTAACAATCTTGCAAAATCGTAGAAAAGAATTTCAAGAAAACATGAAGTGTTAACAAAGTATTTTAGTAGATCGTAGTAAAAAACAAATTTTGTTTAATGTTATTTGTTAGAAAATTAATTGTAAGACAATAAAAATTATTTTGAAAATTTGTGTAAGTCGTAGAACAATTTTTTGAAGAGAAAAAAAAAATTTTTGTATAAAAGAAAAATTTTGTTTAAATCGTAGAAAAATAATCGTAGAAAAAAGTTTTGTTTAAATCGTAGAACAATAATCGTAGAAAAAGAAAAGTTTTGTTTAAATCGTAGAACAATAATCGTAGAAAAAGAAAAGTTTTGTTTAAATCGTAGAACAATAATCGTAGAAAAAGAAAAGTTTTGTTTAAATCGTAGAACAATAATCGTAGAAAAAGAAAAGTTTTGTTTAAATCGTAGAACAATAATCGTAGAAAAAAGTTTTGTTTAAATCGTAGAACAATAATCGTAGACAAAGAAAAGTTTTGTTTAAATCGTAGAACAATAATCGTAGAAAAAGAAAAGTTTTGTTTAAATCGTAGAACAATAATCGTAGAAAAAGAAAAGTTTTGTTTAAATCGTAGAACAATAATCGTAGAAAAAGAAAAGTTTTGTTTAAATCGTAGAACAATAATCGTAGAAAAAGAAAAGTTTTGTTTAAATCGTAGAACAATAATCGTAGAAAAAAGTTTTGTTTAAATCGTAGAACAATAATCGTAGAAAAAGAAAAGTTTTGTTTAAATCGTAGAACAATAATCGTAGAAAAAAGAAAAGTTTTGTTTAGTAATTGTTAATTAAAAATAATTTGTTTAATAATATTTGTTAATATTTTTAAATTATTCGTAGAACATTATTTGTTTTAAAAAAAAAGTACATTATTTGTTAATGTTTTTGAAAATTATTTGTAGTGTTAACAGTTTATTAACTTGTTATATATTTTTGTTAATATTTTGACAATTTATTTGTAGTGCATTTTTTTTTTTTTATTTTATTTTGACGATTATTTGTTAATATAATAATACATTATCGTAATTGTTTAATGTATATAGTTTTCATTAAACATGTCGTAGGTAATTAAGTATTCGGTATACCGTGGAATATATTAAAAATAAGGTTGTTTAGTATTAATTGATTAGTAATTCATGAGGCATAATTGCTTAAAAGTGATACTAATTAATAAGTATATGAGTTTTTTTTTGTTTTTTTGTTTTTATTTATTATTATTATTATTATTATTATTATTATTATTATTATTATTATTATTATTATTATTATTATTTATTTTTTTTTTATTATTATTATTAAATTTTTTTTTTTATTTTTATTTATTTATTTATTTTTTTATTTATTTATTTATATATATATATATATATATATTTTTTTTTAATCGTCTTCTTGTCGTGATCGTAAAATTACAGTTTTTATGTTTTCCCCGCATTGTTCACAATCATCTGCTCTACCTATAATTCTATACAATAATGTTTTACATCTTACGCATTCGGGTATTCATTGCATGCGTAAAGTTATATGGTCACCTTGTCGATAGCCATATATTCGCCTGCTGTCTATCCAGCAATCCTCACAGAATAAGATGAAGCTATCACTCATAATAACTTCTTTTTCGGTTATTTTTTTACAACATATGTGCTGTAATAGTTCGCTATAACATTCGTCATCTAGAGCAGTATTGGTTGTGATAATTACATCTCCCTCAAGCATTGGTTTAGTTTCGGGAATCATGATATATATATATTTATTTTTTTTGTGTTTGTTCACTAATAGTTTGTTGAAGAGTGTAATATGTATCTAAAAAAAATTTCTTATATAGCCGAAATTTGTGTCATTATAACGTTTTCTATTTTATTGTATTGCTTGTTAAGAGAATTATAGAAAAGAAGGTCTTTTCGTGATTTTGTATTTAATTAGAGAGGTTTGAGAGATCGACCGTTTTCATAATTTTCCTATTTAGCATTATAAAGGTTTTCTCTGTGTATAAATGACATTGTTTTTTTTTTATTTTATTCTGTATAGAATTGAAAATTTATCTCTAGTGGTTCGTTAATGGTGTGTAGTGGTATTTTTTCTCTATCTATTTTTCGTGATTTGATACCTTTCTTTAAAATATTTTTTATTTTCATTAAATTTATAAATAGTCCTATAATGATTAGTGTTAATAATGTTAACAAAATTATGTATGATATTTCTGATTTTTTAATATTATTTGTAATTAATTTTTTCAACATAAATATTTGAAATTTTATATTTTGAAATTGAATTTCTTCTCCTTTTTTATATTGTTTAAATATTGTGTTTGAGATTTCTGGAAATTCTTTTATGTAATTTATTGTTAGTGTTTTCGTTAAATTATTTGTAACATAAGAGGAATTTAATAGAAGTGGTTTATCTTCAATTTTCTTACTTTGAATGCTTAATGGTTTTTTAGGAGTTATTTTGCATAAAGGATTAATGGTTAATAATCCTGTTCTTGTAAGATATAAAGTATAATTTTTTATATTTTGACATAATAAATGGATTTTTTCCACTGAAGGAATTGAATAAATCCATGTATTATGTTTTTGTAATGAAATCCATGTGTTTTCAACATCGAATTTTATATAATAATTACATTTTTTACTGCTTGAGTATAGAAACATTTCTAATTCACAAGTTGGATTTTTAAAAATTGTTAAATTTGGTTGATCTATGTTGCAAAATATTCCTTTTGTAGTTTTATAACAGGATTTCTTAAAATTGTTATTTTGTATTTCGAAATAAGTTTTATTGTTTTTAGAAATTGCAAATTTATGAAATTTTGGTTTTATAAAAATTGATAGGCTTTTATTTGTAGAATATTCATAGAAATTTGGTAAGTTATGAATATTGTATAGTTGGAATAATTCTGAGCTAGGTATATATGTAATAAGGTAAAAAATTACATATTTTTTGTAAATATCCATTTCGATTTTTGAAAATGGTAGAATTTCTGATATATGGAGGAATGTATTTTCGATATTAAATGTGGCATTGTAAATTAGAGGTGATAATAAATAATTGGGGAAAAATATTGGATCCCATAATCCGTTTGAGATATGTATTAGTCCATGTGTGATGTCAAGAAGAAGTTTAAGATATGAGTTTTGTATTTCGATGGTGTTTTCAAACCAGTTTGTGATACTATTTTGGATAGTTATTTCGTTTTTTGTTTCATTGTTTTTTGTATAAAATTTCAATGGTATTAGTTCTGGGATTTTTGAAAATATGTTATTTTTATAAATTAAAGAACTGATTTCTTTTGCATAAATTAAGTCTTCATTAATTCCTACTCTAGAAAATAATTCATCAATTTTCTTAGATATTGCGTTATTTGTTTTATGTGGTATAAAAGTTAGAATTTTTTCTATTTCTTTGTTTATGATTTTCATGTTTGTATAAAATTCTAATTGTTTATTATGGGCATATTTGCAATTTGAACAGGGTATTAGTGAATTTTCATAAGTGTCAATTATCTTAGCTTGGGTTTCATATAATTTATTAATTTCAAAAAATGATATGAAGTTGAATTTATCAGAGATTACTTGGAATTGAATATCGTTTTCGAAATACATTCCTCCGAGATGAGAAAAAGGGATATTGCTAAATAGGGTTTGAATAAAATTGAAAAAATATATGATTAGTACTCCTGTTGAAAGTAGAATATACATAGCGCTTCTCAGATCTGTAACAAGAAAAAAAAGTATTAGATAGTTGTTACTTTTTCATAATGGTAATGATTTTGGTCTAGTTTTGGTTTTAAGAAAGCTAGGAAAAAGAGAAAATGTTTTATTTGGGGTTTGAGTACTTTTGTTTTGGTTTTTTACTATTCTCTTTTTGTTTTTTCTACATTCTGATGTTTTATGGGAAATAGTTTTACAAAATTTACAAGAATTTTGCCATTCTACTAGTTTTTGTCTTGGGTCAGTTTGTACTTCTTGGTCTTTTTTCTTACTTGCACTCGGGTAAGTATAATAATCGTCATCGCATAAGTCGTAATGTCTCATTAATAATTTTAATAAATTTAGCGCTGCCTTATTTTCTGATAGTTATGGAAATAGTTTTACAAAATTTACAAGAATTTTGCCATTCTACTAGTTTTTGTCTTGGGTCAGTTTGTACTTCTTGGTCTTTTTTCTTACTTGCACTCGGGTAAGTATAATAATCGTCATCGCATAAGTCGTAATGTCTCATTAATAATTTTAATAAATTTAGCGCTGCCTTATTTTCTGATAGTTCTTTTGATTCTGCTGTTTGGATTACCATATGTTCTAATAATACAAGTTGGGTTGCAAAAAATTGTTTTGTATTATAATATTTATTTTCGTATGAGTATTTTTGGGGTGGTGGAAGACCATATCTTATTGTAAAGTCCTGTAAAATTTTCATGTGGTTTAATATTTCTAATGTGTTTTTTCTTGTTTTTCTAACCTTTTGGTCGTTGAGTGGATTTGCATAAGCGTTTTCCATTCCCCTGTTTTTAATAAAAAAAAAAATTTATTTAGAAATTTTTTTTTTTTTTTTTTTATATATATATATGTATATTTATATTTTATTTTGGGGGGTTTTTCTTCGCGATTTTGTTTTTTTTTGTTTTTTGTTTAGATGAGGTAGAGGGCATAGATGAGGTAGAGGGGTTAGGTGAGGCTGAGCTCATGGAAGATATTTGCAAATTTCGTAAGAAAGCATCAAGATTTTCCAGAGATCTAGCTCGATCTAGTGATTTTATTACCTTAGAGGCTGCTATATTTTTTGAGGTTTTTTCATCATTTGAGATTCCTACTTCTGTTATATCATTAACCTTGCAGGTTACTATCCAAGTTTTAGGTTTTGTTTGTAATGTTGTTATCATATAAAAAGGGACAGGAATGTTTTCATTAATACATTGGTGAAATAACTCTAATTGTTTAACAGGGTATGGACTTTCTGGTATGTCATTAGTAAGTATTTCGTATAAAGCGCGAGCAGCACTGTCTCTAGTTCTAAACTCATTTTTACCTAAGCAATTTACTTGAATTTGGTTATAGAATATTTCTGTAAAAAATTGATATTCGTTGTTCCTGTCAAGAGTCATTGTTTCTTTGTATTGTACGGGAGGAATATTTTGTGTGTGTGCATATTGGTCTACAAGTTTTTTGTAGTCTATGTATGCCATTTTAAATGTTTACTGTATAGTGATTTGTTAGTTTTTGGTTTAATTGTGAGTATGGGCACGTGTTGTTAATTGTAATATTTTCTTCGTTACCTTGATTTATTTCTTTAAAAGGAATTTTTTCCTCTGATTGGTTTACGGTTTCTGTTGTTTTTGATTCTTGTAATTTTACGATTTTTTCTTCTTGTGCCTTCTGTGATGCCAAATGTAATAGGAGATTCGTTACTGAGTCCCAGAGGGCACCTATAAGATGAATAGACCATCCGAATAAGTTATGTAATGCGTAACCGTGTATAATTGTATCCGCTATTAGTTTTATTCCCCTTATTATTATAAATATTCCGATTAAACCCGCGCTAGTATTTCCAAAATTAGAGAAAATGACCCAAAATCTACCCCACGCTGATTTTGCAATTTTATCTAAAGTTTCGTCGTCAAGAAAATTTATTAAAGATATTCCCTTTTTATTTATAGGTTCTCCCACTATTCCTCTAGCTATTGTATTTAAAATCAGAGGTTTCTCAGCTGGAAACATAATATGGTACCTTAGTTTATCAATATCACTTTGGGAATAAATACCTGCTGTTGCTAATGATGCTGGGTTCGTGTATTCCCAGGTTTCTTTTGTTTCTGGTTTCATTATATGAGGTTCTCTTGTTTTTGTTGGTGAAGGGAATAGTTTATACCATGAATCACCTAAAAGGTACATTTGGGGTAGGAAGGTGTTACAATGTGTTTGTGTTCCTTTGGATAATAAAAGATGGGTTCTAGGTGATAGGAAATATGATTCGTTTTTCCAAGTTACTGGAAGTTGTTAGTAGCAATTTTTTGTTTTTCTTATTTTGACATCTATTGGGACGCATTTTACGATATGAACTACTTCTCCAGCGATTACAGCCATGTGACCTGGTTCTTTCATTAGATGAAACGCGAATTCATCTGGAGCTTGTGTTGCTAAAGCTAAAGAATTTGTTAGTACCTTTTGTTCTAATTTGCATTTGTGTTGAAGAATGTCATGATAAAGATTTTTCATTTCTTTTCTTGTGTGCCTTTCTGTGTATACAAATTTTGAATTTACATATGTGAATATATCCATGTTTTGTACCTTTAATTTTTCTCTTTTTATAAATGTATTTGTGGGTGTTGTTTCTAAAATTAAAAGTTTTGGGTGTTCTGTTTGTGTAAACATGTATCCGCAAACAGGTGTTTTACTTTTTTCGGTTAGGGAAAATACTATTTCTTCTGTTGTTAGTGAATAAATTGTTTCAGAATTTTTTGTTGATTGATCGAAGGTTTTATTTGCTGGACCTTCGTAAAGAACTCCGTATTTTTTAGTGTCGCACATGTCTTCGGGTAATGTGTTCCAAAATGTTTGTCCTCCTTCTATATCTGTGCATTTACCTTGTGAAAAAGTACAAACTGTGCCTGAATTTAAATGTATTTTATCTGAATTAAGGCTTATTGACGCTTCGTATTTTTGTAATGTTATTGTGAACGCGGCTTGAACTACTACGTTTTCCCATGTTCCATAGGAATCTGAATATTGTGTACCTGAACAACCACCGTTATTTTTTATTCCCCCTGCTAGTGTTACACTACGTTGTGTCGTTCCGTTTCTTGCTATTTGTGTTATTTGGAGATTAGGGCTGATTGAAATGGCTCCTGTGGCGTGTAATGTTTCACACTGATCTTTTGATATTTCATGAAGGTATGAACTAAGACCGTTTGTTACAGCTGAAATGTGTGAAAACATTCCACAATAGTGTATAGTTCTAAGAACTTCCACCTTGCATTGGATTATATCTGTGTGTGTAAATTCACTTAATTGTAAAAGTTGTATGTGAATCTGATCTATTTTTAGTTTAGGTATGGGTAGATCGCAATCTCCTACCTTTAATAACGATAATGTTGTTATATTAGATTGGGCCGCTCCACAATCATATCCGACGATGCCAAAAACAGTTGGTGAATAGATTGATACTAATATTAACCAAACTAATCCTCGGAATTCCATTTCTGTAAGAAAATGGTTCCGGTTAATTATAAATTGGGAATTTAGGTAAATAAAGATAAGTAAATTATAATATATATGTTAAAGAAGAATTTTTTTTATTGTTCGTTGGTATCATTGTCAATTGTACAAAATGCCTTTTTATAATAATTGATAGTTCTATCTTCACCGCCTATAATAAGTTTACGTTGGAACTGTGTCTCAAATAAGTTACATACAACACTGTTATGCCAATCATGTTCGTTGTCTGTAATGCAAATGTCCACATTTTTATACGTATCGTAATTAGTCCATGGGTATATTAAGTTTATCAATTGGTATTGGGATTCTTCAGCCTCCTTATATAGTGGTGGAAAGTCATAACAGTAACATAGACTGCTTGTATATCTAACTCTTATTGGTTCAGCATGAAAGTTGATTAATTCTATTAAGGTTGATTTTGTGATAGGGTTCCGTTGGGGAAGCTTTGTTGGTCCCATTGGTATTGTTACATACATACATTTTCCGTCTGGGAGAAATTTTAATAGTCGTTTACAGCAATTCATGTAGTTTATTATATAATATAGTGAGTCATAAAATCCAGAATTGAGGTCTTGTTTCATTACTCTTGCTCTAGTGCTTAACACGTAATATATTGTAAAGTTATAAAAAATGTTGTCAGTTTTAATTAAACGCAGTGCCTTAAGGTATGAAAATAATCCTGGGTACAAACATACCATTCCAGATTTTAAAAGAAAAATTTTTCTTCGTCCCTGTGGTGTTTCTACTGTTATACTTCCCTTGATTTCGTGGTCATTTTCGTCGAAGACTATCATTGTTCGTTCTTGGGTTCTTTCATTTTCAATTGTGTTGGAAATGTATAAGCAATCATTTAATATTGCATTGTACGCGAGGTTTGATAGCGTTTGTGGATTTCTCATTGGATTTTCAAGGGTTTGTAATATTCTCTTTATCATGAAGGGGAATTCGAGTTGTCGAAGTTCTCTTGGTTTATAATTCACACACGGGCGAAATGCACTTATAAATGTACTCATTATGGTTGTAAAATTTGCCTAAATTTAGATATGAAATTGCCCCTGAACCTAATATTCCCGTAAGAAATAGTGTACTGTCGGAAAGTATTACCTCGAAATTAAAATTTTTTCCTTCTATTTTGGCCATTTTTCTTCCGATTGATACTATGGGCTCTTCATTTAAAAAAAATACGATGTTATTAGCATATCTCCAGAAATTACAATTCAAATCTTCTGCAAATATGAAGTTCTTTTGTGTACTTGGAAGTAGATAGAAGTCTAAAAGTCCTCCCTTAAATTCATCTGCCTTTAGTGTTACATAAGTCATCAGTATTGTTTTCCTTTTATTACATATAATTTTGTCTGTAAAAAATATTTTCGTACGTCAATTGTTAGGCTCAGAATTAATTTTTGATTTCTTTAATCTATTAATATGGACTATTAAAGGTTTTCCTTTAAAGTTAATTTTTACATTACCTTTTCCTAATATTTCTAAAATTTCATAAGGACCTGAGTATTGGTTTTCTAGTTTTTTAATTTTTCCTCCGTTTAATAAAAATACAAAGTCGCCATTTTTTATTTCTAGGGGATTAATTTTTCTATCATGATAAAATTTCGATTTTTCCTTTGCCGAAATTAAATTTTCCCTTGCTTGTGCTCTCATTTCGTGTAATTGTGTAACAAAGGTAGTTAAATATTCATCGTATGTTTGTAATTTTTCGTTTTGAGAAGGAGATTCGCTAGAGGGTTCACGAGCTAATTTTCCAAAGACAAGTTCGTATGGTGTGCATTTTGTTCCTTCGTGTATGCTAGTATTGTAAGAAAACATTGCTAATTCTAACCAATCGTCCCATTCAGAATTTTTCTCAATAAATTGTTTTAAGTATTCTGCTAAAACATGATGCGAACGTTCGAGTGATCCATTAGATTGAGGGTGAAAAGCTGTTGTACGAAATTGTTTAATTCTAAAACGTTTTGCTAATCTTTTTAATAAATTGCTCAAAAGTCTCTTCCCTGGTCTGTTAGTACGCCTTTAGGTGAACCGAATATGCAAATGAATTTTTTCACGAATGCGTCTGCTATTGTAGCAGCTTGATGATTAGGTAAAGGGATTGCTAAAGAGTATTTTGTAAAGTTATCTTGAATTGTTAAAATGTACGTGTTGCCAGATTTAGTTGGAGGGTTAAAAGGTCCTACAATATCCATAGAAATTTTTTCAAAAGCAGTTGTAGGTGTGTCTGTGATAATCATTGGATTTTTAGTTTTTACGCGAACTAATTTCTTTAATTGACATTGTAAACATCCGTTTATGTATTTTTGAATATCTATTTTTAAATTTTCCCAATAATATTTTTGACGAATTCTAGCTAAAGTTTTTGTTACTCCCTTATGGCCTCCGATTGCCGATGAATGATTTTCTTCTAATATCTGTTGTCTAATTTCTTTATTAGGGTATTGCGTAATCCCATTACAAATTATAAATTTTGTTTTAGATTTTGAAAAAATATCTTGAATTAAAATTTTAATATCTTCCCAAGGAATGTGATTAATTTGAGATGTTTTTGCTATACTAATACTGCGAATGTTTAGTTTATCACTAATTGAAAGTAAAGAGTTAAAACATGATTTGATTGTATTTAGAGTATCAGTTAAGTTTTCTTTGACATTTTCTTGAATTGGAAGTGCAAAATGATAATATTTTCCCTTTTTAAATTCTTTTACTAAACCTTTTTGTAAATTATTAAATTTGGGTAGAATTGATTTTTTTGTTAAACTTTTAGATCCATTGTCGAGAGGGGTACCGTTAGTACTTACAAAATATAAATAATTGTCTTTTCGCATTGTTAATTGGTCACGACATTCTATCAAAATTTTATTACTCGTAGATTGTTTTTCTTGAACAGGAGGTGCTTGAGTAATTTCTTCTTTTCTTCTTAGATTACGCCCTTTGTCTTTGTTATTTTCTTCAATTTCACTTTCTTGTATTTTATCTTTTTCTTCAAAAATTTCTTCGTTATCCATGGCGTCTTGAAAGATTTCATTTTCTTCTTCATAAAATTCTTCATCGAGGGATTCTTCGAATATGTCGTCATCTTCTTCTGAACTATCATCTTCTGTTGATGAAAAGTAAGTTTCATTGTCTTCATTTGGTTTTTCTTGAATTACGATTTTGTTTCTCTTCTTCCCCTTTGTCTTTTTAAGTCGTTTATTTCTTCTTAATTCATCAAAGTATTCTGGATCAGTTTCTTCTTCAGCTTTTGAGATTGGCTTCTTGTCTTTCCTCGGCCTTCCTCTTCTTTTGGTACCAACCTTGTCTTCTTGTATGGGAAGTTTATTTTTTAATTTTTTAGGACGACCTCTTGACCTCTTGATAATGGGCTGCAATATTTTTTCTACGTTTTCCGTAAGTTTTTCTTGAATTCCCGTTTCTTCTAATTTTCGTTGTGCCCTAGTGAGAATGGTTTTCCATTGTGTGTTTGTAATGTAATCACTAAGTATTGGGTTAAGAAGAGTAGTTAATAAGAGTAATAATGTAGACGTATTATTATCACTATCGCGAATATTTTCACTTGATTTTTTATTATCCCCGAATGTTAAAAATGTATCATCGTCGAGCACCTTTTGATTTCTAAATAATTCTTCTTCGTTAGGAATTGGATTTCTTGAAAGAGCGTCTGCATTCACGTTCATTTTACCTGCCTTGTACACTACTTCATAGTTATATTCTGCTAATTTTAATCTCCAACGCGAAACACGTGAACAAGGATCCTTCGAATTTTGAAACCATACTAATGGTTTATGATCAGTTACTAAAGTAAATTTTCTACCGTATAAATATGGTCGAAAATGAGATACGCAAAAAATAATAGCTAATGCTTCCTTCTCGTAAGTGTCATATTTCTTTTCCGTATCGCTTAAGCTTCGAGATGCATATGCAATAGGCTTGTCTTTTCCTATTTTCCCTTGTGAAAGTATTCCTCCAATCGCGTAACCTGATGCGTCTGTTGTAAGCACGAAGGGTTGGGAAAAATCTGGTCTTTGTAAAAGAGGTTCTTCGCATAAATGTTGTTTTAATGTGTCAAAAGCTAATTGTTGTTTGTCTGACCAAATAAAAGGTGTATCCTTTTTTAAAAGTTGGTTTAGTGGATGTGCAATTTTAGAAAAATTTTCAATAAATCTTCTATAATATCCTGCTAATCCTAAAAATTGTTTAATGTTCTTTGTTGTTTTCGGTATAGGAAAATTTTTAATCGCAATAATTTTCCTTGGATCGGGTCGAACACCATTTTTATCGATAATGTGTCCTAAATATCCTACTTCCGGTCGTAAGAATTCGCATTTGTCTGGTTGTAAATGAAGATTTGCGTTTCTAAGTCGTTCAGCTAAATTATTAAATTTTCTTTCATGTTCTTCGAGTGTGTCTGCGTAAATAACAATGTCATCAAGGTAAACAAAAAGTTACTGTTCCAATTAGTCCAGTTAATGTTAAGTCCATAAGTCTTTGGAATGTCGCGGGTGCTGTTTTTAAACCAAATGGCATTCTATCAAATTCATAATGACCATGAGGTGTTGAAAAAGCTGTCTTGTGTGAGTCATTGGGATTCATTCTTATATGATGAAATCCGGTTGCTAGGTCGAAAACAGAAAAGTATTTTGCGGAAGAAATTGAGTCAAGTATATCATTTATATGAGGTAATGGATATGAGTCACCTATAGTTTTTTCGTTTAGTTTTCGAAAATCTAATACCATTCGCCATTTTAAATTTCCGCTTGAGTCAGGTTTTTTAGGTACGATCCATACCGGTGTGTTATAAGGTGATTGAGAAGGTTTAATTATTTTATTTTTTAAAAGTTCATTTACTTGTTTAGTTATTTCGTCTTTGTGAATTTGAGGAAAACGGTATTGTCTTGAAAATATTGGGCAGTCATCTGTAGTTGGTATTGAATGTCTTAAAATATTAGTTGCTTCTAAAGGTTCTTCAGGCATTTGAAATCTGTCAGCGTTATTTTTTATAAGATTTTCTACATGATCGTATTCGTCTTGGTTTAAATGGTCTAAACGAAGAAGTCGTTTTATTTCTTCTATTCTGTCTTCAATTGTCATTTTATTAAAAGTACAAAAATTTTCTGATATTAAAAAATTATTTAGTAAATTATTAGTCATGTCATTGTTATCAAATTTTTGAGTTTGTGTGATAGATGTATAAGGGTTGATTTCTTCAAATTCTTCTAATTTGATTGTAGGAATTGAAATAGTTACTGAAGTTTCATTAGTGTTTGCAAATTTTAAAAATGTTTTATTATCGTAATTTTTTACTACTGCGTCTCCGGCATAAATTCCTGAACCTAAATTCAATCTTGGTATGTAACCTTCATTTTTATTAGTTTCGTCAAGAAAAACTGTAGTTGTTATTATCGTTCGTGCTGGTATTGTTAAAATTTTTGTGGAAACAAAAGGATAAAGATTATTATCTATCTCTAAACATTTTGAAGTGTAATTAATGTTTACGTTGTTGTCTCGAAAAAATTCTGTCCCTAAAACACCGTCTTCGTCTACTGGAACTGCATCTGGGATAATATTAAATATTGTTTGATGACCAAAAATATTTAATTTTATTTGCCCTAAAGTGTAAAGAGGTAAATCATTTATTCCGATTAATTTTAAAATATTTTCTGTGTCAATTGGAATTCTTGGATCAATTGCTTTTAATTTTAATAAATTTCTTCCAACTCCAGTATCTATCATCATTCGAGCTGGAAATTTTAAACCGTCGGCAGAGATAATAATTGAGGGAATTGTATTTGTTTGCGAATTGTTTAAAGTAATTTGTTCTTTTGAAACGGGTGTTTTTAAATTTATTCTACCCTCAGTCCACCCTTGCTGGGGGTTGAATTCAAGTTTCCCGAAAAATGAGGTTGTAGTTCTTGTGATTTTTGAATATGGTGTGATTGAGATTGTGATTGTTGTTTAGAATATTGTTGTTTGTTGTATGATTCTTCTCTTCTAGGAGGTCTAATTTTACATTCATTAATATAATGACCTGATTTTTTACAATAATTGCAAGTTATATCTTTTTTGAAAAATCTCTGATTATTATTATTATTATAGTTTTTATTATTATAATTATTATTATTATAATCGTTATTGTTATTGTATCGTGAAGTTTGAAAGTTTCTAGAAAGTTTATTCATAAAATTGTTAGAGTTATTATTTTTATTTCTGTAAAAATTGTTACCATTGTTAAAGGGATTTCTATTTTTTGAGAAATTTTGATTATTAAAATTGGGTTTTGAAAATCCTTGTGTTTGTCTTGGTGGACTGTATGTTTTATTTTGTTGTTTTGAAAAGAAACAGTTTTCTGTTTTATGATTTCGTCTCTTACAAATTGAGCAAGGTAAAACAGAATCTTGTAAGGAGTGTATTTTTATAGCTTTATGATCCTCATTAATTTTGCTTTTTCGAAGATCTGAACTAGCACTTAAATTCCTTTCTATATCAATCGCGTCGTTTACTATCTCTCGGAATGTGGGTTTTTCTTTCAAACGAATTTCTATTTCGGGTCTTAATCCGCGCACAAAGCAATGCTTCACGTCTTTTTCTAGATTTTCTTTAAAAACATCGTCAACTGCATTGTTATTACCTAACCTGTGAACATCTTCAATTTTATCAGCAATTTCTTTTATTCGCGCAGCATAAGATGTAATATTTTCCTTTTCCCACATATATATATTTCCTAATTCTCCCTGTAATTGGTACACTGTTTTAGCTGGCAAATATACGCGTTTTAATTTATTTATTAATTCGCCTACATTTGCTATTTGAGTTCCGTAAATACATTTTCGCGCATCCCCACTTAATTTTGCTCTTAATAATTTTGCTAAATTATTTCGAGCTACTCCTTCTGGAAGCATTTGCTCTGCTTCTAAACACCCTTCAATAAAATGTGAGATTGGAATGTTAGTCCCGTCAAACAAAGGAACTATTTCTAAAGCGTCACGTAAAGATACTTGTTGATTTGTTGGTAGAGCCATTTCGTTATTTTCTGTAAAATTTTCACTATCACTGTTCTCGTCGTGACTGTTTTCGTCGTCACTGTCGTGTGTGCTAATTATGGAATTTTCGAGTCTTTGTTTAAAGCTATTTCGTAATGTAGAATTTAAAGAACCGTTATTTTCTAAAATTGTATTGTCACTTTCTTCGTCAGTTTTGAAAGAGTTATCAAATAATGAATGACAAATTCCTGAATCTAATTCGGATTTGCAAAAAGGGTTTGGATTTTCGTTAGAGTATCTAGGTGTACCAGTAGCTAAAGGTTTAAAATAGGGAATTCCTGGGTTAAGTTTTAAAGTAGGGTTTTCTTTGATTTTTGATCGAGTTGTATGTTTATCTTGTGTAATATTTTCCTTAGAAGTAGACATTAATTTTTAAAAGAAATGATTTAATCATTGGAATTGATTCTCTCTCGGTTTGTGTTTCAATTTTTTATTAAATTTTAGAATTGTTAAAAATAAGAGTTAAAAATTGATTTTAAATGTTTCAAATTTTAATAGAAAATTTTAGAATTGTTAAAAACATGTATATTTTTTATATCTCAAAATAAATTTTTGGAAAAAATAAGAATTAGAAAAAATAATATCATTGATTCTTTATGGCTTTCCCGGCCGATGCACCAAGAAAAGAGGGTATGTTACGTGAAAAGTAACTCACCTCTTAACATTTGTTATCCTCGTTTTAAATAAGAAATTCCGAAGAAATCTTATTTGGGAATGAGGAAAAAGAATCAATGAATAAAAGTTAAGAATTAGTTAAAATGAAATTTATTATAAAATAGTATATAATGATTTCTTGAAGTTCTTTATTTGTATGTTGCCGAGAGAAGACCAGTTCCAATAAACACCTTTAACAAATAGGCGTTTATTAGATATAGAAATTGTATCGAAAGAATATGATGAAAAGATTTAGTTAATTACCTTTATTGCTTCTTTGTGAAGTTGAAAACCCGTTCTCCGCTCGTGCGTCCACAGTCAGTTCAGATGCACCGCCTTTCCAATTTTTACTGCTTGGAGATTTGACAACGGCTTGGTCTCACACGAGATGGGTATTACTTAGACTGGGATAATCGTAGGTAACGAGTAAAGATTCGCACTGACTACTGGTACAGAGATGATGTCGATCGGTTTGATTTAAATTAGATACTGATTTTTGGATCCAAATTTAGGGCCTTATATACCCAGATCACATCCGTGTATCGACGTAATAGGGTTGTAAAAAGATTGCTCATCGATGGGTGTTTGTCAAGTTTGCTTGGTAACAGGTCTGGTCTAAGGTTACTTAGAGGTCACACACGTGGCATGTGACAATATTGTGGCATTTAAAATATTATAATTATAAATTTTTATAATGAAATTATAATGATTTTTTTAAACTACATTTTAATTAATTAGAAATTTAATTTCAATAAAATTATTAACATTAATTTACCTCTATTTGGTTTTAATTAAAAATAAATTTTTTAATAAAAATAATTTTTAAGTGCAAATTAAATGTTATAATATTTTAACTATTATTCATTTGAATTTAAAATATTCAATAAAATAATGTAAGGTAAATAGTTATTAAATAAATTAAAAGTATTTTATCAATTTTGATAAAATTGTTGAAATAAAAATAATTAGAAGTTTTAAAAAATAAAATTGAGGGGAATGAAATTTTTAAATAAAAGAAAGCAAAAATTGTCGATAAGCATAGTATAATAAATGAAATAAAAAAGTATGAATTTAAAGTAAAAATTTTAATTAATAAAACTTTTAAATAAAAATTAATTGTTGGAGGTAATATGGTAAAAAAGATTATTAAAATTAAAATTAAATTTTTGTTATAAAATGGAATAAAATGAATATCATGAATAAAAGTTAAATTAAAAAAATTAAATAAAAGTGTAGTGATAAATAAAATAATAAAGTAAATTATAAAGTAATAAGATCATATTGAATAGTCTCAAATTAACAAATTTAGAAATCAAGTTATTTGATTTATAGATGAGGATCTAATAATAAGTTTTAACAAATTAGTATTTATAATTATAAAGAATCTGGAAATTAAGTTAAAAATTAAAATTAAGTAAATTAAATTAATTATATAAGGAGTTTCTTTAAATGAATTAATATTATGAAATAGATAGAAAGGTAAAATTTTTTGTAAAGTTATTAATAAAAAATTTCTTGATCAATCTATATTAATTAATAAATGTATATATCATCATAAAAATGGTCAAGTTCCTATTTTTATTAAAATGGATAATAAAATTATTATTAAAAATAAGGTTGAATAGTTTATTAAAGAATAAAAGAATATAGATATTAATATTAAAGAGGATCTAAATCTTTGGATTAGAAAATATTTTATAAAAATATCTTTATTGGAAGGGGTGTTTAAAAAATATAAAATTGGGATAAATGAGATTATATTTATTTCAATTATTACTCAAAGAAATAGAAGTATATTGGTTCTTGCTCCTAAAAGAATTCTTAAATTAAGTGTAGGAAAAAATAAAGTTAAATTAATATTTATTAATATTATTTTATTAGTATTATTTTATTAATATTATTTTTAGTAATATTATTTTTAGTAATATTATTCTTAGTAATAAAATAGTTTTATATTTTTGAATAAATTTACAGTTTATTACTTAACTCAGACATATTACTTAAATTAGATAATATTTAAATTAGATAATATTTAAATTAGGTGTATTACTTTAATTTTTAATTTAATTAAAAATATTTCATTTACATTGAAAAAATAATTTTTTAATTAAAATTAATTGTGTCATTATATTAATAAGTGATTTTTTTCTTCTAATCATAAAGATATTGGTATTATATATTTTATATTTGGAATTTGATCAGGGATAGTGGGGGCAGGTTTAAGGTTGATTGTTCGGATAGAGTTAGGAATACCAGGGCAATTAATTAATAATGATCAAATTTATAACTCTATTGTTACTGCTCATGCATTTATTATAATTTTTTTTATAGTTATACCAATTATAGTTAGAGGGTTTGGAAATTATTTAGTTCCATTAATACTTACAGTTCCTGATATAGCATTTCCACGTTTAAATAATATAAGTTTATGACTTTTATTTCCTTCTATGATTTTAATATTAGCAAGAATAATAATTGATCAAGGGGCAGGTACAGGATGAACTGTTTATCCTCCTTTATCTCTTAGAGATAGACATCCTGGGGTTTCAACTGATTTAGTAATTTTTTCATTACATTTAAGGGGGGTATCTTCAATTTTAGGGTCTATTAATTTTATTTCAACAATTATTAATATACGTCCTTATTTAATATCAATAGATAAAATTACATTATTTGTTTGAGCAATTTTTTTAACAACTATTCTGTTATTATTATCATTACCTGTATTAGCAGGAGGAATTACAATATTATTATTTGACTGGCCCTGGAATTCGCAGAGGAATCGGGTGACAGAAGAGGAGGCCGTTGTCGATTCATGGTACCGCCTGCCATACAGGCGTAATATTTTTTAGGGACCAGCCTTCACCCTGGCTTAATTTTATTATTTTTGTTTATGGGTGATGA
The DNA here is from genome assembly GCF_015476425.1 of Leptopilina heterotoma. Lineage (NCBI taxonomy): Eukaryota > Metazoa > Arthropoda > Insecta > Hymenoptera > Figitidae > Leptopilina > Leptopilina heterotoma. Next base: position 1,203,625 of record NW_025111199.1, read on the forward strand.
GCTGGCAGTTAGAAAAAAAAAAAGCCAAATGCCTCGTCATCTAATTAGTGACGCGCATGAATGGATTAACGAGATTCCCGCTGTCCCTATCTACTACTCCGTGCTGTTACCCGGAGGAAGAATAGGACAAATGTAGCCATGCATGTCGTAAGAGGTGACTAAAATGGCAAAACCCAGTCGCCTGGGAGATGAGAAGTTTTGCGGGCGAAACTTAACAGCTCCGGCATATCTTCGGATATCAACGGATGCGAGTCGTATGACATAAAGACATAGGGAGCAATCCCGGGTCGAGTCACGGCGGCAGGGCCTGGAGATTTATCTCCAGGGCAGGTACCTCCACGCGGTTTCCCTGGATCACACTAGGTGAACTAAAACCTGTAAATCTCGAAAGAAGAGAATTCTGTTTGTCAAATTTCTCCATTCCTGCAATGGCGTTTCCGTTGGTGGTGCAGCTAGAAAGTAGTAAAAGATGTTCGTGGACATCTTGGACTGATAATTAAAGTTTAAAAAGAGATAACTGAAGAGTAAAATCAGAACCGATGTTAATGTCGTTAGCAATGAGTAAATATGAGGCATGAAACAATGCGCCGAAAATTCAATGTAATCTTAGAGTCATTTTTAAATAGATTTGAAATAACCTTGTTTAGAGTCAAACCGTTGGTAAGCCGAAAGGTAGGAACGACGGATTTCACTTGCAACAAGTCCCAAAAACTTTTGGAATAATATGGCAAACCAATTTCGCTGAAATTTCGCTGTCCCTATCTACTAACTCCGCTATGCCGGTCCCAAGCCCGGGACCCCATTTCGGTGGGGGAGGAGGAGGGGTATCAGGGTCTAGGTAATAGAAATATTATCAACCGACAGATTGGCTCAGTCGGATAGATGCCTGGCGTTGGTGGTCGTTTAAGGACCAAGGGTATAAGTACCCTTGGTTCGCGCCCACTTGGCTTGGTATTTTTCCGGCACGTGAGACAATCTGAGCGGGAGGTTTGACGTCGAGGTATAATGATGTGCACCGTCGATTATTGTCCGGTACACACCATTAGAACTCGACTGTCGATAAACCGGTTGTACTCAGGAGAGGTTTTCTACAGTTTCCCTCTTCTCTGGCGAGAAAACCCATTGACGGGTGGTCCAGGCGCAATGCGAGTACTCCTAATAAAGTCGGCTGTAGACGCAAATTAGGTTAATATATAGAAAATTTCTAAAGTAGAATGGTTATGCTTAATCCAAAAAAGTATTTCTCGGGGACTCTTGTCGAAGTGCGTAAGGCCAATAGGGCAGGAGTATAAACAATAATAGAAATATTATCTAATGGGTTTGGCGTTCCCAGTACTACCTAGCTAGGTGTGAGTATGCGCTGCTCATATCTAAATACCGTAATTTGCGGATGCACTTCAGCGACCGCTGTAAGGCGTGATAGAGGAACGTTGTGTATTTGTAAACCGGGGGCTTGGTTTTATCGCCTGGCTACGAGAACGAGAGCCCTCTATAAGGCTCTTCCTAATCCTAAACTTGAGCCGTGCGGTGATGGGATGTATGGTTGGGGGTACCAATCTTAAGCACGAATGCTGTGTATTTAAAACTAAAATGTATGAATTTTTTCTTCCCTCACTTAAGGGTGGTGGTCGGTAGATGGTGTGTGTTGCGGGTTCGGCTTTTCATCTTCATTTCATTTCATTCATCCTCATTTATTTTATTTTTATTTCTTTTTAAGCCGGATCAGTGGTGCATATTGTCTGTCGGCATTTCAACACTGCCTGATGGGTGGGGGGTACGGACCAGATGATATGCAAACTAATAAAAAAGCCTCGGAAAGCAAAAGCAAAATGGGTGGTGGTGGTGATGGGTGTGGCGTTTGTTACAGGAGAGTATGTGTCTGCTTGTCGCGGGAAGATGTGATCTGGGAGAGTGAGAGTGTTTCTTCCTCTGGTGAAAGATCACACTCCCGCTCTCCCATTCGAAGGAATGATGAGAAGAAAATGACTGCGAGTGGAAAGGACTGCGTAGAGAGTGATGGTGAAGGGTGGCAGGTGCTCACTTCTGAAAGGAGGAGGGCCAATGCCAAATTGAAAAGAGAGAAGAAGAAGCAGATTGATGCGAAAGAGCAGGAGAAATTGGAGGGTGAGAGACTGAATAAAGAACGAATTGAGAGTGAGCGAAAGGAGAAGGAGCGAAGGGAGAAGGAACGAAAGGAAAGAAAGCGGATTATGAAGGAAGCAAATGAGATTGTGAATGATGTTAAGGAAGTGTTGGATGAATGTGAGAATGTGGGTCGCGAGGAATCGAGTGTTATTATGAAAGAGGTGAGAAGACTTGAGGAATTGGTGAGAAGAGTGTCAATGGAGAATGCAACGTTAAGGGGTAGGTTGTTTGAAAGAGAGAGGATAGATGAATGTGTAGGTAAAGTTTCTGATGGTGTGAGTGTGATGCGTGAAATAGCGGAAAAAGTGAAAGAGTGTGATAGTGTGAATGCTGCGAGTGTAGGGAAGAGCATGGATAAACCGAAGAGTTTTGCAGTAATTGTAAGGGGAGCCAATGAGGATCTAACGGCCAGAGAAGTCAAGCGACGTATGAATGAGGCGATTGTGGATGAGGTAGATGTTTGTGTGAGGAAGGTTCGACCAGCTAAGGATGGAGTGATTGTCGAGATGGCGACAGATCGTGACAGGGGAGTTCTCTCGTCCTGTCCAAACTTCGGACATGCAGGTCTAAAGGTTGATAAGCCTAGGACCATGGACCCTCGGGTTTTGGTGTTTGATGTTCCGAATGATATGTCGGAGGCTGAACTTTTGGGTAACGTGCATGAGAAGAGCGTTAAAGATCTGATCAGTTTGGCTGAGTTCAAGAAACGGGCGAGAATAGTCAGGCGGTTTAGTAAGGATGGTGCGAAGCTTGGTAATGTGGTTGTGCAGTTGCCATTAAATTGTCGTGATAGGTTGTTGAAGGATGGAAGAGTCTACGTGAATTGGACTTCGTTTAAGGTGAAGGAATGGGAACATGTACCGCGTTGTTTCGGATGCATGGGATTCGGGCATAGAGTGTTTGAATGTAAGAGTGAAAAGCTTTGTTATAAGTGTGGTAAAAGTGGACATATGGCGGCATCGTGCCGTGAGCCGCAAGATTGTAATAATTGTCGCGCGAAAAAGCTTCCGTCGGTAGGACATAATGCGATGTCAGTCGAGTGTCCGGAGTATGTTTGGCGGGTTAATATGTTGAGACAAAGATGCAATAATGGATGATAGTACATCAAATAACGGGAATAATAATCGATGTGTAAATTTTAGCATATTACAGCTTAACTGTAATTTGGCGTATGGGGTGATGAGTGACTTGCTGAGGTACGTTCTTGCAGAGGGTATACAAGTATGCCTTCTGCAGGAACCGTACGTGAATTTTGGGAGAGTATGTGGCTTGTCTGATTCTAGAGTCTTTGCGAGTGAATTGCAAGTTTAGGGATGGGGTGTGTGTATGGCTAAAAGGGGAAATTGGTGAAGTGTATCTTGTTTCATTGTATTGTAGGCCAAATGGTGAAATGGATGAATGTTTAGAATATTTAAGTAGGGTGTTACGTATGATTGGGGGGAAGCGTGTGTTGATCGGTATGGATGCGAATGCCTCCTCCGACCTATGGCATAGTAAGGTCCAGGGTCGGAGTGGGCGAACGTTGAACCGGGGTGAGAGATTAGCTCATTGGATATTGTGGAGAGATGTATCTGTGTTGAATGAGCCTTCTCCCATCTATACTTTTAGTGGGCCGCAGGGCGAGAGCGACATAGATGTATCTCTTTATAAGGGGGAAGAATGTATATTTGAGTGGGAGGTGTTGGACGAAGAAGGATTGAGTGACCATAATATGATTAGGATAAATATGATCGTTAATGCGGCGGTGGTGGAAACACAGGTTGTCGAATTGAAGAGATGGAACGATAAGAAATGCGATTGGGGAAGGTATGAATTTTTGTTGGAGTCCTACGCCTCGACTTTTGGGTACGAAAGGTACCTGAAACTCGGGGCAGGGGACAAGGTTAAGAAAATGTATGAATGGATTGAAAACGCGAATGATGAATGTATGAAAAGGTGTGTGAAAAGGAGTAGAAAGAAAGTGTTGTGGTGGAATGCGGAATTGGATGAAAAGAGGAAGGAGGTAAGAAAGAAGAGAAAATGTTATCAGAATGAGAGAAGAAGAACTGCTGATGGTGATAGATCTAAGTGGAAAGAATGGAAAAGTAGTATGAGAGAGTATAAGAGAATGATGAAAGATGCGAAAGAAAGCGATTGGATAGAATTTGTTAGTAAGGAAGGGTCGCGTAATCCGTGGAATCAGGTTTATAAGTTTTGTATGGGGAAATTAGATAGGTATGGATTGGCTGGATTGGTTAAGAATGGAAGATATACGAGAACATGGGAAGAAAGTGCAAATTTGTTAATGGATGATTTCTTCCCTCGCGTGGATAGGGCGACTGTCCGCGAGAGGGAGGAGATACCGATTGTTTCGTACGGGTTGGGTGAGACTTCGGTCTGGAAGCAGAACCTCCGCGTGGTCCCCGCTGGAAGTGCACGAGGCCTGTCCTCGCTAACAAAGGTTTGCGTTGATAGGAGTATCTAGATCGTATGGCACAGTTTCCACGGAAGCATCGCAGATATTATGTGGAGAAGTTCCTATAAGAATTGAAGCGGAAAGGAAATGGGTTATGTATAGACTTCGGAAGGAGGGTGGGCTACGATGGCGAGAAAGGGATCTACAAACGAAGGAGGATGGAAAGATTGGAGTCAAAACTAAAATTACAATAAGTAATGTGATTGAGGAACTGTGGCAAAAATCGTGGGAAGACTTTAATAAGGGTAAAGTGACAAAAATGTTCTTTCCGGATGTCAAACGTAGAATGCAGTTGGAGAAACTTGTACCTAATCACTATACCTCCCAGTTTTTGACAGGGCATGGTAACTTTGCTGAGAAGTTGCACAGTTTTGGACTACGAGAGGATCCTTTGTGTAGTTGCGGAATGGAGGAAAACAGTACCCGTGTAGAAATTGCCCTACTAGGGCCATAGTAAGGAATGAAACGCCGCGCCCGATCAGGGCCAGATCGGGGCGACAAGAAAATGTGGATTTCCTGATCAGGGCCACATCGGGCGCGGCGTTTCATTCCCTGATAAGTCGGCCCTATCCGGCCCTGATCAGGGCCCCAGCGAAATTTCTACACGGGTATGCATGTGCTGTTGGAATGCTCGAAATGGAATGCTGAGAGGAATAAACTGGTAGAGGAGATGAAAGTTAATGCAGGTGTAGGATGCATACACATTAAAGAGGAGGTGGTTAAAGGCAAAAACATCAAAGCATTTGAAAGCTTTGCCCATGTAGTGTTACAGTTGAAGGAGCAGGAAGATAAGATTAGAGAGTTAGAGAACACAAAGGACTAATAACGAGGAAAACCAATTTCGCTTAGCCGCAATTGACAGTTCAATTAAGCGTTACCGACATACACGTGGAAAACTCCGGACGTGGAAATTGGTGCATGCTGTTTTAAAGTGTCGCCTTAAAACAGCTTAGTATGTCATGTTTCTTTTAAATAAAAATCAGATTTAATTCGTGGGTAAAAATATAAAGAAAAACTAGAAAACAAAGAAATAATAAATTGCAGTGAAACAAAGATAAGGGTATGTGAAGATAAATAACCAAGGAAGATATATAACTAAAGAATTCCTGAAACCAGCAAGAAACGTTTATCCCGAAGATAGATGAAGTAGGTCATATTTCTTTTAAATAAAAGTGGCAAAAACTAAATAAAGAATTCTGGAAATTGGAAAAGGCGAAGTCAAATAAATGACTTATGGGGCAAACAAGCGAGCCCAGCGTGGATGTGGATAGGCATGAGCACCGCGAAGAAAACCAGGAGGCTGGCTTAGGGCGAGCTGAACTTCGAATCCGCAAACGAGACACAACCAGCGATAGGGATGATTGCGAATAAAAACGATGTTGTTGAAGTACTGGACAAGGGTAGTGTAGATTCTGTGCGGTCGACCTAAGCGATTTACTCGGCGCATTTCCTGCCTAAATACAGGACCGTGTGGATTGTGACCGTCAATGTCATTGGGATATGTGCGAAAGATATGAATGTGAATCATTTCATGTAGCATAGTGCGGGTAATCAGTGTTTCATCCAAAGTGTCGGTGAGATCTGTGTGTAGAGGCACGCTGATGGATACCACTCGCGTAGCGTACGTTACAAGCCCTGCATAGCAGTAGACAAACGTAAAACCAGCCCTATGCAGATCGCTATAAAAAATCGAGTCCAAGCGGGCGAAAATTGCGCGCAGATCAGGACGCAAGCGTGCAGGAATTATTGAGCGGTCCCGGTAAGGATAGGGTAGCA